>NW_024870795.1:7695000-8005000 GCF_019054845.1 Dipodomys spectabilis
GGGACGCGGGAATGGGCATGGGCGCCCCCTGACGGTGGGGCTAGGCCAGACGCGGTGATGGTGGCCATGGGCGCCACCTGGTGGCCGTGGCCTGGTACACCGGGATCATCTTCTTCGCGGCCCACGCCTTCCCTGCTCTCCTCCGGTTCCCCCTGTGGTGTGCTTGGTGCTCAATGTCCCCTGCTGGGCCCTGGGCTCTTCTGAAACGTGGGCACCGGCTTCAGGTCTCATGGATGGGCTCCATGCGAAGGGCCTGCAGCACAGGATCCCCCCTGGGAAAGATCAGAGCGTGGGGAGGACCCAGAACTGTGTGGCTAAGTCGGGGTGCAGGGGACCCAGCCGGTCAGGGCCAGCGGGCCTGAAGCCACTCTGTGCGGCCAACAGATCCCAGGCAATGCTCCTAACAGCCAGTGGCCCCACCGAGGGGAAACTGAGGCTCAGAGCTGCAAAATCATTCCGTAGTGACAGAGCAGGGCTGAGCCCTGGCCCACCCGGTGCAGCCCGCGCACCCCAGGGCGCCTCCCAGAGCCCGTGGGGCGGGATGCGTTCTAGAGGCAGTAGCGAGGCGCCCTGGCCTGCCTTAGCCGTGTTCTGCTTCCAGCCTCAGGAGCCTCAAGTCACAGAGTCTGAGACGGCATCGGATGTCAGGCCAGGCCTGCCATTCTCCAAAGCTTTATCCAGGCAGAGCCGGGGGAACAAAGTCTGGGTTAGAATCTCATTTTACAGCGCAGAAAACCATGAACCAGAGTGAGTAACTGTGCTCAAGGCACACAGCCAGGCGCTGGTGGCTCAGGCCTGTAATCCTAACTACACATGCAGGAGATCTGAGGACAGCAGTTCAAAGCCAGCCGGGGCAGGAAAGTCCTTAAGACTCAGCTCCAATTAATCACCAAAAAGCCGGAGTAGAGCTGGGGTTCAAGAGTAGAGTAAGTACTAGCTTGAGCAGAGGACAGCGCCCAAGCCCTGGTGTTCCAGGGCTTCACTGGTAAAATGCGGAAAAGGCTCAGCAGCCTTACCCAGTGTGGTGGGGTAGGTGAGGGAAAACTCCTTCTGCCGAATCAGGGGGGCCTGGCTCAGGCCTAGAAAGTGTGGAGTCCTGACATCACATCCCAATACTGGCAAAAATTAAATAATAAATACATATATTTCTAGGTACTTTTTCCTTTTGCCAGTCTTGAAGTGTGAACTCAGGTCCTGCACATTGTCCTGAGCTGCTTTTGCTCAAGGCTAGCACTCTACCACTTGAGCCACAGCCCCACTTCTAGATTTTCCTGTTTATGTGGTACAAAGGAATTGAACCCAGGGCTTCGTGCATGCTAGGCAAGCACTCTACCACTGAGCCACCTTCCCAGCCCTACTTCCCTCATCACATAATGATTTTATCACAGTAAAAGGAGCTGTGCAAGAGGAAGGGGAGCTGGGTGCCAGTGGCTCACGCCTGTAATCCTAGCTACTCAGGAGGCTGAGATCTGAAGATCGTGGTTCAAAGCCAGCCCGGGCAGGAAAGCCCAAGGAACTCTTATCTCCAATAAACCACCAGAAAACCGGAAGTGGCAGTAGCTCAAATGGTAGAGCGCTCGCCTTGAGCTGAAGAGCTGAGGGACAGCGTCCAGGACAAGAGTTCAAGCCCCACAACTGACCAAAAAAAAAAAAAATGGATATGTTCTCCAAGAGTTGGAGGCACCTGAGATTGCTTTCTCAGAGGGACTCCAGCACCTCTAAGCACAAGTCACAGACGTCCGCCGGAGGGACACCTGAATTCCTGGGTCCCTTCAAACTGGTGGTTAGAATCATCATCAGCTTCCTTAACTTCTAGATGAATCCCTCTGACCAAGAGCCACCTGTGGGCAACAGCTGGGATGAATGAAAGTTCGTGTGCTGAAGGATCTGCAATCCACTTCCATGACTTTCGTGTTGGTCCATACTGTAGTTCCTGAAGCATGTGGGAATAAACATGGCGGCAGGGGTGCTGAGCACCCCCTCTCTGCTGGCTACTGAATAGCAGGTAGAGGGGATTTGCCAGCCGGCCCTGCACTCTGGTCCAGCGGGGATGGTTTCCATGGGGTTGGCAGTGGTGTTGGCGGCGGTGAGCAAGGCCCATGTCAGCGCCCTGGCGCTGCAGTGCACGCCAGCAGGTGCTGCCAGACTCTTCTCTGCTTCTCCCTGGTTTCACCACCGCAGAGCAAGAGCCGAGTTCACGGCCAGGTCTGGCGGTGCTGGGTGTTGTACAGAACACTGCAGTTGTTCAGATCTGTATGCCTTTAGGCTCAGGGTTCTTACTAAAGCTGTGACGAAGCTGCAGGGGTCTGGGAGGTGTGAATTGGGTCTTACATGTATTTTGTCTTATGGGGAAAAAAAAATCTGAGTTCTAATGAAATTAGATTAAGTCTTGCGACCTCAGAACAAATCCAGACAACGGCAGACCTCTGAGAGTCCGTGAAGACCAGGTCAGAGCCTTGCCAACTTGCGGGAAGACCTGAGGGGGGACACTTTCCAAGTGTCACCTTTGTTTGGCAGTACTGGGATTTGAACTCAGGGCCTAGCACTTGCTATTTATTTCTAGAATAGGGTCTTACATTTTCCCCCAGAGTCACACTCCAATCTCCTATCTGTGCCTTTGACACAGCTCAGGTTATGTAACTGGACTGCGGAACTCACCATATTAGTTGGGATGAGATATTGCTAAATTTTGCTTGGGCTGATCTTTTTTTGGGTCACTCCTGGGGCTTGAACTCAGGGCCTGGGCACTGTCCCTGACCTTCTTCTGCTCAAGGCTAGCACTCTACCACTTCAGCTACAGCACCACTTCCAGTCTTCTCTGCTTATGTGGTACTGCCCAGGGCTTCATGCATGCTAGGCAAGCACTCTACCACTAAGCCACATTCTTAGTCCTGGGCTGGTCTTGAGTTCTGATTTTCCTACTCTCTGTCCCCCGAGTAGCGTGAGTCTCTAGGCATCTCTAGACTACTATAGCTTTTAAAAACAGCTCTGGTTTAATTTGGTCTGTTTTGGTTTAGTTTTCATGTATGGAACTAGAGTACATACTCATTTGTGTCAGGATGAATCTACACAATTCCTTTGTGCTACGCTGTCACAAAAGTATTCCCAAAGGTATTCATTGTACTATTGCCAAGATGGGGTACTGCAAACATGCAGCCCCTGCTCCTGGCAGGAATAGACCCGGGGTGTGGGCTCATCTTTCTTAGACTTGCTTTGCATCTTAGTGGTGAAATGCAAGCAGAGGCTGAGCAGTGAGCCCCCCTGCTCCCCACCTCAGTGCAATGGCCCCATCTGTCCCCCGGGAGTCCCCGTAGGGGCACAGCTAGTGACACAGGATGGACAGACAGGGCAGACAGAGCTTTGTTTCGGTGCCTGGGTGGAGATGGGGTTGGGCTGGGGGGTGGGGGAGATACCCGTGTCCCTAGCATTCTGCCCAGGCCAGTCTACCCAGCTTAGATGTGAGGCGCTCAACTCCCACTACCGAGGCAAGGAGGTCAGCAGAGAGTCCTGACGTCTGCAGCCCCTGCCTCCCCTGCTCAAGAACCTTCCATGGCTTTTTTTTTTTTTTGGTTAGTCATGGGGCTTGAACTCTGGGCCTGGGCGCTGTCCCTCAGCTCTTCAGCTCAAGGCGAGCGCTCTACCACTTGAGCTACAGCACCACTTCCGGTTTTCTGGTGGTTTATTGAAGAAAGGAGTCTCGTGGTCTCTCCTGCCCGGGCTGGCTTTGAACCGAGATCCTCAGATCTCAGCCTCCTGAGTAGCTAGGATTACAGGCGTGAGCCACCAGCGCCCGGCCCTTCCATGGCTCTTTTGTGATGAATGTAGACAAAACTTGTGCCGGACTCATTTGCTTCTTTCCTGGTCATCCTTTGTAGGAGGTGAGCCAGGTCACTCCCCGTGCGGACTGCACTCTGTGGCTGGAGAGCTGCGTGGACTCAGGAGAGGAGCTGAGAGCGGTGTGCAGGCCACAGGTAGAGGGGGGCCACGTTGGCTGGTCCGGAGCTGAGGTGGTCAGATTCTGCCAGGCTGGCATTGGTACCACTTTATTTACCTATTTATCTATGGAAGGGCATCATGGTTGGGTCCAAGTTTTTTTTTTTTTGTCAGTCATGGATCTTGAACTCTGGGCCTGGGTGCTGTCCCTCAGCTCTTCAGCTCAAGGTGAGCGCTCTAGCTCTTGGGCCACAGCACCACTTCTGGTTTTCTGGTGGTTTACTGGAGATAAGAGTCTCATGGACTTTCCTGCCTGGGCTGGCTGTGAACCATGATCCTCAGATCTCAGCTTCCTGAGTAGCTAGGAATATAGGCATGAGCCACCAGCGCCTGGCTTTGGACTGTGATCTAACTCTGCATTCCATGTAGCTGAGATTCCATGTAGCTGGCACAAGCCACCATTCCTGGATTGTTTGAAACATGATCTCCCTTATTTTTTTTTAAACTAGGCTGGCCTCAAACTGAATTGAGATTTTTTTTCTCCTGATACCTGTTTATTGATTTATTTTTTTTCAAAGAGCCAGCATTTTTTCTATTGATTTTCCTATTTTCAATTGCATTTTAAAATTGTTTTTAAAATTGTTTTCTGCTGCTTACTTTGGACTTGTCTTTTTCTTGTTTCTTAATGCAGTAATCTATACATTTTATCCTATTAAAGTGATTTAGGAGTATTTTACAGTCCAGAATGTGGCCCATCCATCTTGATGGATGAGCTTATTTTGCTGGTATTGTATGAAATACTCTGTAAAGCCAAACAGATCCTCTTAATCGATGGCACTGTTCAGCTGAAATATTTCCTCACTTTTCTGCCAGCTAGATCTGTCCGTTATCAAGGGGATGGTGAAGTCACCAAATGGTAATGGAGGTCCTACACCCTGCAATTCTGGGGCTTGAATTCAGTTCCTGAAACTTGCCCTTGGCTTACTTATTTGCACTGGAGCCCTGCCACCAGCCTGGCTTCTTATTAGTTAAGAGATGGAGTCCCAAGGACTTTTTCTGCCCAGACTGGCATCAAACCTCCATCCTGAGCAGCTGTCTCTTGAGTAGCACTAGTGATAGGCTGAGTTCTATCAAAGTTTTGCCTCGTGTAATTGTTGCTTTGCTTGCTGTAAGAGCATAGTTTTGTTCTTGGGGAGCTGGGACTGAGTTCAAGGTCTCACGCATGGTAACTGTCAAGCTCAGGGCATCATACTTGGAAGCACATTAAGGACTTTGGCCTTAGAGAATGGATTTGTTCCTATTATGTAATACCTGTCTATATTCCTAATTTTCCTTGCCTTGAATTCATGTAAAATTAGTATAGCTAATTTTAAATGAATAGCTTCATTTGATCGATACTACGTGGTGCATTTTTCTCCCCTCTTACAATCCATTATTTACTTATATTCATTTGTTATGGTGCTGGGGGTCAAACCTGACTTCTCTTGGGCTAAGCATACATTATCACTGAGCTACTTCCATCCCACTCACCCCCACCTCTGCAGGTTCTATTTATTATTATTAGCCAGTCCTGGGCTTGAATTCTGGGCCTGGGTACTGTCCCTGAGCTCCAACGCCACTTCTGGCTTTTTTCTGAGATCAGTTGGAGATGTTTCACGGACCTACCTGCCTAGGCTGGTTTTGAACCATGATCCTCATACCTTAACCTCTTGAGTAGCTAGGATTACAGATGCAAGCCACCAGCACCCAAGTGGACTTCTTGTAGACAACATGTAGTTGGGTCTTGCTATTTTGTCAGTTGTGGGTCTTGAACTCAGGGCCTGAATGCTGTTCCTGAGCTCTTTTGCTCAAGGCCAATGCTCTACCACTTTGAATCACAGCTCCACTTCTGGTTTTCTGGTGGTTAATTGGAGATAAGAGCCTCACACTTTCCTGCCTAGGCTGGCTTTGAACCGGGATCCTCAGATCTCAGCCTCCTGAGTAGCTAGGATTACAGGCATGAGCCACCTGTGCTCAGCTGAGCCTACCTTTTTAAAATCCATTCTGACAGTCCATTTGGTTAGGCCATTGACATCAAAAGCAATTACTGAACAGTCCAGTATCTGCCACATTACTGTTTTCTATTTGTTGCCCTTGTGTTTCCTGTAGCAGGCAGGAAAGGGCACATGTGTCTTTTGAGCACCCCAAAGTGTATAGTAGACCTGTGTATTCCTTTGGCTTACTTTTGGGCGATTTTCCAATGTGGATATTTGTTTGGCAGTACTTGGGAGGGGAGCTCAGGGCTGTTTTCTAGGACACCACTGAGCCACACTGTGTACATCCTCCTGGGCACTCATGAACTGTTTCCCAGCCAAAACAAAACCAACTTTCTCCTTCCACTCTGGCTTCTTAGGGTATGGGATAATCTCCCTTTGGCTTCATGGGTGCTCCTGGGCAGGTCTTTGAATCTTGATCAATTGACAATAGAGCCATTACAAATCTTCATTGTCTTGACACAATTCAGAGCTACTTTGCTGGTGCCATAGTGGGGTTTCAACTCAGGCTTGGCTTTCCTTCACTCAAGGCTGGCCCTCCCAGGTGAGCTACATACCCACTTCTGGCTTTACACTGTTTAATTGAGCTAAGTCACATGGATTTTTCTACCTGGGCTGGCTTTGAACTGTAATCCTCAAATCTCACCTTCTGATTTGCTACGATTACAGACGTGAGCTTCTAGCACCTGACTTTCTAATTTTTTTGGTGGCACCCAGGCTTGAACTTTAGGGCCTTATGCTTGCTAAGTAGGTGCTTTATCACTTGAGACACACTCCAGCCCACAACTTTCTGTTTTGTAGATAGGGGTCATCTTTAGATTTGTGTGGTTTTTGTATTAATTTTAGAAAGGCTACATACCACCAGCTCACACCTGTAATCCTACTGCTGAGCTACTCTGCAGGATCATGATTCCAAGTCAGCTTAAGAAGAAAAGTCCACAAGACACGATCACCTACATAACCAGGGAAAAAAAAGGTAGTGACAAGCTCTAGCAGTCAAGCCAATTGAGTGTGCTGGCACTGAGTTCAAGCCCCTGTACTCACAAAACCAAAAACACCTTTGGTTTGGCTGCCCAGTGTATTCTAGAAACTGTTTCCAAAGTAAACCAACTCACTTTCTTCCTCTATCCCTCATAGCTGCGGCGCCACCTTGGGGTCACCTGAGAACCCCTTTCCCTGAGCCACCTGCCGAGTGCGGCTGCTTTCTCTTCTTGGACCAGGCTGCAGGTCATCTCTCTGCACACACAAGCGCTGCATTTCCTGCATCTAGGTCCTCACACCACTGTCAGATCAGAAACACAGCTCCAGTCTTAAGGGATGAAGAATGACTTGTGCTCCTGGCACGAGACACCTGACCCCGTCCAATGGGCTAAATTTGCTTCTCTAATGCCCACTCAAACCATAGACTCCCGAGCACCGGCATATACTGTCCAAAACCACAACCACATTCCCCAGGAAGCTTCAGTGTCCCGTGAAGCTCTGGCTCCCCCTCGTCCCCCCCCCCCCTCCTGTTTTGCTACAGGAGGCAAAGGGAAAGTGGCAGGGCAAGAGGGGAGGTTTGCAAGCTTGCTGCAGGCAAAAGTGAGGGGGACGGATGCAGCCCTCTCTCCCTGCTTGTACTCTGCTCCAACTCTAACGTGATGAGAGGACCGGGAAGGTGCAGGGCCACAGCAACTCCAAGAAGCACAGAAGAGACCTGGTGATGTTCTGAGTTCCCAAGCAGTCTCAATGACAAGTGTCTTAGAGAGGAGTCTTTCCAGAATCACCAATTCTGGAAAATGTGCCTTTACTCTCCTGGGGAAGAAAAGTCCTTTAGGATTTCTTTTGTCCCAGGGAACAAAGCTGTGTGACACAGTGAGCTTTTCCTGCTGAGGACTAAGGTACACCAAGAAATGCAACTCAGACCAAGCACATGAAATTTTGTCAAGCAAAAATAGTCTTTATTCAAATTTAATGGAAACAGGGGTCACTATACTTTTGCAAGACGGGGAAAAATAAAATTAAAAAAAATTCTTTTCTTTTCTTTTAATATAAAACAATATAATCACAATACCAGAATATGGAACTCTACAGTTTATTTCCTATGGTTACTGCAGGTGTCAATTTTCCTCAACTGTGCTATTCACAACTTCGTTAAGTCCAAAAGTAGGAAACCAAAGTGGTAGGAAACTGAAGACTTAGCACTTTCACTAGTGGCGTACATCACAGGGCGGCAATCCAAGGGCAAAATGGCTGAACTCACCATACCTACCTATGCCATTGCCAGTCCAGCCTGAAAGCCATCCAGGTTCCAAGCTCCTGGAGGCCAGACCAGGCCTGGAAGCCAAGGCATTTTGGATATTCTACTGTGGGCCGTGAGTAAAGGGGGTTGGTTCATAGATTTTTTTTTTCAGTCGAGCAGGAAGGCCTGGTGCCAGGAGGCTTTACTGAGAGGAAGCACTTAGATTTAACAATTATAGACACACCATTAGGGGGGTTAAAAATGTACAGCAGTGACGTAGGTTCTACTTCAATCACCTGTGCTACGGCTACCAAACATGTACAAAAGACTCCTCGGGTAGTTCCAGCTGTGGTCGTAGCCAGTTAGGATCTCGAGTGGGACCTAGATCTAGACCGGGACACCGATCTTGACGCAGACCTGGATCGGGACTTGGATCGAGACCGGGTTTTTGAAGCGGACTTTGATCTGGAGCGTGCTTCCGACGGGAGGTTTGGTTCTGATTTGGAATTAGATCTCGATCTGGATCGGGCCTCGGGCTTAGGCCCAGCATTCTCACTCTCCCCCCGGCCTTCCCTCTGACCAGGTTCGGACTTGCTGTGTTCTCGCTCCTTGGACACAGAGCGGGAAGGCGACCTGGACTGGGAGCGGTCGGTGTCTTCCTTCTTCTTCTTCTTGCTGCTGCCTCCTTTGCTGTCTCGCTTGCTGCTGCGCTTCCTGCTCCGCTCGCTCTTGCTACGGGAGCGGCTGCGGCTGCGGCTCTGCTCCCGGCTCCTCTTCCTGCCCTTCCTCTTGTCCTTGCTCTTGCTGCGTGAGCGGCTGCGGCTGCCGCCTTTGCTGCGTGAGCGGCTGCGGCTCTTGAGGAGGCTCTTCTCCTGACTGCGGCTTTTCTCCTTGCTTCCGCTCCTACTCCCACGCTTCCCTTCCTCTACCCTCCTCTCCTGACTCTGGCTCCTACTTTTACTCTTACTTTTGTGCCGGCTGGGACTGCGGCTCCTGGGTTTGCCAGAGCTGTCGTTGTTCTGGATCTTGTCTTCAGCGTGGTCTTTACTCTTGCTGCGGCTCTTGTTGATACTGCGACTGCGGCTACGGCTCTTGTCTTTGCTGGGGCTCCTGCTTTTTTCCTTCTTGCGACTGCGGCTCGGGCTGCGGCTTCGGCTTTTGCTCCGGGAGTGGGAGCCTGACCTGAGGAGATGGGAGTGCTTTGTGAGTCACAGCGATCTTGACTTCATGCGAATCAGATGAAAGACTAGAGGGGGCTGGACACTGGTAGCTCACACCTGTAATCCTAGCTGCTCCGGAGGCTGAGATCTGAAAGACTGTGTGGTTCCAAGCCAGCCCAGGCAACAAAGTCCATGAGAGACTCTTATCCTCAATAAACTATGCAGAAAAAGCCTGAAGTGGCATTGTGGCTCAAGTGGTAAGAGTACTAGCCTTGGGCAAAAGAAATTTAGGGATAGAGCCCCAGCCTAGTGATTAGCCCCAGCACTGGCCAAAAAAAAAAAGACTAGAGGGGAAGTGTGGAGCTGTATCCTTCATTGGGATGTAGGACTACACTGGCCAAGGATTGCTCTATGCTCATCAATTCTAGAGTGGAGCTAAAAAGGCTGGGACTAAGAGGGTGGGTCACTGGACTAAAGTCCGAGAGAGAGAGAGAGAGAGAGAGAGAGAGAGAGAGAGAGAGAGAGAGAGAGAGAGAGAGAGAGAGAGAGAGGAGAGAGAAAAGAGGTGCAAGTGCTCCTGCTGACCTCCTCGTGCTGCAGGGCAGACCCACCTGGATCGGGACCGGCTCTTAGAATGACTGCTTTTACTGCTGCCACTTCGGCTTCTGCTCTTCCGGGAATGTCTACTTCGAGAGCGGGACCTGGTGGAGAAAGATTTTATTTAATTAACATTTTTTGTGTGCTGGTCCTGGGGCTTAATTTAGGGCCTGGGCACTGTCCCTGCACTTTTTTGTTCAAGGCTAGTGCCACAGTTCCACTCCCGCTTTTTTAGTGATTAAGAGTCTCACGGACTTTCCTGCCCAAACTGCAATCTTTAGATTTGACTCCTGACTAGCTAGAGTCAATACAGGTGCTCAGTCAGCTACTGGCACCTGGCAGGGGGCTAGCTAACTAAGCCAACCATTCCTTCAATCAGAACTAGTCCCACTGCTGTGTCCAGGACCATAGAACCAGTCTCCCACACACATGTGGATGGCTCCCCAGAAACTTCTCAATTCAAACCCCAAGCTCTGACTTGCCCCTAGACTTGATACCTTTTATCACTGGGTTCCTAATGGCCATCTGGGCCACTATGATTTACTCAGTTTATCATAAATGTCCTCTACTCCATCTCTCTCTCTACACAGTGGCAATGCTGCCTCTGTGTGCTTTGTAGTCTACCCACTTCCCCTTTCTGGTGCCTTGAGAGAGCCTCCCAATTCACCTTTCTGCAAGCACTCCTGCCCTTTACCTCTCCTCTCTGGAAGGTTCCCCCCCCCGCCCCCCGCCCCCCGCCCCCAGGTACTGGGGCTGGAAAACAGAGCTTGGTGCTTTCACCTGGCATTTTTACTCAAGGCTGGCATTCTACCACTTGAGTCACATCTCTAGTTTTTCTCTGTACTGTCTTAAACCATTGACAAACTAATACTACAGACTCTTTTGGCCACTTTCTACTTGGGAATGACTGATTCCAAGTGGAGGGTAGGATGTAAAACAAAACGGATGAAGGAAATCTCACTGTAACAGGGACAGAAATGATCACCGCTTCTTGGTGCTGTTTCTCTGAAGCCTTCTCACAGAAAGTCTAATTCTTATCTTAATCAGACCTGACCAGAGGTAATTTCCAGCTTGCAGAGAGTTTAGGGAATAAGGTCTCACACTTCAGCAATATCAAGAAGAAACAAAATATTTAAAAAGCTAAGAAAATAAAATGTCATGGGGAAGAACGGTGGTGGGGCAGGTCCAGATTAAAGAGACTTTGCAAACGTGATTGGATTACATGGAGTCTATCAAATCAGGGAAATATTAATTCAGCTGGAGCAGTAGGTGCTTGACAGGATGGTGTTCTCAGGTGAGAACTTAGTACTCTTTTAAAATTAGTACCAGTATTAGGGTTTAAATTTAGGGCCTCACACTCTCAGCTTTCTTGCTCACAGCTGGATATCTACCACTTGAGCCACACATCCAGTCTAGCATTTTGCTAGTTAACTGGAGATGGAGTCTTGAGGACTTTTCTACCTGGGCTGGCTTCAAACTATGACCCTCAGGTCTTGGCCTCCTGAGCAGTTAGGATCACAGACATGAGCCACCAGCATCTAGCCTTACCATCCTTGGACACACATGCTGAAGTGTTCAGGAGTAGAGCATGCAGAGCACCAGTAGCTCATGCCTGCCTGGGCAGAACATCTGAGAGACTCGTATCTCCAATTAACTACCAAAAAGCGAAAAATGGAGCTGTGACTCAAGTGGTAGAGCACCAGCTCTGAGGGGAGAGAGAGAGGGAAAGTAGTGGGAGAAGGAAGGTGGGAAAGGGAGAGAGAGGGAGGAAGGAGAGAAGAGAGAGGAGGGGAAGAAAGGGAACAATTAGGGGACAGCACTATAAGTTCAAGTCCCAGGACTGGCACGTATACAAGAGTGAAACATTGTCATTTTTACAACTCTCTCTCAAATAGCACAGAAACACACCCATGCGCACGCGCGTATGGAAGAGAAAGAAAGGAAAAATACTATTAAAGCCAGAAGGTGGGGCATACAGGTTTTCATGAACTGGAATTTCAACTTTTATGTTTCAAAGTGACCACAAGAAAAAATATGAGGAAGTAGTAATGTGCAGTGACACAAAAAAACCAAAACCAAAATACAGAGAAGACTGAAGACAGGAGCTAATTTGAAGGGTTCCCAAAGACCACGACAACAGCTTCTAAGCATTAAAAGACTAAGGAGCAGGGTGCCTGTGGCTCACACCTGTAATTCTAGCTACCCAGGAGGACCCTGAGGTTCAAAGCCAACTCAGGCAGGAGAGTCTGTGAGCCTTCCTTTCTAGTTAACCAGTAATAAGCTGGCTGAAGGCGTGGCTTAAGTGGTTCATTGCTAGATCAAAGAAGTGGAGCACCAGGCTGAGTTCAAGCTCCATTATGGCAAAAGAAAAAAAAAAGGCACAATTAATATTCATGCATATATCACCTAGATATGAAACAGGAGGATGTACTAAGTACTATCAATGAAGTAGTCTATTGAGACTACAGAACATATGGGGGATAGGCTAAAAGAATGAGTTAAACTTCGATAATGATGCGCTCAGCACGATCTAAAATGGCAAGTCTTTACAAACAATGACCCTGTTTCTTCAAAATTAATCCATAACAGCCTCCTACTCATTCCTATCTCTAGCCTTCAGCATGCTTTTGGCTCCCTTCTCTGCCCACCATCTCCAGCTTTGCTTTTTGGGTTCAACATCTATGACACGTGATAGTCTTCAGTTTAGGTGTGCTAAGTGTGTTTCCTTCAAGGAACCTATGATCGTGGCAAGCATCTGCCTACTGCCTTTCTCCAGTGAAGGAGGCGTCAGGCATCTTCCCCAGTGCTTCTTGGCCTATTAGCAGAGCAGCTACCCAAGAAAATAAACTCTTTACTCCTGAGTATCTGGTATATTTGGGAGAGTCAACAATTCTCTCTCCATGGGTTCTCACCAGGTGTCCGTGGTCATGTGTGCATATCAGCTTATGATCAGTCCCCAGAAAGTGTGAAAGGTCACTAATTTCTGTCTCAGAGAAAGGACTTTACTTCTATCAATACTTGTGACATAAGAGATTGGGAGCTTTACAAACAAATGTTCAGGACAAAGTTCTGAGTTACTGAACCAGATGGAATTGTCCTATTGATATCCTGACAGGGGAACATTAGTGAGGATCTGTGCTCATTAACAAGCAGTGACAACACACAGACGGTATCCACAGTACCTTGAGCGACTCCGGCTCCTGGAGTAAGACCGGCGCCGTCTAGAACCTGGCTTGTCTTCAACTAATCTGATTTTTCTGCCATTAACTTCAGTTCCATCCAACTTTTCCAAAGCTCTTTTCATATCAGAGTAAGATACAAACTCAATCACCCCTTCGTTTTTGCGTTCCTTGTGAGCATCTGCATAGGTCACTTCTCCTGCCTGACGCATATAATCCTAAGGAAGAAAAAAAATCCTTGAATATATTAGGATATATTTTGTTAAAACATTTAAGGCAATCATGGAGGCTGAAATTTTCTTTTCTTTTACAAAATGGCAGCTTTCCTCCCACCAACCACCCATTCAGGTTCTTTATAGCACTGGGCATTAGTTAAGTGATAAAGACTGTAAATAAGTTAGATTGAGGCCGGTCCTGACCTCAAGATCTTCCTCCCAGCAAGGATTACAGATGTGCCATCATCATCCCAGCAAGGTAAGTCTTTTTACATGTCATACTCTATATCCATGTTGGAAAACATACTCACAAAATGTAAGCAAATCCATACAGAGATTATGAAATTATTGTCTTTAGAACAGTTATCTTTTTAAAAAATTTTCTTTTATGCTGGTCCTGAGTTTGAAACCAGGGCCTGGGCTCTATCCCTGACCTTATTTTACTCAAGTCTAGAGTTCTAACACTTGTGTCACAGCTCACTTATGCCTTTTCCTGAACAGTGTATTGGAGATAAGCGCCTCACAGTCTTTCCTGCCTAGACTGGATCTTGGTTTTCTGAGTAAGGTTATATCTGGCTATATATATATATATTTTTTTTTTTTGCTGGTCGTGGGACCTGAACTCTGGGCATGGGCGTTGTCCCTCAGCTCTTCAGCTCAAGGCTAGCGCTCTACCACTTGAGCAACAGCGCCACTTCCAGCTTTTTCTGCTTATGTGGTGCTAAGGAATCGAACCCAGGGCCTCATGCATGCAAGGCAAGCACTCTACCACTGAGCCACCTTGCCAGCCCCCTGGCTATATTTTATAACCTCTTTGGAGCCAGGCGTTGGTGGCTCACGCCTATAATCCTAGCTATGCAGGAGGCTGAGATCTGAGGATCATGGTTCAAAGCCAGCTGGGGCAGGAAAGACCGTGTGACGTTATCTCCAATAAAACCACCAGAAAACCGGAAGTGGCACTGTGGCTCAAGTGGTAGAGTGCTCTTGAACCTGAATATACTCATTCGACTAAAGACAACTTACTTATTGGTAGACTAGTCAGGTTGCCTAAGCTATCCAGTTTAAGATAGTAAATATTCCTTCTTATCAAGGTTAACCAATACTATACTCAGAAAATGAGCTGCAGTGTACAGTAAAGCAACAGTAAACTTCCCATCCATCCATCCATCCATCCATCCATGGAATTGAACCTAGGCCCTCACAAATGTTAGGCTCTAACACTGAACTACTACTACTTCTCCAACTGTGGACCTTAACTTTTAACACCAAAATTCTTTCAGGGTAAACATTCCCTGAATAAGAAATCTTACAAAAGAAAATGAGCTAGACAGTCAATATTACCTATGAGGGTGTATGCTAGAAGCTGACATAACTTATAGCTTGTGTTTCCAGTAACATAGTGGTGCCCCCACTTCCTCCCTTTGTAAAAAAAACACCCTATCATCTCCTTACAACATTATCTACAGAGGAAAGCTTCATGTAATGAAACGTTGTGATGGGCAGTCCTGCCAGGGTGAAGGCTGATGTCTCTGTACTAGTTGTCTTTCACCGAACGATTTTGCCACTGCACTAGTGAGGCTTTCAACATGCAGCACCCATTACATTCTGCCAATTCTTGGCCTGCATGAAGTTACCTGTTTCCTAATCTTATTCCTGCCCAACCTTACCCCAGAAAAGTTAATGAGGCCCAAACCTTTAAGTCTTGCCAGCTGCACCGACTTGACAAATTCTCCACAATAAGTCTGTACTCTGTGCGGGTAGGAGGGCCATATTTATCTCGGCCACTTCTTCTATAACCATATCCACCTTTGGAAGGTTCGAATACATATGATTACTTTAGTGGAGGCAAAGGAAAAGAAGACACAGCACATATTCCCCATAAAATATATTACTTACTCCCCCACCCCAAATTTATTTTTAACTCTAGCCCCACCCTTAATTCTAAACTAGATTTCAAAAAAAAAAATCTATGAGTTAAACATGAATATTTAATTTACAAAGTTCTAAGTATATATATTAATATTTACATTTAAAATTAACATGCATAAAAGTATCAGAAATGTAACAGTTTAGAAATAAATTACTAAATCAGTTACTGTTGTTACTCACAGTGATTAAAGTTTTTGTCAATATTTTAAACGAAAAAAGATTGTCAGGCACCTATTTCAGTTAATCCCATCTGTGTCTAACCCTGGGGTCCTCACCACCCAGGCCTAATGGGGAGAGGGTGCGGTCGTCACATGGCTTCCTGTTTTTGGTCAGCCAAGGGCCACAAAGGTTCAAAGAGCCACGCATGGAAAGGTAACCCAAGGTCAGCAAATGGAACAGGCAGTCATCTTAGCCTCAAAGGATTCTTTTAATTAAAACATTGAGGTCTTTGTTAAATCTATGTTAAACAATTGCATTACAGAGAAAAAAAACAACACAAACACATCATTAAACATATTTGTAAATATTAAAACAATCTCATTTAGTAAAAATTAAACATTATCAAAGATATTTAATTGCAATTTGACATTTAAAAGATACAAAATTTATCAAAGCAATGTCTTATAAACATCAGTATATTTAAATATAACATTAATTCATTACTTAAAAAATTAGCATTTAGTAACAAAGGCACATCATGGACACAAATATGTCCTTTAAATGCTTACTGCGTCCAGAACCGTAACTGCCGTCTCGCCGTGGGCCACGGGCATGCTCAACAATTACTCTTTCACCACAAAGGTCTTTGCCATTGAGTTCATAAACAGCATCATCTGCATCACGCAGATCATCAAACTCCACAAAACCATACCTACAAGAGAGCAAACAAAATCCCAGTTGGTACCCTTTTGACATTCAAGTTCTCTAACACAAGAGAAATCAATGAGGTTCATGCTTAGCTTAGCACAGATTAGCTGGGGTTTGCAAACTAAGGGTCAGCTTTCTGAAACTGCTTTACTTTGTGCCAAGAGGCATTATAAGGCTTCTGTAAGACGACCCTCACTTTCTAGCAGGGGGCGGGCTAGGCACGTTTTGCATCTGCAATCACTTCTGGAAATGCTTGGCTTAAGATACACTATTAGAGCCCCAGAAGATCAAGTATTTGCATTTGCTCTTTCAACATATCATATAAAAACATATTCTTTTTTAGCTCTAAAAGTGGTATCTTAGACAATAAGTAGTCCTACATTCAGCTTGGAGTAACACCATAGGCAAAAATCAGTCTCTTAAAGCCCCTCTGTGAAAGAAAAAAAAAAGTTCCTGTTTCTCTAAACAAATTAGTCACAATTAACTGTTCTAGAAGTTAATGGTTTAAAAAAACAAATCTGGAGCTGTATGCTGGTGGCTCACACCTGTAATCCTAACTACTCAGGAGGCTGAGATCTCAGGATTGAGGTTTGAAGCCAGCCTGGGCAGGAAAGACAGTGAGACTCATCTCTGATTAACCACCAGAAACCAGAAGTGGAGCTGTGGCTCAAAGTGGTAGAGCACTAAACCTTGAGCAAAAGAGCTCAGATATCATCTAGGCTCTGTGTTCAAGCCCCACAACAGATAAAAACAAACAAACAAAAAAACAAACCTGGAGCTAAAATTTACTTCCCCATAAAATTTCAAACTCAATTCCCTGAAGTTCTGAATAGGCTGAACCTATATGTAACTATACAAACTTCCTTACAAAGCATTGCTAGCAATTTTCCAGCAGAGATGATGGTTTACCACACACGAGGAAAAGAACCCTCAAATCCTATTAGCTCCTACTAAATAGAGTATGATTAAGCAAAGCACAACGTTTACAAGATACTGGAGTCTCTAACTCCTATTCCCTGCAAAGGGAAATAGAAAATGTTTCTTTGGTTTGCTCTAAAAAAAAGCATATCCTTGTGATTATATGATTATTATTTTGGTGGTGGTACTGGGGTTTCAACTCAGGGTCTCCAGCTTGCTTGGCTTTCTTGTTCAGGTAGTGCTCTACCACTTGAGCCATGCTTCCAGCCCAGCTTTTTGCTGGTTATTTCAGAAATGGAGTGTCACTCTTTTTTTTTTTTTTGGACCTGGGCTAACTTTGGATCACAATCCTCTAGAGCTCAGCCTCCTAAGTTAGAAGGATTACAGGCTTGAGCCACTAGTGTCTGTAATCCAAATGATTGTACAGATCCTACCTAATCACAAAAGAAAGCTACAAGCAATTTCTTTACACTGACAGTCTATACAGAGGCAAAATGTGTTCCTCTCCATGAAAACACACTGATACTAGATACAGTACTTGCCCAGGGGTTCATTCTGCCTGCTACTTCAGTCCCCCCCCTCCCACCCCTTTTTGAAACAAGGATCAACTGAGGACTAGTCTTGAACTTGCAATCCTCATCACTAAGCAATTTGAGTGCTCAGATTACAGATATGCACCACCATGCTTGACAATACTCAATATATGTTGACAGAACTATGATTGCTGACATTTTCCTTACTAAAGAGTTCTTTTCCTACAAGAATTTCTCAAGGTGACAAGGTGTAGGTCACAGTCCCTAGATGGGTTCTTTATACTAAAATGCCTGAGTGTCATATAAACTTTTTAGTCACTGAATCTCTACTCTAGACACACCTGTTTATCTTAAAGAAGTCCTTTGCAGAAACAGTTCAGAAGTCACCTGGCCCAATTTATGGGCTGGTGAAGTATCTTTAAAACAGTTTCCTGATTCATAGGCCAGAATTGTGGAGAACTTTAAGAATGATTTTGAACATCTGACAAGGTATCTGAACTGGTAAGTAAAGTGTCTCCAAGTCCCTCCTGCTATGTTATTATTTCCAGAGGTTAAAAAAAATTTAAGAAGCAAAATCTAACTACCTTATTCTGGCTTATTTTTGGTCTGGTCTATGATTTATTCAGGTAAATCATAAAATGCCAAAAGGAAAAAGTGTAATTGTCAAGACCTCTGTTGGATAGTTCTGTCCATACAATCACTGGGCTCGGCACCACGTGACACCAAGTTGAGGAACGAATGAAACAATGAGCAGAGAATGGACATAATGAAATGGCCTCCCTCCCTAAAGGGTACCCAGAACTCATGTAGTATGGGGTCAGAACAGCACTGATTCCTGAGGAGTAAGCACATGCACCACAGAGTTGGGGGTTGTAAAAATCAGGGATGGCATAATGCAAGGCCCCTAAGCTCTGCAGGGCAACTGAGAGGGAAAGCTCAGTTTTTGCAGATGCTTCTGCCAGACTCAGGTCATCCTGTTCCAAGCTGACAGGCAGAACTCATTCTGACTTTCAGGAAAAGCACCGAGCCGAGGAGCAATCACTGAAAAAGAAGAACTCACACAGACATACCAATCTCAACGAGCAAGGTTGAAGCAAGGCATAACTTGTCAGTAACACTTTCCTGAGTTGCCAGAGGAAAATAGTCCCTGCTACCTTTCCCTAATACTTGTTTTAAATTCCAACAAATTGGTGACTCGGTAGCTAAATTTAAGATGGGGATAATCCATGTCACTTTATTAAAACAGCTGATATAAATGTCCAACTTATTTCACTGAAAACATTTTGGTTACTCCTCTGTGAAAAGCTGCAGGTCAAGGATCAACCAGGTATCCTATTGCCACTTCTCTCTGCCACTGGCATGCTGAGTAGGTACAGAGGATGAAAACAGTCAACTCCCACACAAGAAACCATACCTGTTAAGAGACTCCCATTCTGAGAGTAAAGCTAACAGCTGAGTGTGTTGTTGCTTCTACCAAATTACCATTTACTTAGGTCGGCTTTCCTTGAATAATTCTAATGGACAGGTCACCCAAGTAAGGCAGGAAGACCAGATTGACAATAACAAATATCAGCTAGCATTTATTAAGTAATCTCTTATTTCAGACAATGCTATTACCACCTTATTTGATATCTGTAGCACACAAGATCCAGGAACTAGTGTCCCTATTTCCTAAGATGAGAAACTGTATAAAGAACTTGCATAAGAAACCCAGCAGAGCTGGCATTAAGTCTCTGTCTGAAATCAGAACTCATAACCATTAAGACAAAAGCCACAAACATAGACTGGACTCTCATCCTAGTTCTGTGAGAAACTAACACTAAACAGTGCATTTAAGGATTAAGAATCGTTTTACTTCTTTGGGCAGTTTATTTATGAATGAAAGAACTACACTACATATCTCAAAGTTTTCTTCTAACACCCAAAGCATGGCAGATAAATAATAAAAATTTATACTTTGGCTTAAGGAGGTATTTGTGTGTGTATGGGGGGCGGGGGTGGGGTGTGGTATACTGGGACTTGAACTTAAGGCCTAGATGCCAACCCTTTTTTTTCAGGGTTGGTAGTTCACCTGAGTGTAGCCCCATATCTAGTTTTGTGGTGATTAGAGATCAGAGTCTTATAGGCTTTACTGCCCTGGCTGATTTCGAACTGTCGTCCTCAGATCTCAGCCTCCTGAATGTGTAGCTAGGATTGTAGGCATGAATCACTAGGCTAGATCAAGGATGGCTAAACTCCAGAATTTGGCAGGATGGACAAAAAGGGTAGCAACAAAGGTACTGGGATGAATCAAATTTCTACCATGTACTATGGTCTCAGTATTTGTTTTATTTAATCATTTTAGTAGTCCTTGAGTTGAATTTTAGTTCATTCAGGAAGTAAGGCTATTTCTGGTAACTAATACCAGAGTCCTGTAAAAATCAACTTAAATGCCCTTTTAATGCTTTGTAGCAAACTAACATGAAACTAGCTTCTTTTCTCAAAAACTAGTCTTTTTTGAAACTTTTGTCTACGTATAGGAGCAGTGTGACAAAATGCATACATGGATGTTTATACACAATTATATGCATGAATACAGATCTCTGGAGGGACCTGTGAATAAGATTCCCAAAATACAACCTGAGAGCTAAGTGTATGACACCCTTCCTTTCTTTACTCTATTAAAAACAAACAATGCCTTTCTGTAATTCTAGTATTAGAAGAGAATGAAGAAATCAAGGAGAATGAATCTAAGACAAAATTGTAAAGTCCCTACACAGTAGGATTGATAAAAACAAACCAAACCAAACCTCCAAACAAAAGCCCCCCCCCCCCCCCCACACCCCGAGCATGACTCAAGCTTACTCTTAGATGACAGTCTTCCCAGCTTTCTCCATGATATGTGACAGAAAGCAGGATTTATTAGGACATGTAGGGTACTTTTATTTCAACAGCACAAAAAAAAAACCTCCCCTCCTCTAGTTACTGTTATTGCCTCTCCCCAAAGTTCCTCTGGTTCTGTTCACAGGACAAATTTAAGAGAGAGGAGAAGAGTAAGTTGCTTCCACTTTCCTCATTAAAAACAAAACAAAACAAACAAACAAACAACAAAAAAGAAAGCATCATGATTCTGACCAAGTCAAGAGAGGTACCTGGATATCACAGAGTAAAAGCCATGTTGAATTCTGCGTGTTATCCCAGTTCATTTTTTGAGGATGGTACCAGGATTTGAACACAGGGTCCCTTGTGTTTGCTGGATAGCTCTACTGCCAGGCTACCTCCAGCACCTTTCTGAACTGGCCTTTTGTGTGTGCTGATACTGGAACTTGAACAAAGCCCTGTGCTTTTGCTTTACTTGAGCCACAACTATACTTCTGGAGAAAGTTTTGTTGGTTAAGTAGAGATAAAAGATTCTCACCATTTTTCTTGCCCAGGCTGGCTTTGAACTGCAATCCTGAGATCTTAGCCTCCTGACAGTTAGGATCATAGGCATGAGGGACAAGCACCACAATCCATCTATGTTAGCTTCCTGTAATAGCTAGGATAACAGGCACCACCATAACCAGCTCATTCAAGGTCTTGAGAACATTTCTACTGATAGCCTCCCAATGTCAGCCTCTCAAGCAGCTAGAACTATCAGCCTGAGCCATGGTGCCAGAGTTTATTTAATTTTTTTGAGACAAGGTCTCACAATATGGCTCAAACTCACCTTGAACTTACTATATAGCTCAGGCTGGCCTCACTTGATTCTCCTGCCTCTGCCTTCTGGGTACTAGGATTACAGATGTGTGCTACTATGCCTGGCTTTAAGTCAGCTCTTATACTCCGTGCAATGCTATATCTAGTCTTCCTCAAGATGATACACTGATACACTTGATACACTGCTCAGGTTATCTATCTGACGTAATTCTAGCAAGGTACAAATGGAATGACATGTTTTCAAACCAAGGTACTCCAAGACTTTAAGGAATGTTAAATCCGCTTCATCCAAGAAGAATTATCATTCAAGCTCATACTGCTGCCAAATAGGCTGTCTCTGATCCTAATACCTGACACAAATAGTCCCGCGACCACTAGGCCTGCAATCTCCTTTCCATGTTCTCCTGAAGAGGATGCAGAGTTTACTCCACCCTCATCAGAATGACTTTAAGGCACCAAAGCCATTCTTTAAATATCCTCACTGAACTGATCAGAAGACTAGAGGATAGGACCATCTGAGCATTGATGGGCATGGCTTAATCTGGAGATGGGCTGACTGGGCAGGGGTGTGTGTGCTCACAACCTGAACCTGTAGGGAGTGGATATGAGGAGCAGGGAAAGCAAGCCTCCATGCGTGTGACTATGGTCACCCACCAACTGCTTACCGAGGGGCATGCCTTGGATGTTCTCTCTATAAGAAAAATGTGCCCCTTTCCACGGTGGATCTCTGCTCACCTTTGTCCTACAACTGTGCCACATGCTTTTCTTTGTATGTGGACATGAGAGTCCTCAGTCAACCATCAGCAGGATGTGAGTTTTGTTTTCCCAATGTGGTGAGCCATTCCCACATTCACTCATTTTTCTTGTAAGAACCGAACCTCTCCATGGCTGGTCAGGATTAGGGATGTTGCTGTAGCCAAGGAAAAATTTTCATCTGTTGAAGTTAACCCACGGGGTGGCTTGGACCCTCAATCTAGAGCCAGTAGCACTGTATTTTAAGGGCAGAGCCCTTAAATCTGCCCTGAAAGAAATGGCATTCAGTGAACAAGAATCAAAACAGCTTTCTTTCAAAGCACTCAGTGTTGGTCCTATGTTTCAGCCAATTTGGTCATACCAGGTGAAAAAGGACACATTGGCAGGACAGTAATAAAAACAGCAAGTGTTGCTGTCTGTATAAAGTGCTTAGAAGCCTGTAGCACAAAGACAGGTCTGCAACCAACTACTTTGCAGGTGAGGCCAACTCAGAGAAATGCTTGTGAAGGAGAACAGTGTGACTGCCTCAATTTCACAAGGCTGTGACATCCAGGGCACTAGTGGTCAGGCCCTCACAGTAGAATTAATCAGTGTTACGTTGACTGCTTAGGATCAGTGATCACGGTTGCAATCTGACTTGCCCAGTATCAGAAGGGTGCTTGCAACCACAGCTGGAAGCTGCTACCACATGAGGAGGCTCTGGAGGTCCTTTCCTATGTTGAGACAGGAAGGAGACTGCTCTGGGCTTTCTGGCCTCCCTTGCTGTCGTCTCAGAGGTGGGAGGGCCCTCAAGGCCACCTGGAGAAGGTGGATGACTTACCCGTGCTCACTGAGTGGCAGAGCTGGGGTGCGACTTCAGGGCTCACCATTACCCAGCCTGGGGCTCTTTCACGTCGGCAAACTGGCAGTTCCCGCAAACCATGAGCTCTCTGATTAGAGCTAGTGTGGATTCCTGGTCTGCAAACGGTTGGCCACAGCTCAGTCTGCACTTGATCTTTCCCCACCTTCAAAGAAGAAAACCTACCTCATGATTTCTCTTTTAGATCCTCTGATGATCTAATTTCCTTCCAATAACCTTGATTACTATTGATTACTCCTCACTAGCTACTGCCTGGATCTATTGCTAAGTTCTAAACTGCTTTTTGCTGGGTCTACCTGCTAGAATTTACATCATTCTATGCTATAGCTATTTTAGCCAACTTCTTTACACAACGGCAGGGAAAACCAGCTGCCAAATCATCTTTTAAAGCTTAGAGGTCTATAATTCTTAAATCTCTCTTCTTGTTACTCTCTAACAAGTTGAATCATTTTAACTTTCTTCCTTCCTTAGGCTTGAGAATTACCTGGCAGGAAGCCTCAGAAACTTGCCTCTCTTTTTAGCACTTCTAGTCAAGTTCGTTTTTCACAGCAATGATTTTGTGGCTCTTTTTTTTTTTCTTGTCAGTCGTGGGGCTTGAACTCAGGGCCTGGGCTCTGTCCCTGAGCTTTTTCACTCAAGGCTAGTGCTCTACCACTTTCAGCCACAGCTCCACTTCTGGTTTTCTGGAGATTAATTGGAGATAAGAGTCTCACTGACTTTCCTGCCTGAGCTGGCTTTCAACCGAGATCCTCAGATCTCAGCCTCCTGAGTAGCTAGGATTACAGGTGTGAACCACCAGTGCCTGGCTCATTTTTCTTTTAAACTTATCTTCTCATTAAATTATGAGGTCTGCTGGGTATTTAAAAAGTGCCTGGCACATAGTGAATAATTTATCCATAGTATCTCACTCATTTCTCGTAACAAATATGATGTATTATTTCCACTCACAATGAGAAAAATGAGGCTTTTTAAGAGGCTATTTTTTCAGTCAAGAAGCTCACCAGTGGTGGAGCTGGATTTGACTTTAGCTCTAAACCACAAGTCCCCATGCCTTTTAAAGGCAGATGACTTCTCCTCATCCATAGTCCTGAATATAATTTTTTTTCACTTAATAAACACTGCTGCGTGACTTAATGATAATCTAACCTCAGATAAGCCAGGTTGCAGTACAGTTTTTGATACAGCAGGGTGAAGTCTCCAGAGAAAAAAAGAACATGATCTTGGGGCAGGTGAAGCACCTCTAAGCTGGGGATATGTGACAACCAGGTTACTTTCACTCTTGTCTTTTGGTTCCCATTAGCCAGTGTCAGCCATCTGGTCCTTCCGAAAACATGTGTGGGTTCAGAACATAACAGACTAGAAGAATAGAGGAAAAATAAGATTATTCTATGCAATCCCCATTCTAGAGGTCCCACATCAACCCCTGGAGTCTGTCTGTGGCTCTAAGAATTAGACCAGCACAAAGTTAGATGGGGCTAGCTGACATGATGTTCATTCAGACATAAATGGACACTAACAACATAATGTACTCAAAGATGAATTTACTTTTGCAACAAATGGTGATGGGACCAAAATGTAAACATGAATAGTGGGAGAAAAAAAATGTGCCATAAGTATTGGAACATTTACAGACTTTCAACTAAGGTGCTTGCAGCAGAAACTGGATGATATACAAGATCTCTTTTTTTTGGTGCAATTACTGGGGCTTAAACTCAGGACCCTGTGCTCTTGCTTGGCCTTTTCACTCACAGCTGACACTATCACCTGAGCAACATCTCCAGTCTCATGGACTTTTTTTGCCTCAGCTGGCTCTAAGCCTTAGTCTTCAGATTTCAGCCTTCTGAGTAGCTAGATTCCAAGTGTGAGCCAATGGCATCAGGCCTGATTTAACTTTGAAAGATTCCAAACCATGAACATGATTACACCATGCCACCGTCCTTCTTCAAGTTTCTTTGTAATAACTACCCCTATTTTTGAATGTCTTACTATAATACCAAGCATAATGCTATATATATCATATAACTTTCACAACTCTGAGGTTTACTGATACCACATGCTGACACTGCACACACGAAGAACTAAGACTTAGAGCAGCTGAGTAACTTGTAATACTTGGGTTCTTCCAACGCACACACTAAGTCCTACATTCCATTATACACCAAATCAAAGAAGCAGTCTGTAACACCAGTTTGAGAAACGTCAACTCCAGGAGCATAGAAAATTAGTTTCATCAAGCTGTTTACATTTATTCTCTACTAATCTATTATTGGGACTAAACCTATAAATGGATTTTAACAGTGGTCCATGGAAAGAGAAAGGTAATTATCATTAAGAAACCTGTATCCATTCCACTTTATATGTAAAGAAATGTGGAATTGTGATTTTTTTAAATCACATAGCATGTGATAATTTTATTAGCATTTTGTTAAAAAGAGACCTAAAATATACCTTAGTTGGTGTATAATAAAAAGTAATGAAATTCTGGGGGAAAAAACCCTATAATGCAGTAATAAGAATATAAACACACAAACATATTGGCTAGAAAATTAAACTCATAACTCTTCTTTCTCAAACTGTTCTAGTTTAGATATGATGTGTCCTTCAAAGACCACATGTTGAAGACGTGGCCCCCAGCTGACAGGGGTCATAGAGATCTGATTGGTTCATAAGGACTCTGATCCACTCCTGGATCCATTTACTAACAGTTATAATTTGACAGCATTATTGAGAAGTAGTGCAAACTTTCAGAGGTGCTGCTGAATTGGAGGAAGCAGGTCATTGGGGGTGTGGATCTTGTCCCTGGCCCCTTTTTCCTGTCCATGAACCTACAGCAATGGAGTCAGCCAGCCACGGATTGAAACCTCTATATACTATGAGCTAATATAAATGTTTTCTCCTCTTAACTGATCTGCTCAGGTCAATGAAAAGCAACCAATACATGAAGTAAACCATTTGTTGAAAAGCAAAAACAAAAACAAGAACAGAATGAGGAAGAAAAAAAACAAAATCAAGCTGATGGTATTGAGTCTACACTGCACTTAACAGCTCATCTCTAAAGGAATATTCATATACTGGTGGGAAAAAATCAGAAACAATGATCTAGAAATAATTTCCCCCTCCCGCCCAGTAGTAGAGAGCAATCTACTATGAGATTTACACTTGTACTACACTGTAACTGCTCTAAAAGCCTTTGTACAACTTGCTCCAACCATCCAAAACATTTCAAAAAATAAGAGGACTCTGGGTTTGGTTCCCAGCTCCACTCCTCCAGCATCCCCAAAAGACTAAGTCTACTAAGCAATTTCACTTTTACTAGTCTCTCACCATATTTGTATCCTACAAAATGGAACTACCTTGAAAGCAACATTATTTGTAATTAGTTTGTATATCAAGCAAGCATAATTGTAACTGCTACAACAAAATGCATAATTTTTATATTTTAAATTCAACATGGCTACATTCTTTAAGGTGAGAGGACACATAATCTCTCATGTACATTTCAATTTTCTGATTCTTACTAACACAAAGGGTAAGTGAAATGAACAAGTCTCACCCACAAAAGGAATCAATACTGTATCATACCTGAGATCACACCAAAACTCAGGAAGGCTCAATTACAAACCAAGAACAACCTTAAAGAACTCAAGATATGAAAGCCACATTATTGATTCAAAATACAATTTTTAGGATAAAAAAGAACCATGGTTGCTGAGTGCCAGTGGCTCACACTTGTAATCCTAGCTACTCAGGAGGCTGAGATCTGAGTATCATGATTCAAAGCCAGCCTGGGCAGGAAAGTCTGTTAAGACTCTTATCTCCAATTAACCACCAGAAAGCGGGAAGTGGCGCACATACTCCTACTTACTAATATCAGACTAATACTGGCAGACAGTATAACCCAATTCCACACCAAAGCTACAAAGCCCATTCACACTCACATCTAAAATAAGAGCAGGTTGCCAGGTGTTAAAGTCACATAAAGATTATGCCTCTGGGACCATCTTGGCTGTGCACACATCCTTCTTAACTGCTTCTGGGCAGCAGTGGTTTCTTCTTTTAGTTTGGTTAAAGATGCCACTCTCCATGTTATTTGTTGGGGATGAATTCTCCCTGAAATTGGCCAGTTCACCATTTTAATGACCATTTCTAATCACCATTCATTCCTGCAGGCTGACTTCAAAGCTCTTGCCTTTATTTTTCCTTTCTAGGACTTGAAGGCTTCTGATCATGAAGGCCCTTTGTGGCATACAGACCTAACGACATGGTTGGGGACTAGAAGAATGCCAAGTATCCTAAGTGTTTCTTCAGGTATCACCTGTAGTTCACAGACCTCTAGCCTGGATGACTTTCGTTCATCTCAGCAGAGGGATGTCCTGCAGTGCCTTTCCTCAAAATATGGACGTGCAAATCTGGAGCAAGATCAATCATGTACCTTAGTATGTCCTAAGACAAGAAGCTCAAGGAGTGACAGAATTCAGAGAATGTGTGCCGGGGTACGTTCTACCCTAGTCAACCCACCAAAGCCACCACCACCTTACAGCTCTTTAAAGAGCTGTTGAGAGGAGCAAGAGAATCACTCTAGCAGTCACAATCCACACTTCAAGGCCAACATTAAAGAAAGGACCATGTGTGTCACTTTTGGCAATAACTTGTCAACTAGATGGAAGCCTCGGCAGGGTCAGAATCTATCCAATGAACAGGCTAAAGCGCCCAAACTACCCTTTCACTCTTGGAGGCAGGTGCTCCAAGGACAGAACTCATCCATCTGGAAGAGATCAAAACCATCATAATCGGGGCTGGGAAGGTGGCTCAGTGGTAGAGCGCTTGCCTTGCATGCCTGAGGCCCTGGGTTCGTATTCCTCAGCACCACATAAGCAAAAAGAAAAAAGCCGGAAAGTGGCGCGGTGGCTCAAGTGGTAGAGCGCTAGCCTTGAGCTGAGGGACAGTGCCCAGGCCCAGAGATCAGGCCCCACGACCGGACCCAAAAAAAAACAAAAAACAAACCATCATAATCATAGCCTAAGTGAAGCTGACTGCCAATGTCAATGATAGCTGTCAACAATGCATTCTGTAACCTTGAGCCCATCACTTAATCACTCAAGCCTCAGTTTCCCCAAATGCACAAACGGGGGACATTTGTTTGTAAAGTGATTTGATATAGCAGTTGAAAAATAAAGTATACAAATGTACGTTATTAATATTTTCTGTATTTTAGGATTTCAGTGGTGGCTTACAAATGTAAACAGCATTCTCTCAGATGGATGAAGCAGCTTTTTCTGAGGAGCTCAAAGTACCATTTTTAGTGCAGGTTCCCTAGAGACAGCCCAAATACAGAGAAGCCAAACCCTATCATTCAGTCTATATTTTGTTTTGTGTTTGTATTCTTTTCCCTTTCTATTCTTCTATCTCCCTCCCTCTCCCCCTTTCATCTTCTTTCCTTCTCCCTTTTTCTTTGTGCCTGTACTGGGGCTTGAACTCAAGGCCTTGTGCTCTTGCTTGTATTTTTTAGTCAAGGCTAGTGCTGAACCACTTGAGCCATACCTCCACTACTGGCTTTTTGTTGGTTAAATGGAGATGAAAGTTTCACATGCTTGCTGAGCTGGTTTCAAACCTAGATTCTAAGATCTTAGCCTCCTTGGTAGCTAAGACTACATGTGTGATATACCAGTATTGGCTCACATACAGTTTTAAATGAAAAAAAAAAAAAATAAATAAAAAATTATTTAAAAACTTATAATCCTAGTTCACAATTTTGAAAAATAGAATTTTTTTAAACATGGCAAGTGAAAAAAATCACTAGGAGGTAATGGAAACCAACAACTAGAAAAATACATGATTGTATATGTGCTTTTATTTTGAAAGTGCACTTTCAGGAATCTGTCCAAAGGCAAAAAAAAAAGTGCAAAGATTTACATAAAAAAATTCACCATTGGGGCTGGGAAGGTGGCTCAGTGGTAGAGCACTTGCCTTCCATGCCTGAGGCCCTGGGTTCGATTCCTCAGCACCACATAAGCAAACAGAAAAAAAGCTGGAAGTGGCACTGTGGCTCAAGTGATAGAGCGCTAGCCTTGAGCTGAAGAGCTGAGGGACAGTGCCCAGGCCCAGAGTTCAGGCCCCACGACTGGACCCCCCCCCCCAAAAAAAATTCACCATTGTTCTATAGGCATAAGATAATGAAAACAAAATGTCTTTCAACATGGTTTTAGGAATGAACACATTAAATAGCATTTATATGTGAGAACACTTATGTATCCATTAAAAAGCAGATTGTAGATGCTGTAGATATAGGTCAATCAATAGTACAGTATTTGAATGAGGCCTTGGGTTTGATCCTAAGCACCACAAAACAAGACAAAAGACAGAAATCTTGGAGGTAGAAAGAAGGACATCTTCTGACAAAACAAAAAACAACCAAGCTTTTGGCAAATCAGATAGGTTACCCGAAGTCTGTTTAAAGACAAAATGGAGCTGGGTGCTGGTGGCTCACATCCTGTAATCCTAGCTACTCAGGAGAGGCTAAGATCTGAGGATCACAGTTCAAAGCCAACTTGGGCAGGAAAAGTCTGTGAGACTTTTCTCTCCAATTAACCACCAGAAAACTGGAAGTGGTGCTGTGGCTCAAGTGGTAGAGTGCTCGCCTTGAGCTGAAGATTTGACGGGCAGCGCCCAGACCCAGAGTTCAAGCCCCATGACCAACCAAAAAGGAAAAAAATAAAAAATAAAATAAAAAAAGAAATAAATGGAAAAGGGGTAATGTGCATGTCCAAAGTTTACATGTGAAGAAAAGTTAAATCAAACCTTGATCAAAGTGATCAAAGTAGAGACAATGTGATCTCTGAATGGCTTTTGTCCCTTATGTTAAAACTTGTAATAAACATATAGTTATTAAAACTGGAAATAACACATGCTATTTTGAAGTTAGAATACAACTTAAGAGTGTTTTCAATCTTAACTACATATAAGCAGTTGTTCAAACCTTTTTTTAAAAAGAAAACTGGTTTAATTTCTTTCTAGATAGTTATAAAATTAATGCAGAGCCAGATGCTTTATTCTTCTTAATATGGACTCCAGTGCTTGGTACGTGCAGGTCCAAATGGGACATTATTTCTAAGGCTAGTAGAATGGCATGTGAATACAAAGGTGGTTGATAGATTTTCTAAATGTAGTGCTTACTTCTAAAACATTGTCATAAAAATGCATTTATCTGCCATTTGATGGTGGCCCATAACCAGAAACTAACCAGAAACCAATAACCTGAGACATTAATTCAACTTCCTCTACAGGAAAAATAAAAAGAACAAGCTCCTGCTGGGTGCCAGTAGCTTATGTCTGTAATCCTGTGTACTTAGGAGGCTGAGATCTGAGGATCACAGTTTGAAGCCAGCTCTGGGAGGAAAGTCTATGCGATTAGTCACCAAAAGGTTGGAAAGCTGAGCTGTGGCTCAAGTGATAGAGTGGTAGTCTTGAGCAAAAAAAGCTCAGGGACAACACCTAGGCTCTCTGAGTTCAAGCCCATGGACTGGCAAAACAAACAAACAAATGACTAACAACTGAACAAGCTCTTATTAAGGATCAGTAAACAGAAAAATACCTGTGTAGGTTATGTTATTGGCAGAAATTCTTCTCAGCATAAGGGCCACCAATACTTAATAACAATTAAGGACACAGAATAATGATCTGATTTACTCAAAAAATAAAATTATATATATATATATAAAGTCAAGGTGCATAGGTTTTTTCTTTTTGGTGTCAGTACTAGAGCTTGAATTTAGGGTCAGGGCTCTGTCCCCTCAAGGTACTGGAGCCACAAGTCCACTTCTGGGATTAGGAGTTAAGTCTTGAGGACTTCCTTGCCCAGGCTGACTTTGCACAGCAATCAACAGATCTTAGCTTCCTGAAGAGCTAGGATTACAAGCCTAAGAGATACTGGTATCTGGCTCAAGGCACGTACTTCTTGAAAAGAATTCTTCATAATACTTAGATAAAAGTCCAATTAAACAAACCAGAGTATCACCTGAGAATCTAGCTATCCACAATTTCACTGTTATATGAAATTTATCACCATTTCCTTTAGTCTTGTTTTTATTGTTGGTCACAGGGCTTGAACCCCAAACCTGGGTGCTGTCCCCGAACTCTTTTAATTCAAGGCTAGAGCCTTACCACTTTGAGCCATAGCTCCACTTCATTTTCTGATGGTTCATTGGAGATAAGAGTCTCAAGGACTTTACTGCCAGGGCTGGCTTGGAACTGTGATCCTCATATTTCAGCTTCCTAACTAGCTAGGATTACAGGTGTGAGCCACCAGTGCCCAGCTTTTCTGTTTAGTTTCAATCCAGGGCTTTTGCCCACTTAAAACACACACATCCTGTAATAATTTGGGGGCTTATCCCTTATCTCTTAAGCAGGCAAAATGATCTTAGTATGTTGTAAATTTTATTCATTAAAGTGTAGGAAAGGGGCTGGGAAGGTGGCTCAGTGGTAGAGCGCTTGCCTTGCATGCCTGAGGCCCTGGGTTCAATTCCTCAGCATCACATAAGCAAAAATAAAAAAGGTGAAGTGGCACTGTGGCTTAAGTGGTAGAGCGCTAGCCTTGAGCTGAAGAGCTGAGGGACAGCGCCCAGACCCAGAGTTCAGGCCCCACGACCGGATCCCCCCCCCAAAAAAAATAAAGTGTAGGAAAATGAAGGTATAAAGATCTATAACTGAAACCATAAAATATTGCAACAAAAGCGTACTCTAGTGAAAAAAAACCTTACACAATTTATGATGAAACTAATCTATTAATAAAGAAAGTCAAGTCATTAAAGCCAGTGAAAGCTACACAAAGCTGAAAAGCTATAGAGATACAAATAGTGTTACTTCCTTGACACACTTCTAGGATTCCCTTTGCAAAGCCTTTCCCTCTTCTCTCCATTGTGGCTTCTATGTTCTAAGTTTAAGAGGCAGAAATGCAGAAGACCCTATTAGAGGATCTAAAGCTCTCTATATAGCTCTGGAAGATCTATTTAATGTTTGTTGTCTCTAAGAGAATCATCTATCTATAGAAAACCTATCTAGAAGTACTGTAAAACAAAAGCAAGTTGTCTTATGAAAGAAAATGTACCTCTTCTCCACATCCCAAGACAGTCTATAGAATCTTTCTGGAACACTAAATCTCCTTTGGAAAGTTCATCTACTTCTTCATTTGCTCATTTTCTATTATACAACCATTTTATACCTTTTCTTTTTTATTTTATACCTTTTCTAATTCTAAAATTTACCAACCAACCATCAGTCTATGTAACACCTACAGATACAGCTTACAAATTCAAACTCTTGCAACAATTCTTCAATTCATCTAAATATGCTCTGGATACTAACAATCACAATCCAGGTAATTTTTTTTTCTGTTGGTCATGGGGCTTGAACTCGGAGCCTGGGAGCTGTCCCTGAGCTCTTCAGTTCAAGGCCAGCACTCTACCACTTTGAGAAACAGCTCCACTTCTGTTTTCTGGTGGTTTACTGGAGATAAGTCTTATTGACTTTCCTGCCGGGGCTGGTTTTGAACCATGATACTCAGATCTCAGCCTCCTTAGTAGTTAGTATTACAGGCATGAGCCACCAGTGCCTGGCCAGCCTAGGTATTTGCTAAGATACTTCTCTGAAAGAAGATTCACTGTTTTCAGGTTTGGAACTATAAACTTATGCACACAGCTGAATTGTGCTATCTTTTCCTTTTGTTCTTACTTTTTCCTTTCAGACTTCCCTGCATCTAGTTCAAGCAGTCTCCACTTGAACTACATCTTCACCAGAAGTAATTTTTCTTTGCAATGTTCCCAGATCATACAGTGTGCCATTTGGTGATTCTAATACCTGCCTTGAATAGCTGAAATGATTTCCCATCCCTCATTTTAACTTTTACTTACAATGATGGATTTAATGTATCTCATGTTTTGTAGTGAGTGTAAATGTAAGAATGAATAGTTTCTAAAAATAAGACTCAGTATTTCAGGTTCTCACAGCTCACCATGTCCTGAGTAGCTCAATTCTACCCTCCAGAGACAGCCTCTTAATTTTTTTTTTTTTGGTCAGGCGTGGACGGCTTGAACTCTGGGCCTGGGTGCTGTCCCTCAGCTCTTCAGCTCAACGCTAGTGCTCTACCACTTGAGCCACAGTGCCACTTCTGGTTTTCTGGTAGTTTATTGGAGATAAGAATCTCTTGGGGGCTGGGAAGGTGGCTCAGTGATAGAGCGCTTGCCTTGCATGCATAAGGCCCTGGGTTTGATTCCTCAGCACCACATAAGCAAAAAGAAAAAAGCCAGAAGTGGCACTGTGGCTTAAGTGGTGGAGCGCTAGCCTTGAGCTGAAGGACAGCGCCCAGGCCCAGAGAGTTCAGGCCCCACAACTAGACCCCCCCCCCCAAAAAAAATTCTTGGGACTTTCCTGCCTGGGTTGGCTTTGAACCGCAATCCTCAGATCTCAGCCTCCTGAGTAGCTAGGATTACAGGCGTGAGCCACTGGTGCCCAGTCAGAGCCTCTTAATTCTTACTCATGAATTTATAATAATATAAAATCTTTAGTAGTTGTTCTGGTTTACTATCAAATTCCTAGATCCTTCATGAGGCCCAATCCAAGCTAGATTATTTCTCCCAATTGTTCCTTACTGGACCATGTCATCACTAATTACAACATAAAAGTATTTCTAGATACATTACTCAAGAGCAGACTGAGTTATTCAATGATTATCACTGTTATACTAGTCCTTAGAAAACATATCTCACCAAGTATACTTTGCTATCAAACACTTACAAGCTAATATGCCTCCTTAATGATCAGCCAAATCTCCATCATATAGTTCTTTACATCTTCCTTTCCCATGTGAATGAAAAATTTGGGTCAGAGAAACTCAAAAGTAGTAGAGCTGGGATATTTGACTTAGGCCTACCTAGCTTCAAAGCCCATGTTTTTTCTGCAAGTAATTCTATCAACTTACTTGGGCTCTGACAAAAAATAAAAATAAAAGTAAAACCCTTGGGGGTATAAACTCTCAAATATATGATAGGTGTCACAGTGACAATCCCTCCACTTTAATATAGTCTTTAATAAGTGAAAATGCTACCATACAAAATGAGTAATTTTCTAAGCCTTTTATACTATATCACTTTTCACAGTAAACATTTTATTGAACTTGTTTTCAGTAAGGTGATTCTTCCTAATCATCCTTTCCGAACGGCTTTTAAAACAAGTTGAGACTATGTTAGCCACCAACTTTTCTCAGTTGTGCAACTTACACTAACATCTTTCTTAACCTCTCAAGTGACAGCTACTAATAGAAGAGTAAAATCTGGCCATATCAGACCTGTTGCAAAATATTCTTTCTCTAGAAAATATTCCTCTTACACTCAAAGCTTAATATCCTGAATATTCTTCTTAGGTTTCTGAAATTTTCAATCAATGCCTTCCAAGTCCTAACATTTCCTCGTTGCTACTGCTCCTCATTGAGGATCTTCTCCAGGCCCGAAACCAGTAGCCCCTACTGGGTCTATTTTATTGAAGCAGAACATAATACAAGAACAGCTCGTCCTAGGGAGGGATTGTTTGCATTTCGAGACGTGATCCACCTTCACTAACGCACACATTAGCTAGACGGCCACTATCCTCTAACAACATTCTACGACAGCAAAGCAATTTTCCTTTTTTGTTTGTTTGTTCCCAAGCTGGAGAACAGAAACCACAGCATGGAAACTCAGCCTGGACTCTCTTCCAAGATAACGAGCTAAGACTTCACTCTAGCACAGGGAACGGTGAAGGCTTTCAACGCGGCAAGACGATACTTTGGAAACTGTCACTACTCTAGTCCAACTGCAATCTCCCGCCCAAAAAAAGTGTGGCACATGGCAAGCCTAAAAAAGGGCCTTCTCCTCCCCTCAGAGCTTCTGTACCCCGAGAAAGACTCGCGGAGACCGTCTGATCCACCGGGCTGGGAAGAGGTGAAAGTAGTAGGAAATCCTGTCTGTTTATTTCCAGCAGCCTTCTGAGCGGGAAATGTCGGTCTCGGAGACAATCCAGGCCTCGGTCCCGGGACCCAGGCTTCCCGGACGCCGGGAGACCCAGTCCTAGTGGGGCTCCCTTCTTCGGGTCCCGCTCAGTCCCCGCCACCTTTCCCATTATCCCTCCTTCCCCGCCCGCGCAGGCGCAGTGGGAGCGGGCCTACCCGCGCCCCCGAGGCGCGACCATGGCGGAGCCAAGCAGGCCCGCAGCGACTTCGCGCGGGGCGCCCTCCCCTCCTACGGGTCTCCGGGGCCTCCCGCCAACACCAAGGCTCGGTCCCCTCAGCCGACCCCGCTTCCGCCCTCCTCACCCGTTCTTCAGATCCACCTCCAGGATCTTCCCGTAGCCCTTAAAGAAGCGCTCCACATCGCGCTCCCGGGCCTGGTAGCTCAGGCGGCCGATGTACACCCGCGGCATCCCGGCAAAGGCAGTGGTGACTGGCCCCGGCCCCGACCCCCCCTTAGGTGGCGGCCGGAGAAGCGAGAACGCGGCGGCGGCGGCAACGGGCGGGCGGCGGGACGGACGCAGCTGAACCCCGGCGACGTACGCGAGCACGCAGCTCGAGAGCGCGCGCCTCGGCTTTCCCCCGCCCTACCCGCAGGCGAGGGTAACGGGAGAAAGCGCGCGTTCGCTTCCCGCCCGGCCAGGTCTGGGGGCGGGCCCTTCCCGGGGGCGCGCTGGCGTGGGGCGGGGCCCAGGCGATCGACAGCGTCGCCCGCGCTCTCGCACGTCTTCTCGCGAGTTCTGGCGCCGGCACCGCCTTACGGCTTTGCCCTCCTTCCCGGAAGCTTGCGCGCGCGCGCGCAGAGTGCGTTCCCGCTCTGTCCTTTGAACCGGGAGTTGCTTCCGATTCAAAGCAGCGTGGAATGGAGCCTGCTTTCCACACGTGTGTGTGTGTGTGTGTGTGTGTGTGTGCGCAGCCATGACCTTGGGCTGGATTCGCACGATCTCTCCGAGCTTCTTTATCTTCCCTGCCAAAGTACTTCAGTACTTCTTACCCTTCAGTTGTCCTGAGAATTATGAGCGAATGGTACGTGAAGCACTTCGGGCTGCGGTACACCGAACGTGCTCCGTAAACGGGAGTGTTACTATTCGTGGTGCTCGGATTCGAATCCAGGCCCTCTCGAGTGTTAAGCAAGCGTTCTGCCACTGAGCTACACACCTAGCCCCGGTATTTGCTTATTTATCCCAGTCCTGGGGCTTGAACTCAGGGCCTCGGCACTGTCCCTGAGCTGCTTTTTGCTCAAGGCTAGCGCTCTGTCACTTGAGCCTCAGCGCCATTTCCGGCTTTTTCTGTTTATGTGGTGCTGAGGAATCGAACCCAGGGCTTCATGCATGCTAGGCAAGCACTCTAGCACTGAGCCACCTTCCCAGCAACTCCCCCCCCCAGCCCCCCTCCGAGTATTTATTTAAAAGAGTAACAACAGAACACTGCTTAAACAGAAGCAGCGTGCACAGTGAAGAATTCTAGAATTTAGGAGCTGGACAAGGCGTGACACTGAGTTAAATTACCTAAACTAACCTATTTCCTAACTTGTGGAATTGCATCCCAATGAAATACCAGGGAAACTAAAGGGGGGACAGCTTGAGTGGACGTTACTGTTGTAAGGTGCAGGAGCCCGGTTTTTATTGGACCCAATAATTTGCTTAGGGTCACCAGGGGTTTTGTTTCTTTGCATGTGTTTCTTTATAGTCTGAAAGGATAATTCAATTTGAAATGATAGACAGGGGGAAGTTTTCCTTTTTCTCCGGGCCACCCTTTTATTTGCCTTCCCAGAGACAATTTCTTAAATATCATTCCAGAGGTTATTTTACCCAACTCCAAGGCCCAGCGAGGCTAAAAGATGTTTGGTCTGGTGCCAAACTGAGTAAGAGACCTGGCTTCTGTTGGCAGCTCTCTTTGCCTTCTGTGTGACCTGGAAGAACTCCTTTCTCCTGTTAGTGGCTTCCTCGTCGCTGGTGATATTAAAATTTCAGTGATATCAGAAAGTTGTAAAAAAGAAAAATAAAAGGAAAATGCATTTGAAATTTATGCATGGCTATAGGGATAAAAGCAAGGCTTCTTGGGACCAGGAAGGTGGCTCAGTGGTAGAGTGCTTGCCTTGCATGCATGAGGCCCTGGGTTCGATTCCTGTGGCTCAAGTGGTAGAGGGCTAGCCTTGAGCTGAAGAGCTGAGGGACAGTGCCCAGGCCCAGAGTTGAGGCCCCACGACCGGACCCTCTCCCGCCCCCCCCTCCAAAAAAAAGCAAGGCTTCTTTCTTCCCCTTTCAGAAGATGCCATTGTCTGCTTTGGGCTAGCCTTGATGTCTACCCAGGCATTTTCTTACTTACAGCTACAGGCTGTTCTGGAGGGGACTATTGCTCTACCTAGGGCTTGGTGCCTGCCAGTAGGCATTGTGTGTGTTGGGTGTGTTACTGACCACTTCAGGCATGAGAACAGTGATGCCTGTAACATGTGTGCTCATGCAAGAACTTTTCTCCTGAAACTGTCCTTCCCTTGAGGAAAACAGACTTAGCTCATCTCCCAAGGCTCAGGCACTTACCAATATTGTGGCAGTGGCTGTAGGAGTTGCAGGGTGGTTGGTCCCAGAAGAGGACAAGGAGAGGCAATCAGGCCACTGCAGGGCTTCAGGCACACTTGCTTTGCTTTAGGAAATAATACTTGTTTGTCTTCTAGTTCTGGAGTCCAGAGCCTATTTACCAAAGGTGTTTACTTAGAGGACCTGAAGAGTCATACTAACTCCACAGATTATTCAATCTGAAAATAAAGTCTCCTTCACTTGTTAGAAGAGCTGATGATCCATCGGAAGTTATATTCCCTGAGACATTGTTTTGTTTCCTCTGCTAGTCTTTTTTATTTAATTTTTTTCCGGTTGTGGGGCCTGAACTCTGGGCCTGGGCGCTGTCCTTCAAGTTCTTCAGCTCAAGGCTAGCGCTCTACCACTTAAGCCACAGTGCCACTTCTGGCTTTTTCTGCTCATGTGGTGCTGAGGAATTGAACCCAGGGCCTCATGCATGCAAGGCAAGCACTCTACCACTGAGTTATCTTTCTAGCCCCTCCTCTACTAGCCTTTTTAATGTTGGCAAATATTAGAATTTGGCTGTGGAAGGGTCAGGGAGGGGGCAAGTATATTTATCTAGAATTCAGAAGCCTGAGAATTTTTTTTTTGGGGGGGGGGGGTCCGGTCGTGGGGCCTGAACTCTGGGCCTGGGCGCTGTCCCTCAGCTCTTCAGCTCAAGGCTAGCGTTCTACCACTTGAGCCACAGCGCCACTTCCGGCTTTTCTCTTTTTGCTTATGTGGTGCTGAGGAATGGAACCCAGGGCCTCATGCATACAAGGCAAGTGCTCTACCACTGAGCCACCTTCCCAGCCCAAGCCTGAGAATTTTAAACTTTCTTTAAAGCCTCCCTCTTCCAAATTGTCTCTAAATATACTGCCAGAGATTTTTCCAGAGCAGGTTCTTCTGTTTCACAAATCTTTTGTCCCTAAATACCAATGAGTAGACTAAATTCCTTCATTGGGAATCATAACTTGCCACAGTTAACTTTTTGTGCTTCAGATGGGCTAACTTGATTTTGGTATAAGACAGTGAATGGTATCATTTAGGAATAGTTCAGTGAAATGTCACATACTAGGGGTTACAGTGAGGTACAGGCTTATTGCTCACATGTAACAGGGCCCTGAAGTAGGCAGCTGGGGTCTCTGTCCCATTCTTGCCAAGGTCAAACATGGTAGTGTATACCCCAGGAATCATATTTTTACTCTTGCTGAGAGGAAATTGGAAGGGGAGAGAGATACAAGATGCACAGTATGTACATTTTAAAGAGCTTCCTAAGAAACCCACACCTAACACTTCTGCTGACACTATGGGTCAACCTTGTTACTTGGAAGGAAGGTAGAGAAATCCGGTGGAGTCCAGCCTACCAAGTTCCCACCTAAAAGCCCTGCCTCTGTAATTTTGCTTACCTGGTCTCTGAGTATGAAATGCTTGTCTTCCTTCCTTGGGTGAATTTCAGTTATCCTTTTAAGACTAGCCCAAAATGTCATACCTCCAGACTCCCAAAGGCAGGGTCAAATTCTCATCACTGTCCTTTGCAACATTAAGCTTGGTGTCAGGAATGCTTCCTGCCAGCCTCCTCTTGGCCTCAGGCCTGTCAGTCCCCTAACCCCTAAGACCCTCAAGTAACTTTCACTCCTTTAGCCTCCATGCAGCCTCCCCTCCCCTGTGGCCTTCTCCCTTGCCCACATTTGAATCCTATACAAACTGCTTGTCCCAGAACGTACAGGACAGATTGGGAAATGAAAAAGGGGAGAGTGGGGTTGATTCTGAGAGCCTGGTCACAGGCTCAAGCTGAGGTTTTTCTCCAGAGGTTACAAGAAGCTCCCAGCAGCAAGGCAAGTACTCTTGGGGCATGTATACACACTTGCATGAAATTAAACCTCCCATCCAGTTTTTCCATTACTACCCTGCTGCTCAAAATCCCTCAGGACTTCAGCATCAGTCCTGACTACAAGGCCCTTGGCATTTTCCTCCCGCCACTGCTCCCACCTCTGTTCTCACCTCCTTCCAGTCAGAGCCTATATAACATGCTTTTCTCCCAAGGGCCAGACTCCAAACTCCCACAAGCTGTGGCCTTTGCATGGTATACACATTTGCCTGCTTGGACAAAATTGCCTTCAGGAATTCTCCCTAATTGCCTCAGGCTGAGTTGGGGTCCCGGGTCTTTCTGTGGCCTCATGTTTAATACTATCTCTTGTACTAGGCTATACAACATGAGCACCCCTAGCTTTAGGGGCACAGTAGGCACTCAATGAATGTTCCATATATGAAATGTGTATGTGTACGAGGGGCCAGGTAACAAGGAAGACATCACCAAGGTTATATTCTGCTTTGATCAAGTGGATCATGACACAAAGTCAACTAAGTATCAAAGTCAACTAAGGCAGCTCTTCTGAATGATGCTCATTTCTCAGGGTCCATCTGTCTACTCCACCGGGGATTGTGTATCAGGTTTTCTCAGCAGCAGCAGCAGCAGCAGCACCACTATGGACGCTTTTAATCCAATGACTCTGTTGTGGGAGCTGGCTTAGGCACTGTAGACTTGGTTTCTGGCACAGCCCAGGGCCTTATACAGGGTAGTCAAATACTCTACCACTGAGTTGCACCCGTGGTCTTCTCTGCAAGATGTTTACAAGCACCACTGGCTTCTTACAACCCATTCCAAAGTTGGGACAGCCAAAAATGTCCCCAGGGGAAATACTGCCTCTGGTTACTCTGGTTGAGTAACCGTATTTCTCCAGTTAGAATGGAGGTGCCACAGGGCTGGGCCAGCCACCTGAGACCACCGTCCTCAGTTCCTTGGGCCTGGCTGACCTCACTCTGGCATTTCTTCCTTATAGCTGATCCCACAGGCTTGAGCAGAGCCACAGGCTACCAAGAAACAAGTCTAACCTTTCTGTGAAACTCTTCTCTGTAGGCTTGTACAGCCTAGGAGCAGACATTGCAGCTTTTGCACTTGCCAGCATCCACCCAGACTACTTTCAGGGAGGTGAGGAGATGCCCACTGGGGAGCAGGTGCGGGAAGAGCAGTGCAGGGGCTTCTTAGTGCTGTGAGGTGGCCGCTGCACAGGACCATGTCTGCAGAGATGATTTACAGTCTTTGTTCTTAAAGTCCAGACTTTATTAACAACAGTGAGGCTGGTCACCCCATCCTCCTGGCTGAGAAGGCTGGGCCCTGAAGGAGAGACCCAAAGCTAGCCCCACTGGTCTGCTTCCACTCCCACCTCCCTCCAGCTCCTCTAGGATGATCACAGGATGAGAATCTGCTTTGAAGACACGAAAGGCTCCATTGAGGCTCCCAGAGCCCGCTGGTAGTCCTGCAGAGGGACTTCAGAGCAGGCTGGAGCTGTGAGCTGACCGTTGTGGATGAGGTTGCATAGAGTGAGGATCAACTTCTTGAACTCATCTGTGGGAGATGGGAGGACGTCAGACAGGACAATAGGGCTGTGGGCAGGAGCTGGTGCTGAATGCCAGTAAAGCCTCAAGAGCTGGGCATGGTGGCACAGTTCAGCTACGTAAAGAGGCAAAGGCAAGAAGATCTCATTCAAGGCCAGCCTGGGAAAAACTAAAGAGACGCTAGTTCAAAAACAAATAATAGGGCTGAGTGCCGATGGCTCACGACTGTAATCCTAGCTACTCAGGAGGCTGAGATCTGAGGATTGAGGTTCAAAGCCAGCTGGGCAGGAAACTCTGTGAGATTCTTATCTCCAATAAACCACTGACCAAAAAACAAAACAAAAGTAATAAAAATAGCTTGCTGGCCAAAATGGGGGGTCTTGCTTTTTGTCTGGGCTGGCCTTGAACCCCAATTTTCCAAATTTTTGCCTCCCAAATAGCTGGGATTAAAGGTGTGAACCACTGTGCCTAGCCCTTTTTTGGGAATGGTATTTCCTTGTGTAGGCCTGTAGCTGAAAGTTGGTCTGGAACTTGTAATTCTCCTGCCTCAGCTGTTTGAATGTTGGGATTCCAGGTGTGTGTCACCATGCCCAGCCTGCTTTCTTTATTTGGTAGTCTTTCCTACTGTCAGCCCTTTAGGATAAGGACAGTGGTGTGTGTGTGTGTTGTGTGTGTGTGCACACATGGGCGTTCATGCATGCTGGTACTGGGGCCTGAATTCAAGATCTTGGGCTCTCGATTGCCTTTTTTTGCTACTGATTAGTGTTCTACCACTTGAGCCATACCTCCACTTCTGGCTTTTTTGTCACTCGTGGGGCTTGAACTCTGGGCTTGGGTGCTGTCCCTCAGCTTTTCAGCACAAGGCTAGCACTCTACCACTTGAGCCACAGAGCCACTTACAGTTTTCTGAGTGGTTTTCTGATAAGAATCTCACGGAGGGGCTGGGAAGGTGGCTCAGAGTGGTAGAGTGCTTGCCTTGCATGCATGAGGCCCTGGGTTCGATTCCTCAGCACCACATAAGCAGAAAAAGCTGGAAGTGGCGCTGTGGCTCAAGTGGTAGAGTGCTAACCTTGAGCTGAATAGTTGAGGGACAGTGCTCAGGCACAGAGTTCAGGCCCCATGATGGGGGGTGAGGGGGCGAGAACAAAAACAAAACAAAGAATCTCTAGGAGGTTCCTGCTTGGGCTGGCTTTGAACCACAATCCTCAGATCTTAGCCTCCTGAGTAGCTAGGATTACATGTGTGAGCCACCAGTGAGGCTATTTCTGGCTTTTTTGCTGATCACCTAGAGATAAGAGTCTTGTGGATTTGTCTGCCTATGGTGCCTATGAACCATGATCCTCAGATCTCAGTCTCCTGAGTAGTTAGGATTACAAGTGTGAGCCACCCATGCCCTGCTACTTATTTGATACTTCGAGTTACTCTAGCTGCTGACTACAGCTGTGGCTGGAGGCTGTTTTCCTTTATCCTGTTTTGGGGCTGGCATCCATTCAACGCTGTTGGGCTCAGAGAAGCTGGTGGCTTCTGAAGTCATGGTAGACACTGCTCTCTCCTATGACCTTAGGCATCAGATCATCATCTACTTACCTGGACCGTGGTTCTTCTTCCACTGGGACAACCAGAAGCCTCGAAGTTTGAGATCCTTAAAAATGAGCATGCTCTGTGGACACAGGGGGGACATGCTGGGATGAGGGTGAGAACTTCAGGTACTTCTTAAGGGCACAGAATCCCTCCAGACATGGGGGTTAAGCCTGAGTGTAGACACCTGCAGAGGCAGGGAAGAGGCTGTGGAGGCCTCTGGACCCTGGTCTGCAGGCATGTTTCCCCCTAGCTTACCACAGAGGCTGTGACAGGCTGCTTGGCCATCCCTCCATAGGTCACCATGGTTCCTCCGGGCCTGCAGAGTCCAAAGGGAACAAAGAGTACGTGCAGGCAGAAAGAAACTGACATGATCAGTAGTACTCCTGGGGAAACCCACCACAACACTGATTTTTTTTCAACCCTGATTCCTAAAGCTCTTTCCAGAATCCCCAGGAAGGATTAAAATGCAGATTTCTAGGCCTGACCTTTGACCTACACAATTAGGAGGCAAGAAGTTATTTTAAAGAAAACAGTACACAGGAATGGGAATGTAACTGAGTAGAATGCTTGCCTAGCATGTGTAAGGTCCTGGATTTGATCTCTAGCAACATAAAAACCACATACATACACACCAGTTATAGTGGTATACACTTGTAATCCCAGCATTGGAGGCTGAGGTTGGAGAATCATGAGTTTGAAGCTAGTCTGGGCTACCTATGGAGTTTCAGGCTAGCTTAGATATATTGTGAGACCCTGTTTCAATACAGCAAAACAAAACAAAACAACTAAAAACTGCCATACTCCCCAGAAGACCAGGAAGCTTAGCCAGGGCTAAGGACTAAGTGCTGGAGATGAGTCCAAAGCCAGGTTCAGCTTGCTCCACACTGCTTATAGGAATGCGACTTTGGACAATGTACTGAAAATGGTCCAGACATTGTCTCTTCACCTCTCATGCTCATCCTAACTGTCAGTACCATGAAATAATTCTACAGTCATGATGGGACAATGTAGGGGACAATGATTGTCCTTGCATTGCAGGATATGTTCCCTCTAGTACTTGCTGTCTCAAGCAGAAGTGAGGATAATGTAATTTTAAAAGTTAAGTAAGGAAGTGGCACTGTGGCTCAAAGTGGTAGAACAGTGCCCAGGCCCTGAGTTCAAGCCCCACAATTGTCCAAAAATAAAAAAATAAAAAGCTAATGAAACCAGACACTGTTGGCTTATGCCTGTGTGTAATCCTAGCTACCCAGGAAATTGAGGTCTAATGATCATGGTTCAAAGCAGCCCAGGCAGGAAGGCCTGAAACTCTTTTTTTTTTTTTTTTTTTGGTTGGTCGTGGGGCTTGAACCCTGGGCCTGGGCACTATTCCTCAGCTCTTTAGCTTAAGGCGAGCCGCTCTACCACTTGAGCCACAGAGCCACTTCTGGTTTTCAGAGTGGTTTATTGGAGATAAGAGTCTCACGAGTTTCCTGCCGAGGCTAGCTTTGAACTGTAATTCTCAGATCTCAGTCTCCTGGGTAGCTAGGATTACAGGTGTGAGCCAATGATGCCCAGCATCTGTGACACTCTTATCTCCAACTAACCACTGAAAAGCCAGAAGTGGAGGTGTGGCTCAAATGGTAGAACACCAGCCTTGAGTGAAAAAAATTAAGTGTGTACACCTGTATATGCACCTGTATGCACACACACACACACACACACACACACACACACACACACACACACACACAAACACACACACACCCCAGTCCTAATGAGGGAGGAATCCAGGTTACTAGACTTAACCTTTGTTCCCCTCTCTGGAGTTTGTTGCTCAAGATGACTGGAGGCTGGTAGAACACCAGCCTTGAGTGAAAAAAATTAAGTGTGTACACCTGTATATGCACCTGTATGTACACACACACACACACACACACACACACACACACACACAAACACACACACACCCCAGTCCTAATGAGGGAGGAATCCAGGTTACTAGACTTAACCTTTGTTCCCCTCTCTGGAGTTTGTTGCTCAAGATGACTGGAGGCATATTTGGGACAATAGATGGAAGACCGTAAACTACATAATAGGAGTTCAGAGGCTGCTTGGGATGAAACCTTCCGGGTCAAGCCTGGCTGTCCTGCCTACTAAGCCTTGCACAAGATGATTACCCTCTCCGAGCTGCTTATTCTTTAAGTATAAAATGGACATGGGGGTTGGGTGTAGCACAGTGGTAGAATATGTGCTTAGCATGCTGGGTTACACCCTCAACACAAAATGGAGAAAAAAAAATAGAAGGAATGTGGATTTGCAGCCATGGCCTAGGGGTGGTGGGAGAGTATGGCACTGTGAGTCAACTGCAATGCAGTTCTTTGGCTGGGTGGTTTCTCTTCCTGCCCTCAGTGAAGCAATCTCAGCACTTGAGAGCTAATGAGTGCTCTCCATATCCCTTACCTGATTCACCTGGGAGGACCTATACTAGTTGGGCAGAGTCTTTTCAGGCACTTTGCCCTACAGCTGAAGAAATCTACATTAGTGGGAAGAATAGAATGTGCACAGCTAACCTCAGCAACAGAGTTTCTTCTTGGCTATGGAGAGGGGCAAAAATTTATATGTTCACCTTTCCCCTTGTATTTATATATCCCTTCCCAAATGTTTTTTTTTTAATAGGCATGTGTGTCTTGAAAGACAACTTAAAAAAAAAAAAAACTGGTAAAACTACCAAATTCAGGCTCTGTGACTTTTTTTTTGTCAGTCATGGGGCTTTAACTCTGGGCCTGGGCACTCCCTCAGCTCTTCAGCTCAAGGCTAGCACTCTACCACTTGAGCCACAGCACCACTTCCGGTTTTCTGAGTAGTTTATTGGAGATAAAAATCTCAGTCTTGCCGGGCGCTGGTGGCTCACGCCTGTAATCCTAGCTACTCAGGAGGCTGAGATCTGAGGATCGCGGTTCAAAGCCAGCCCGGGCAGGAGAGACCGTGAGACTCCTATCTCCAATAAACCACCAGAAAACCGGAAGTGGCGCTGTAGCTCAAGTGGTAGAGCGCTCGCTTTGAGCTGAAGAGCTGAGGGACAGCGCCCAGGCCCAGAGTTCAAGCCCCACGACCGACAAAAAAAAAAAAAAAAAAAATCTCAGTCTTTCCTGCCTGGGATGGCTTTGAACCTCAATCCTCAGATCTCAACCTCCTGAGTATCTAGGATCATAGGCATGAGCCACTGGTGCTTGGCTCAGTGACCTTTAAAAGGGCCCTAGGTTATAAGTTCTTGGCCATTCCTCTATGGAAGACAGTACAGCTATCTAATTCTGCGGTCCCTGGTAAAACTGAAGCTGGTCAGACTTTTCAGTCTCCACAGAAGACTTAATTTCCTTCTCTATGCTGGCTCATGTTGACACTGGACCTGGTCTGTTGGTCAGTTTTCAGTCTTCCTGGGTAGCGATTTCAGTCTTCCTTGGTAGCGATCTGGAGGGATTGTGAAAATTGGACTTGCAGCCTGATGAACTTACGCTAGGTGGCGCAGCAGTTCTGTGGAGCTTTTTCCACCAACACAGTTGAGAGCAAGCCGTGGAGGGGGCATGTCCTGGAAAATAAGGACCCTTCAGTGAGGAAGTTGTTAGGTTGCTGCAGGATGGGGGAGTAGGGGGGGAGGGGGAGAGAGGGGGAGGGACCTGACGACTGCTACAAACAGTATTGCCCTGACCCACAGGTTGTCAGAAGGAAGGAGTAAAGGAAGTGGAGTGTTCATGCCTTTGAATTTGCTTTGTGCTCTGCTCAGGCCCTTTAACAATTTTGTCCTATTATCCATTTCTGGAATTGGCTCAAAATTAATTTCTTCTGGGAAGGAAAAGACAAGAAGCATCTACATTCAATTTCAAGGGACCTCAGCTTCCTGAATGCTCCTCTGTTTAATGTCTAACCTCAACCTTCACAAACGTTCTCCAAACACTCCTGATAGTGTGGGTTTGGTTTTTCCAGATGGTCTAATTCAAAGAGACTCAGGGTTTGCTTACTCCCTGGGCCTGCTGTGGGTGAATGTTCTGGAAGGGATATCTGTCTGGGGCCAGTGTTAACACATCATTTGTAACTATTTGGTCCTAAGTCTGGGTTTCTTCATCTATAAAACTGGTGGCAAAACTGGGCGCCAGTGACTCAAGCCTACAGTCCTAGATACTCAAGAGGCTGAAACAGAGGATTATGGTTTGAAACTAGCCTGGGAGGAAAAGTCTGAGATGCTGTCTTCAGTTAACTAGCAAAATGTGGGCAGAAGACATAGCTGAAGTGGTAGAGTACCAGCTGTGAGGAAGAAAGTCAAGCAAGAGTGCAAAGCCCTAAGATCAAGCTCTGATACTAGCACAAAAACAAAACTGCTGACAACTACTTTGTTGAACTTTTCTAGGGTTGGGAGGAAAAGTGAGAGATAGAAGGAATGTGGTTTCTTTCTCTTCCTTCTCTATGCCTGTTTCCTCAGGCTCTCTCTCAGTTCTAAGACACATATCCCTTGAAGGGGTTGAAACTGTAGACGTTAAGTAGATGTTAAGACTGCAGGTCATACAGTGTTTCCTGAGCTTTGTTTCTCTTGCCTCCCTCACGCATCGGGGCAGTTCACACACACTGTCCCCTGGTTGGGAGGCATGGGCTTTATTCTTCTAAGAAAAGGCAAAGGTGGTTTTTCACACAGGAGCAAGGGACTAGTGTCCAGCTTTTCTACCTAAGTCAGCTTTCTGTGGGGAGAAGGGCCTGCCATTAGAGGAATGCCCTCTTCCTGGTACCTTGAAGAAGTTTTTTGTTTCAGGCTTCCTTAGTTCCTCCTCTGTGATGATGTGCTCGGCCCCCAGGTCTTTTAGTCTGTTCATCAGCTTCTGGATGTCAGGTCTGGAAACCAAACACAATCCAAGGTCTCTGGTCATACCTGCTGGCTTTCTTGCCACAAAGGCTTCAGGGCCCTTCTCCCACAGCTGGAAGAAGCCATACTTTGTTTTGGGAAACTGGGATTGGGGTCTAGCCAGGTCTGGAGCAGGGGCCAGTCATATAAATTAGTCACGTCCCAACAGCTCTTGGCTTCATTTCCTCACTGGCCATTCCAACTAGACAGAGCCAGACTGAGAGATGTGTATGTGTCTGTGTATGTACTGGGACTTGAATCCATGTCCCTTAGGTTTTTTTGTTCAAGGCTGGTACTCTGCCACTTGGTTCACAGCTCCATTTCCAGCTTTTTGGTGGTTAATTGGAGAGAGGAGTTACAGATTTTCCTTCCCTGGCTGGCTTCATATAGCAATCCTCAGGTTTCAGCCTCAAGAGCAGCTAGGATTACAGACATGAGTCACTGGCACCTAGCCAGGTTGGGAGATTTCTGTAGCTCCTGCCAGCTCATGGATGCTAGAAACCATGTGTACCTAGGAGAAGCCAACCCACTTCCGAGTTTTTTCCACTGAAATGACAAACTTAGTTTCCTCTTTTCAAGGGGCTCTTCAGAGTATTGTGTAAACATAAACTAGCCCAGGAATGGGTGGTGCCCTGCTTCTCTGTCCAAGACAATCAATCATTTTTGCTAGTGTCACTGAGGAGCCAGGAATTGAAGTAAGTATTAATTCTCCTAAGACTGGACTTCCATGATAAGACACGGCCATATTGTTGGAATGAAGAGGGTTAAATGAACTGGGTAAACAATAGAAAGAATCTGTTACTGACTTGCGTGTCTTCCTGAGCATGCTGCTTCCTCTCTGAAACTTCAGCTTCCTCATCTGTAAGAGAGATGACAAACCTGCCCCATCTCCTTCACAGCTGAGTTTAGTTAAAAACCTAAGGGGACAGGGAACTCTGGCTAGACAGTTCACAGGAGGAATAGCCCAGGTTTAAAACCTTTGTTTTTTCTTTTATCTTTTAGTGCCAATCCTAGGAATTGAACTCAGGGCTGGGATACTATCTCTGAGCTTTTTGCTCATACCTAGCACTCTATTGCTTGAACCACAACTTCATTTCCAACTGTGTGTGTGTGTGTGTGTGTGTGTGCGCGCGCGCGCGCGCGTGCGCATGCATGTGCTTATGTGTGTGTATATGTATGTGTGTGTGATTAATTCCAGATAGAGTCTTAAGGATTTTCCTGCCCAGGCTGGCTTCGAACTATGATAGTCAGATCTCAAACTCCTGAGTACCTAAGATTACAGGCGTTAGCCACATACACGGCAACTCAAATCTTTCCTAAATGTGAACTGTGGTTTTGCAAATACATCCTAAGTCAAGTCTCCACCACTCTTGGCTGTTTAGTACGAGTAGTCTCCATCTCCTCCTTGCTGTCTATACATCTTAGAGATACAGTCAAAGGTCACCTTAACTTCATTTATGGGGGCTGACTCATCTGCTTTAGCATCCAACTTTATCCATAAAGTAGGCCGTTTGTTTGTACAAAAGTGCCACCTGGTGGAGATGTGGGCACCTACAGGATCATGAGGTGGAAAGGCACAAGTCCTGGCCTTGGAATTAGTCCTCCCCACACACCTGTCTCGGACCACGTTGATGGTCCTTAGGCCCAGGGCTGCGGCGATCTGGATGACTGCTTGCCCCACTCCACTGTTAGATGCATTCTGGATGACAGAATCCCCTGTGGAGCCAGGAAGAGAAAAAGTCAAGCCCCCTTGTAGACCTGACTTCCAGACAGGATTCCTAGCATAGGGCAAGAGATGGAGGCCTCAGGATTAAAAGAAGCCTGGGACCTGGCAGTAGAGCTTTTCAGTGGAGCACCAAGAAAATGCCTAGCTTTGCTGTTTACTTACTGCATGATTTTATTCAAACAGCCAAACTTTTGGGCCTCTTTCCCCATTGATTAAAAACAAACAAAAAAAACCCTCCAAAGACTACTAAAAGCAGCTCATGGTCACTATACCACAGCACTTTAGGCCAGGTCCTGTACTAAGTGTAATGCTGCAATGATCCATCAGTTCTCAGAGCTCTTCTCCATCTTCCAAGTGGAACTTGAATTCACTTGGTGAGAGAAAGTTAAGACTGGGTCCAGCCTTAAGTTTGTCTGGCTGGGGCTGGACTTCAACCTCAGTGTTTTGAAGACGTGACATACTCCATGTGTGTCCATGGGGATTATGCGTGTGAAAGCACTATGTGAACAGAAATTGCTGTATAAATGGTGGGCAGAATCCCTAAAACAAAGTTCAGCATTTTGAAAACACAGGGACGGCGTCTATCTTGTCTGGCTTTGTGTCCCCAGAGCTTAGCACAGCTCAATGCATTTTTGCTGGGTGACAGCATTCCATCCCAAGCTCTAGAGAATGTGACCTTTTAGCAGTTTCCCAGAGCCTGCTCCTAGTGAGACTTCAGCACATTTTCTAGGAACCTAGACACTTTTCTCAGTAAAAGCAACAACACACTCACGTAGGTTAAAGGCTGCTGTCCTCCTAGAGTCTTCCTCGGCAAGTTCCCATGATTGCAGAACCAGAATTGAGTCACACCTGCTGGGGAGTCCTGGGCCAGCTCCCCCCATCCCCACTCCCCCAATCCCCTACCTGGCTGCAGCTGCTCGAAGTCCATCAACATCCTGTAGGCCGTGCAAGGGTTGACACCCAGGGTAGCAGCACTCTGAAGAGAGATGTCATTGGGAACTTGGATCAGTGCTTCCTCACTGAAGACGGCCTCTGTCCTCCAGGTTCCTGAGTCAGAGGACAGGCAGAGCAGTGAGGAGGCATCTTCTGCACACCCAACCCTGGGCGTCCTTCCTGGGTACATGAGCAGCTAGGACAGCCAACTCAGGTAATGTTCCAAGATGGGGCTGGGGCAGGGCGTGTGTGTGTCTGTCTGTCTGTGTGTGTGTGTGTCTGTGTGTGTCCCAGTACAGGGGGCTGAGGACCACTAACTGCTGGTCTCTGAGAAGCCCCTTCTCCACCCTCCATAGCTTCCTCAAGGGCTGACTTGGGAGATTACAGAAAAAAAATGTCAAGGTGGAAGCCAACAGATTTGACACTCAAAACTGACCTCCCCTGTAGCTGGCTGTATATAAATGAAAGGAGATAAGAGGATATGAACAAATCCTGTGCCACTGGAAAGAAATGATTGTTATTCCAGCCCACATTCTAGTTCCAAACCAAAGCAATGCAGAATTTCAGTACCAAGAAGACCCTTACTGAGTTTCAACACCCCCCATCTGTTACCCCCTTATCTGACATGGAGATTGATGGAATGACCTGCCCACAGCTTCCTGGCCATGTGAGCAGAGCTGAAACATGTGTTGCCTGCACCAGGCTCTGGACATAGACCTTCACTTGTTTGTGCTTCCTTTCCTTCTTCTCTTTTATTTTTTAAGTTTTTTGCTATTCGTGGGGCCTGAACTCTGGGCCTGGGCACTGTCCCTCAGCTGTTTAGCTCAAGGGTAGTGCTCTACCACTTGAGCCATAGCCCACTTCTGGCTTTTTCTGCTTATGTGGTACTGAGGAATCTAATCCAGGGCCTCATGCATGCAAGGAAAGCACTATACCACTGAGCCACCTTCCCAGCCCCTCTCTTTTTTAAATTTCATTTTATTTATTTTTGTTGGTCCTGGGTTTGAACTCTGAGCTTGGGCATATCACTAAGCTTTTTTGTGCTAGCGCTCTACCACTTGAACCAGAGCTCCACTTTTGACTTTTTGAGGTAAACTGGAGATAAGAAGAGTCATACAGACGTTCCTACCCAAGCTGGCTTTGAAGTATGGTTCTCAGATCTCAGCCTCCTTAGTAGTAAGGATTACAGGCATGAGCTACCAGCGCCCAAGTTTCTTTTTATTTTTGTGTTGCTGGGGTTTGACCCTAGAATCTGGTACATTATAGGCAGGCATTCTACCACTATACCAATATTGCTTTTTTTTTTTTTAACAGATATGGTCTCCTGTTGCCTCCTTGTCCCAAGTAACGAGCTCTGTGCTGTTATATCCCTTACTGCTACTCTATTATGGTAAAACAGGCCAGAAACAAACAAGTAGACCTAAGAATTATAGAGACAATAGCAGTGGTGTTACTTTAGGTGGGAATCAAGGATGTCTTTTCTGAGGAGGTGACAGGTAAAGAGATACAAGATGGAGATGCTATAACCACTCGAGTATAAGCATAATACTGAAGAGCCCACGCTGGCGGAGAGCTGGAAGAGCCACTGGAGGGACAGAGCTGATGGGACTGATGATGGGGCACAGGCTAGAGGAATGTCAGGTGGATGGTCCTGATCATGAGCCAGGGTAACCATGAGTCTTACAAACATATTTTAGTAGATGTACATAACAGAAGTCTAAGTGCTATAGAGCAATATTTATCTTTATTATGTGCTAAAGTTTGGATCTTAAATGTTCCCCAAGGGTGCATGCATTGAAGGGGTTTTCCTGAAGGTGATAATTGGGACCCAGGCCCTCTTCTTACTCTTTGCTTCCCAGCTACCGTAGGCCTCCGCTGACACGTGCTCTTACTTTGATATCCTGGGTTGCTATAGGCCCAAAGTAATATGCCCAGACCAACCAGTCATGGACTGGAGACTTCAGGACTGTAAGCCACAACAAATTTCCTCTTTCTAAAGCTGATTCTGTCACAGCCACAGAAAGTGACTAATGTACTGCATATGCCATACTCTGCTATTTGTATCCATTCTGCTCAATTTTAGTAAAAAGAAAAAAAAAACTATTTTCTAGTGTTTAGATTGATGTTGCTTATGGGTAACAGCCTACTGTCTTGAGAACACAGAGCTCAGGGCCATAGTGGACAGTAGATTTATTTAGAAGGGGAAATCTCTGACAAGCCTTGAGGGGGATCAAGGAGCTCTAACATCTTTAAGATCTCTAGGTTGCTGGGGGGAAAGACTAGGAGAGAGGGTAGTATGGGAGAGATAGTGGTCAGGGGATGAGTTCTAAGGTGATAGCCTTCTAGGGGTTTGAACTTGACTACTGGCAGTGGGGATGAAGCAGAATCGACAGGATCTGGTGAGGATGGGTGACAGGGAGGCTCCTCTCACAGGCAGGAGGCTGCTTGAGGAAGACAGAGAATATGGGCCTCGGAGTCAGACAATCCTTTTCTCCGCTGTGTTCTCTCTCTATCACCTTGGAGAAACTGCTCTGAGTCTTGTTAGTCCAGTGCTTGGTGTCTGGGACATCGTAGGGACTTGTGAATCAGCTTCTAAAGCTCTTGGCTGCCCATGAACTAGCCAGCTGCTGAGATTCTAACAGCATCTGTAATCATGTGCCCCAGCTGTGGGAAGCAGAGAGTGACCCAGGCAATAAAAAAACCGTGCTTCATGAGGAGGGAGACAATGTGGGCCTCAGGGCTGGGGAGGGGAGTGGAGGTGGGAAGGTAGGGCAGGGATGCAGGAACACTCATCAAAGGTCCTGCCAGTCCTAGAGTAGTTCTGTAGCTGAGAAAGTCAGAGTTGGTAAAGTAAAGGATTTTCTGGAATCTAGGAGGTACCTAAGCATTTTCATTTAGCCTGGTAGTCAAATTTTCATACACATTATGCCCTTTTATCTCAGAGACACTTATGGTACTAAGTGCCAAACACCTAGTGTAGGACTTTCCATGTATGAAATAAAGGTGCTTTCTATGTCCCCTTCTGGCACAGCAATTCAGCCTTTGACATGGATTTTTAGGGCTTAGCAGTATCTCAGAAGTCCTATACCTCTCTTAAGTGTTCAGATGGCTGGGCTTTCTCAGTGCCAGGTGGGTGTGGGAGAGGGTGGAGCTATTCTTGGCATCTTCCCTGAACTCAGAGAAGAGCTTGTAAACATCTGTCACAGCCGTTTCCCTGTGTAGTACCTTTCTCTCTCTAGAGGTGTTCTTTCCTAACCTCTGAGCTGTCTACCACAAGGCCCCACCCTCTGTACCACAGAAGTGAACAATGACTCAACCAGGATAACTGGAGTGGTCCAGCCAGTGACTGCTTCATGGCTGGGCAAGGGGAGAGACAGCAGATGGTCATGTGGAGTGTGCTTATTTGTTTGTTCTCAGGGTGATGCAAACCTCAAGCTGCAGGTGGTCATCTATGAATGGTACATATCAGATAGATTTCAATCTTGGCACTGCTCTTTTATGACTGGTGACTTCAGGCACATTACTTAATCCCTGACATTTATCTCATCTGTGAAATGCGGAGGATAAAGTATTTACCTCATGTTGGGGGAATGACTGAGTTCATATGTGTGAAGTGCTTAGAACAGTGCCATATTCCTTAGGGTGGCTCTGTAAGGAAGGCCTTGCCCTGTTTGTGGCTGCTTTCACCTTTTGGTTTCCTTTTTTTTTTTTGGTATTACTGGAGTTTGAACTCAGTGGTTTGTATCTGCTTGCTCAGCTAGTGCTTTACCAATACCTCCAACCTGACTTTTTGCTTTTTTTTTTTTTTTTTTTTGATAGTGGTTTTTGGGATGGAGTCTTGTGGAACTTTCCATTTAGAAAAGCTAGCTTCGAATAGACTAGCTTTGAATTGTAATCCTCTGGACTTTAGCTTCCTGAGTAGCTAGGATTACAGGTGTGAGCCACTGGCACCCAGCCCCTCTTCATCTTTTTAACCTTCTCTTTCTTGCAACCCTCTCCACATACAAATCCTCTTCTGGAGACACACTGGTTTTCTACCATTTCCCAAACTCACCTTTGTATGGGCTCATTTTAAATCCTCTGCATGAGATGAGTTTTGGCTCATCTCTACCTAACAAAACCAATCCATCAAAGACCTATGCTAATGAAACATCCTCCACAATGTTTTTTCTGACCCTTCTCTAGGACTGTTTCTCTTTGCCTCTCTCGGTCTAGTACTTTTTTTTCCTTTTTGTTTTTGCCAATCCTGGGGCTTGAACTCAAGGCCTGGGCCCTGTCCCTGAGCTTCTATTGCTCAAGGCTAGCACTCTACCACTTGAGCCACAGTGCCACTTCTGGCTTTTTCTGCTCATGTGGTACTGAGGAATCGAACTCAAGGCTTCATGCATGCTATGCAAGCACTCTACCACTAAGTCACATTGCTAGCTCTCTAGTACTTTCTTATACACACATGCACATAGAGTCACCTCTACTTCCTGTGTACTTGGGCCATTCCCTTTATTAAGGTTATGGGTTTACAGACTTCTTCAATTAGAATGGAAGCTCCTGGAGGGTAGGGCCTACATGATTTGTGTTCTCCATGAACTTTAGAACAAGGGTTTAGAGATTCAGAGAATCACAGCTCCCCTGAGCAGTGATTCTTCCAGAGCAAAAGAAATAGAATTCTGCACTCCTCACTCAGTTCCCATCTCTACGAACTTACTAATGCATCCACATTGCTTAGTTACACTAAGCCAATGAGTAGGAGTCTCCAGAGTGAGCAAAACAGCATCTGAATGAATGAAAAGGCTCTTCACACTTGGGGAAACTCACCCAAACCAGCACTTGCTGGGATCACCCAGTCTCCTGGGTGCAACCCAGTTACACTGCTGCCCACGGCTACCACCTTCCCGATGCCTTCGTTCCCTCCGACAGCAGGCAGCTTGGGAAGGAAGCCGTAGTTCCCTGAGGGAGAAGAGCACAGATGGTCATCTAGTCAGGCCTGGGCAGTGAGAGGACTCAGACTTTGGAGTCAGTCAGACCTGAGCCCACCTGGGTTTTAACAGGGTGTCTACCTAACCAAGCTGTAGCCTCAATTTCCTGACTAGGGGGCTAATCCTCTTTAACACTGCTCAGACTTAGGAGGAAAAAAATCCCAGGAAGTAGCCTAGTCATGTCCCAGCAGTTTCCTGGGGCTCACTTTACTCTCCACTGCACCCTTTCTGCCTCTCACAAAGCCTGAGGGTCCTGAGGAGAGAGGTCAGAAGGAGAACACTGCAGCTGGCTCCTCTGGTGAACAGCTTCAGCTAATCACAGGAATGTCACACCCACCACACCTGAGAAGGGACAGAAATGAGGTGGCAGCAGATTGAAAAAGCCAATTAACATAAGCTCCCGAAACCAAGGTTACCTTGGATCATATTTATGTCAGATGGATTGATAGGGGCTGCCAGCATCCTCACGTGGACGTCTGATCCTTTCACCGCAGCCAGCTCCAGGTTCTTCAGTCTAAGCACAAAGCCAAAGAGAGACAGACGTTAATGTCAGCCAGGCGAGGCTGGGTGTCTTCCACTGAAATCATTTCCTAAAGTAGGTCAACATGTCTGAGATGTCATGTGTGCCCAGAATTCGGTTCTTCTGGGAGAATTCTGTGCTATAGGAACAGCACAGTGTAGCAAATGGATTACCAAAGGCAAAAGCCTTTGGTAGCCTGGCTTGACTCTGGCTTTCTCCAAACTTTCTTGGCTCTAAGAATCATGTAAATGAACCCATCAATACATATTCTCAGGACCTATCTCTGATGCATAGAACCAGCATCTCCAGCTGAGGGTGCTGCAAGAAGTTCTTCTAAACACTCATACTAGGGAATCTGTGGACCAGCACTATAGACTTCCACTTGTTTGTTGTTTTGTCAGGACTAACAGATGTGTGACAGAGGATATTGCTCTTAGTGGTAGAAGGTGTGGAGGGAAGACAGGAGGGGGAATGGTTTCTGCATCTAGGAAGAACTTCCTGGTGACTTTCATTAATGCTGCAGAATGATGTTCCTTCAGGGTTGGGATCCTGGTCTGTTTGAAAGGATGCTAGATAGAGTGAGGGACCTTAGAAGAAAATTTCCACAATGGGATGGCTGGGGCATCAGGGGCAAGTTTCTTTTCTATGCTCTACCTCCCCATTGTACAATGGGGAGGGAATGGGGGTTTGTACTTGATGGCTTCCCTCAGCCTCTCTCACTTCAAGTCTTTGTTCAGTCGTTTGTTCATGATGGGACATAATGGGACCAGCATTGCTTGCTCTGCTTAATGTATATTCCCAGCAAAAGCTTCTGAGGGAGGCCTAGTCACAAGGTCCATGCTACTTATTTAAAAAAAGTTATTTCCCTCCCTCCCTCCCTCCCTTCCTTTTCTTTTTCTGGCCAGGTATGGTACATTACAATACCAGTACTCAGGAGGCTAAGGCAAAAGGATAGAAAATTTGAAGCCAGCCTGGGCTACACAGTGAGACTTGTCTAAAAAAACCAAGGGAAATTTGCTAGCCAGACTGCATAGTTACTAGATAGTCAGGTCCTGTGACTCCTTTTTCTCTATACTCCACACTTTAGGTCGGCAATGCTTCTCTGCCCAAATGTATTTAGTAAGTAGTATCTTTAAAAAAAAAATTTTTTTTTACCAAAGCCATATAAAACTCCCAATTAAGAGTTTGTGTGCATGGGATCACAGTATCATCATACTAAATTAAGGCAATCCACTTCTTTCCTGAAAGAGATCCCACCTCTTAATTAGGCTTAAGGCTTGATCATGGGGTACAGTGTGATTCTCCAGAAATGTTTTGTTCGGATAGTGATAATGGAGGCAGGTACTTAGGTGTTTCTTACACACCAGGTCCTGTGCTAAGGGCTTTAAGTCCATGACGTAATTTATGAGGTAACTTCTCTCCTTGCCTGAGGTTAGAACGAGGCTGCTCAGGTGACCCATAAGTGGCAGGTTTATATAATTACAAAGCCAGTGCTCTGATTGACGCTGCTCAACATCAGAATCCTGAAATGAGTCTAGGAAACCGCGATCACCAACATGGAGTCTACTTTGGGAATCCCACAAAAAGACAGGCTATGTCTCACCATGGTCTGAGAAACAGCAGCAAGAAACAAAACCAGAAAACTCTCTACTAGGAAGGAGGGTATAGCCAGGGGCAGAAATAAAGGGCTTTTTAAAACAAAGGAAGAGGCTCAGTGGTAGAGTGCTTGCCTTGCAGGCATGAAGCCCTGGGTTCGATTCCACAGTACCACATAAACAGAAAAAGCCACAAGTGGCACTGTGGCTCAAGTGGTAGAGTGCTAGCCTTGAGCAAAAAAAGCCCCACGACAGTGCTCAGGCCCTGAGTTCAAGCCCTAGCACTGGCAAAAACAAAACAAAAAAACGAAAAAAAAAAAAAAAAAGGAAGACTGGAGGCATGTTTCCATCACTAGGGAAGGGAGTCCTTACATAGAACTGGAGCTTATGGAGCCCTCAGCCAGGCACCCTGCTAAGTGCTTTCCTATCCAGCCTCCACACCAACCAAAACTGTTTTCATTCTGTTCTGCTCTTACAGGGGAGGAACAAAGACACAGAAGAGGTAAATAACTTGCTCACGGACACTCACAGCAGGAGGTGCTGATCTGAAGTGATGCTGGAAGTCTGATGTTAGAAAACCACCTGCTAAGGGGTCAGCCCTAGACCAAACAGAACAGTGAAAGGAGCCCCATGGGGAGCAACGGAGTTGACCCTGAGTGGCAGAGGTAAGGGTGATCAGCAGGTGCCATGGCCTCCCCAGTGTACGAAAGGAGACCCTCAGTGAGGTGCCTCTGGGAAAGCGTGTATTAAGTCTGCATTCCTAACAAAAATCCTGCCCAGAGCAAATAGATTTTGGAGTGGCTGCCTCTTTGAATGAATTGTACTACGTCTCTCCTGCATTTTGACAGATAATCAGACTTTTTCTGTAAGCTGACAAAGTCCATGAGCTCAAGCTGCTTAAAGACATTTTTTTTTCTGCACATTTTCTCCAGGCAACTGCCCCAGCCAAGATTTTCATTTGTGCAGCTTCTCCATGAAATGAAAAATTCAATTCACCTTCAAGGCTGGCTCAGACTTTACCTCCCCTGATGTCGTTGACCCTCTTCCTGGCCCTGAAAAATAGGCACTTAACTCAGTGACCCCCTTACACAGCATGGGTGACACCTCATGTTTTATTATTCTTTAGTTTACAAAATCTTTCTAGCTTTTTTTTTTTTTCAACCAGTCATGAGAAGGTATTTATGTTCATGATCTCTCTGCCAAAGCTTTTGGGGCTAGATGTACTAGTTTGGGGCCCTCTTCTAAATAGGGGGGGGCACCTTTAAACTCTTAAGAATCCAGAACCATGTATTCTCTGCACCACTAGGATGCCAGGCAGTACCCTGAGATCAGTCAGTGATGAACACTCATGATAAGCAAGATGAATAAGGACCATGCAAAAACTTCATTCTACACCAGGTTTTCCTTCCATGAGATACAAAAAGGACTGTCAGCTTACAGTTTTCTGTATTCTGTAACAGCAGACAGGAATTTGAGGTTGGATCCAGGTCCTTCAGAATCCAAGTCCAGTGCTCTTCCACTGACTGCCTTTTTTTGCAGTCTGAGTGTGTGCGTGTGTGTACACATGTGAACATCTGCACCCACTCTTTCCTTATTAAGACTTTGAGCTGACAGAGGGCAAGGAATTTTTAGTTTTATCTTAGTGTTTAGCAAGTGTTTGTAACAAAACTTTCTCTTCAGCGAGAACACATGACACCAGAGTGCCAGTCACTTGGGAGTCAGGGGAGGGGAGCTCCAATCACAGGCCCTCAGGTATTTCCCCTTACTCTTCCTGGTTCTAGGCTACTCAGATAAGCAACCCCAAAAGGCAGGCTCAAATAAAAATGGAGATTATCTTTAACAGTGTTTTGTCTGGGCATACAAATCAAATGTGCAGTAAGACTGCACTTCTTCAAAATCTAGACTATCACCATCTCAATGGGAATACAGAAAACTTCAGCAAACAGGAGGTGTGCAGCATGGATGTGAAGGGATATGGGTGGCCAGCCCTGTACCTGAGTCCCAGAGCAGGTAGGCCTCAGACCCTTGCTGGGTTAAAGGAGCCAGTATATATAAAATGTTTGCCACAGCACCCAACATACAGGAGAGGCTGAAGAAATGACAGCTCTTATCAGTGGGAGAAAGGTCCAAGGAAACTGGGGGAACAATTAGCTAGCCAACTGCAAAAAGAACCACTGAGTCACTGAAATGAAGACTGCATCTTTTTGGTTTAAGAACACTGAATTCAATGAATGTTTATTGACAGACCCAGTGCTAAGTTCTGGGCCAAGAGGTCTGTTGATAAACACTTTAAGATCATCTGCCCAGACACTGAAACTATTACAGGAAGGGATAGGGGATATGCTAGCGTTCCTCAGCACAGCCAAAACTTCCTAAATAAAGATCCAGAAACACAACAAATCAAGGAAGGTCTGGATAAATGGGATTGCACTGAACTGCAGAGCTTCTGCATGGCAAAGGATGTAGCTAGCAACATAAGTAGAAAGTCCACAGACTGGGAGAAGATCTTCACTAGATCTACACCAGACAAGGGTCTCCTAACAAAAATATACCTAGAGCTCAAAAAACTACCCACCCCCTTGGTCTGGGAAGGTGGCTCAGTGGTAGAGTGCTTGCCTTGCATGCATGGTTCAATTCCTCAGCACCACATAAGCGGAAAAAGCCAGAAGTGGCATTGTGGCTCAAGTGGTAGGGTACTAGCCCTGAGCTGAAGAGTTGAGGGACAGTACCCAGGCCCAGAGTTCAGGCCCTATGACCCGGGGGGAGGGGGGAACCCTCCTCAATAACAAATCCTCAGAGAAACAACCACCCATTAATAAGTGGGCTAAAGAATTAAAAAGAGACTTCTCTGGAGAGGAAATAAGAATGGTCAATAGACACATAAAGAAATGCTCAGCATTGCTGGCCATAAAAGAAATGCAAATCAAAACCTCACTGAGATTCCACCTCACCCCAGTCAGAATGGCCATTATCAAGAAAACAATAACAGATTCTGGTGGGGATGTGGCCAAAAGAGAACACTACTATACTGTTGGTGGGAATGTAAGCTGGTTCAACCACTCTGGAAGGCAGTATGGAGGTTCCTCAAAAGACTAAACATAGAACTCCCCTATGATCCAACAATCCCACTCATGGGCATTTATCCAAACTAAGCCACACTAAAGCTACCAGCACAACTATGTTCATTGCAGCATTATTTACCATAGCTAAGGTATGGAACCAACCCAGATGCCCCTCAACAGATGAATGGATCAAGAAAATATGGTATCTTTACACAATTGAATTTTATGGTTCTATAAGAAAGAATAACACTGCCCCATTTGTTAGGAAATGGAAAGACTTGGAATAAATTATATTAAGTGAAGTAAGCCAGGCCCAAAGAAACATAGGTCCCATAGTTTCCCTTATTTGAAACAACTAGTATATGTCTAGGACAAGCAGAAAAGCTCAAAAGCTATGTACATATGACCATATAAGATGATGCTAAGCAAAATGAACCCCAAGACAGAGAGACAAGTGGTTTTATCTTTCTTGCTGTTGTTTTTAATGTACTTATAATGTACTGTGATTTTTTTTGTTTCTTTTGTGTGTTCTTCCCCCCTGTATAACTGTATTTGATTCCGGTGCCCTGAATCTTGCATATACATTTTTCTAATTTGGGGAGGGGAAGGGAAATAAAATGCTGAAATAAGGATATAAGTTGACCTACTATAACAATGAAATGTACAAGACACTATGTTGAAAATGAACTTTACAGCTTTGAGGGTGGGGAGCTGGGGAAATGGGGAGGGGAGGGATGGTAGAGGAAAAACAAAGAAGGAGGTAGGTAACAATGCTTGATAGGAAATGTTTTCATCATCTTACTTATGTAACTCTAACCCCTCTGTACAGTATTTTTACAATAAAAATATATATAAAAAGAAAGAATAACATCCCAACTTTCTTAAGGGAATCAAAAGATTTGGAAAAAAATCATTAAGTAAAGTAAGTCAGATCCAAAGAAACATAGGCTCTATTTTTTCCCTCATTTTTAATAATTAGTATAAGCCTAGGTTAGTCCTGACAGAGAATCATAATAGCTCAAGAGCTATGAGCATATGACCATACAAAATGATGCTAAGTGAAATGAACTCCAAGACATGGAAACAACAGGTCTTTTTTTTTAAGTTGTCAACCTTGATGTTGCCAATGTACTGTATCTAGTTCTTTCTTCTTATTTTATTTTTTAATTTTTCTATTGGTTTATCCCTGGCAATCTCTGTCTTTGATTCTGGTACCTTCTATCTTATATATGCACTTATCTGATTGGGGGAAAGGGAAATAACAAACTGCTAAAAGAACAAAAGATAACCCACTGCATGACTCACAGGACTCTATGTTGGAAATGAACTTTACTACTTTGTGGGGGCGTGGGGGTGGGGAAGGGATATTGGGAGAGTAGCAATGGAGTGGGTAATAATGTTCAATGAGAAATGTACCTTACTCATATAAATGTAACCACTCTGTACAGCACCTTTACAATAAAATAAAATTTAAAAAATCATCTGCCCAGGAGCTTGTTGGTATGAGGACTCACACGCAGAAATGCTGGAGAGTTCTGACAAGCTCTGGCTTGCAGTGCTCACTGAATGGCTAATGGAGGAGGAAACAGAGGGCTAATAAGTGTCTTTGTAAGAAGAGATAGCTTAGCTGGGGTCTGAAGCTATTGAGTTTTTGTTCAGTAGACTGAAAGAGTAAGAGCCTGACTTTAAGGCAGTAGGCCAGTAATACCTATGCACTGGGAATGGAGAAGGGCTCAATAACATGGAAGCTGGCCTCAAACTTGGGATCCTTCTGCTTTAGTCTCTCAAGTGCAAGGAAAATTTGGAGAGGGCATTATTATTATTATTATTATTGTTATTTCTGGTGGGGGAATTCCTGGAGTTTGGACTCAAGGCCTTGTTTCCTCAATAGGCACACTACCATGTGAGCCATGCCTCTAGCCTACCTTTTGCTGGATGTTTCAGAGTCTAATAGACTTTTCTGCCTGGACTGAACTGGAACTGCTATCCTCTGGATCACAGCTTTCTGAGTATCACAGGATCACAGGAGTGAGACACTGGGACCTGGTAAGGGTGTTTTATCTGAAGTTTAAAGCAGGAAACCTGAAGTATGGGTAGATAGCAGGTGATGTTCTGTGCTAGACATAAAGAGCAGCAGGCTAGCTGTGTCTAGAGCTAGAAATAGTAAAAAAAAAAATTCTGGATCATTTTGGCTGGACAATGAAATGATAACTAATACTGACAGTGTTCTGAGTTTTAGGTATGCTACTTATCATTTTACAAACAAGATGTTTCACAGTCCTCTAAACACTTGTGTTATAGGCTATGATCACACCAGTTTCAAAAAAGAAACTGAGGCTCAGAAAAGGAACATAAAGTGACAAGTCTTCCTGTTAAGCTACACTCTGAAGCTCAGATTGCTGAACACTGCCAGCATCCACCAAGCTGTTTGGAGGCTTCTTCAGGGAGACATGATCAGGTATTCCCTGGGATCCAGTTTGGGAAATGTGCCCTTGCAAGACCCCTACCTCAGTGCCAGATACCACACAAGTGTTATCAAGGCTGTTAAGTAAGGAACCCACATGACTTGGCAGAACCCAGAGCTTCCTAGACTTAGGCTGTGAACACAATCTTCACAGATCAACTTGCCCCAAACAGCAGAGAAACGATGCACTGAGCTACAAATTGTTCCTGGTCCTGGGCTGCCTTCTGTGGAACTCAGCTCTCACTGCCAGCTGAGATTCACAAGAAGTGGGCTGGAGGTGTGTAGGGAAGGGCCAACCAGAACAGAGGGTATGGTAATGGCAAAAAGAAGCTGCCAACACTGTAAGCGGTGGCAGGGGCAGGCCTGACACGCTGCATGCCTGGGGCAAGGTATGTTGGTCCAGCTGCATCTCACCAGGGAGACCAGCCCCAGCCTGCCCCTCAGAATGTCATCAATGCCAGACACTGCTGTTCCTGCAGACAGTTCTACAGAGTCGTCAAGGATACCACTCTGCTGGGACAGGAAGGAGTATGAGAGTTTTCCATTCTGGGAGCAGGACCTCTCATGCAGTGATAGCAATTTATTTCCTGTTCATTTCTTTTCTTTAAATTAATTTACCAAAGGAAGTAGGACTGTTTTGTGGAGTGCAAATAAGGCAACAGCCACAGCCTCACTAAGTCACCTCCCCAGTATGGGAATTACACTCCCTTCGAGTGTAAGGCGCCATGCTAGCAGGAGGGATGCCTTTGTCTTTAATGGACAGATCCCAGCCCCGATAAGGTCACAATGGCTCCTTTGAGGCCGAGGCTGTACACCTGTGATGCCATATGAAGTACAAGGGAGACAAAAGCAGGCAGAAGAAAGAGGCTTTTGAGAAGGGGAAAAAGAGGCCAGTGCCTTGGGGACTGGCTCACTTCTGTCTGCCATGTAAGGTGGACTCTGGGCAGCTCTGCTGTGCTCTCTCTTTCTGGCCTTCCACATTTAATTAACAGTCATTTATACTTATCCATCATCTTCCAATATCCTGTCAATATCACTGTGAGCAAGAACAGGCAGAGTGTGTCACTGACCAGAGACTCTTGTCTTCTTAATGAGAGCCAGAAATGTTTCCCATCATAGGGTACCAAGGAAGGTAACTGATACCCAAGTGGCTCTCCCTACTGTGTCTGTCTGAAGTCCCCATGGTTGCCAAGCTGTCCTCTGTGACTCTAAAGTGCCCCATGTGCTGACTGCGTTGTTCTAAGATTTTACCTGTTATAAGCAGGGAAAAACTGGGTGGTGGTGAGGGAATTCAGTTTGAGGCCACCACCATTCCCCACTCCTCTCTCTTTTGTAGACTCTTGATGTAGTGAGTACATCATTACAGACTAAAAGTCAGTGATGCTACTTGGGTCATGAATTAGAACCTTCAAAACCCTGAGTTACAGTGACAGTAAGCTGATTAACAGAAGGCATCTTGTCTTGGCAGGGAAGTGTCGTTGGAAAAGAATGGAGGAAAAAGGTTTCTGGAGTATAGAGAAAAGGGGCAATGAAGGTCTGTTATTGGCATAGAAGTTGCAGGGGATACCACATATATGCCCACATTTACCACTGCTGATTGGGGCCAACCCATTTCAGTGAGAGTGGAGACTGGAGTGATTTCCTTGTTCTAATAACTAGTGGCAGGGGTAGGATGAAATATCCAGAGCCACCTTGTGTGGCTTGTGTGACCTTGTGTCCTCTTTATCTGCCTCTAAAATGAGTGTCTCTTTGACCTCACCCAGGGAAGGAAGGGCTAGGAAGCATGCCAGACAGTGCAGGAGGTGCTAGGAGAGGGCAGACAGGAATAATGACTTGGAATTGCACAGTGACAACATTCCTTTCAGAGGCTCTGAACAGAGAGGAAAAATCCCAGCCTATTGCGCAATTCCTTGGAGGCATGCAGGCAGAAATGAGGAAATTGGAAGACATGTCCCCCAACTCCTCTGTCTAGGGTGAAACGTAAGTGCTGATTGGAAGACAACACTGGAGTGTTCCAGCCACTCTGGAGTGGCTGGAGTGTGAATCCTGAAACGTCTGGCTGGTTACCACTACATCAGTCCTGCAGGTACATCCCTCACAGGGCTATGGATTGAGTGCCCAGTAGGTGCTCAATAGTGTTGATTGGAAATGTCATGTTTCATCTTCTCTCTGCACATGCAGCTTCTGCTTGGAACATTTCTACATTTTCTCTCCTCAGGTCCTGGCTCATCAGATCCCCTGTGGGATTCAGACTCCTTATCATCAGCGGAAACATTCTCTTCCAGGTGCCTAGCGTACACTGAACAACCCATCCTACCACAGTACCCGAACCCACTGGGCTGTGATGACTTTTCTCTTGGATCTGATTGGGATTTCCTGAGTGCACAGACCATGAATTATGTCTCTGTACTCTCAGTGCCCAGCACTTTGTAGGCCCTCAGAGATCCTTTATGACCACGAATAAACATTGAATCCAAATGCTAATTTTTTTCCATGTACTATAATTTCTGTTAAAAGCCAAGTGAAGCTGGGCTCTAGTGACTCATGACTCTCAGGAGGTTAAGATCTGAGGACTAGACCTAGGCTAGGCAGGAAAGTCCATGACACTCAGTGGCCAGGCACCAAAACCAAACAAAAAACAAACCAAGTTAAATATATCAAATGTACAAAGAACTCCTGAGACTAGGATGCCCCACATTGAGAATTTAGTCTATATGTCCCGGGCCCCTCACCTGCTTCCCTCAAATTCTATTTGGCTTAAGGCAAAATGAAGATGTGTCCAAGGGTTTTCCAGCTTAGTATTACCAGTGGAGACAATGATCAGGATGCTGCTTTATGATGGCTTCAGGATGTGAAAAGGAGAGAGGAGTACTTCTGTCCACCCTACACTGGGGCAATTCTTCCTATACAGAGAAGTGCTCAATCATCGGAATGACTTGTAATTTCACTTTCTCTTCTCACTGATTCTACTCCTCATTTTACACTTCATCTCATTCTCAAAATCATGAGAAGATTGTTTCTTCTTTATGATTGGGGTGACTATTTCTTTAGGCCTAGGTCATTACCAAGGATTTTTAATGAAGAGGGGCCGTCTCAGCTGGATGATCTGGGCAAGTGCCTTTCAATCTTTTTAAGCCTTGGTTATCTGTAAAATGGGGATAAAAATGTCAATACTGGATTTTAATTTTTTTGTTGGTTGTGGGGCTTGAACTTAGGGCCTAGGTGCTGTCCCTGAGCCTCTTTGTGCTCAAGGCTAGCTCTCTACCACTTGAGCCACAGCACCACTTTCAGTTTTTGAGTGGTTAATTGGAGATAAGAGTCTCGTGTGAACTTTTCTGCCATGGCTTCAAACCATGATCCACAGATCTGTCTACTGAATATCCAGGATTATAGGTGGGAGCCACTAGTGCCTGGCTAGATTGTTATTTTTTGGGAGGGGGTTGCAAAGGACAATTCAGGACCTTGTACATACAGGCAAGTATTCTACCACGGTGCTATAACCCTCATTAGAGTGGGGGTTATGCTTAGTATATAGTGGGTAGACTGCCCACAGTAACACTCAGAGAAGAGCCAAATTCTGAAGGGATTGTCAGAAAAATAATAAGAAAAGGGGTGAGAACTCTCAGAGAAACTAGAACTCTGCACAAAGGACCATGGTTATGGGAACCTGGAAACTTCTAGAATGTTTGTAATTTCTGTATGCAGTCTGATTTCCTGCAGACTAGCAGTTCAATCTTTACTTTTCCTCCTACCACCAGAATGCAAGCATCATTTTCTGGACTCTGGGTAGTTCTACAGCCCTCCTGATGTAACCTGATCTGGATATCCAGTCACTGGGATGTATAAAGGACAATTGATTCTTTCTGTGACACTGTGGTTACTCTAAACCTCATAATACATAACCACAATGAGAATCCAACAAAGTTGCCTGAATCTGAGTTAGAAGGGAAGGGTGTCCATATGGGACAAGGAAGAATTTGCTGAGCATCTATCCACAGGGGTTCTATACTGTGGCTGGGCAGCAGACATATAGAGACAGCTTGAAAACCACAGATGGCTCCAAGCTTTCCTAGATCCACTAAAACTGCTCCAAGAGTGGAGTCTGAGCCAGGAGCTCATAGCTCCTGTCTATAATCTTAGCTATTCAAGGAGGCTGAGATCGGAGGACTGTGGTCTGAAGCTAGTCCAGGCAAATTTGAGAGACCCTTATGTGTAGTTAACTACCAAAAACAGGAAGTGGAACAGTGGCTCAAGTGGTGGAGTGCTAGCTTTGAACAAAAAAGGTCAAGGTCCTGAGTTCAAGCCCACACACACATGCACAACACACAGACACACAGACACACACACACACACACACACAAAGAACGGAGCCTGGAAATTGCTTTTAAAATACCAAACTGGAAATTGTTTTTAAAAGTACTAAATCTGACTTGGAAAGCTAAGGTTGATCATTATGTTTTGTGGAAGTGTCAGGCATGAAAAACATAGGGTTGCACACAGGAGATAAGAGAAAACTACTTTCTTCATTCCTCCCAAGTGGTATCTGCAGAACTACCAGTCTGTTCCAGCTTCCTTGATTCTTTGTGAGGAAGAAACCAGTTGAGAGGCCAGCTGCACTCAGCTGTAACTCCATAAAAGACGCACTTTTTTTTGAGATGGGTTGCTTTTTTTTTTTGGATACAGGTTGAGGTTATTTCCCAATCTTGCTTCAGCCTGCAGAAGGCTGTGAATATAAAGTAGTTCTTTAAATTAGGCCAAGGCGCACACACGATGTCATGGATTGGAACAAAAGTCACAGGATTTCAGCCCCACGTCTGATCACTTATTTAACTGCATTACTTTGAACAAGTCACTCGCCAGGTGTAAAATGGGAACAATCTAGTACTTATTTAACATCAGTCCAAAGTGGATGTATTCTGAAAGCTCCATGATAGGGGGAAAAAAAAAAAACCAAAAACGAGGATAAAATGCTAGGTCAGTCTGCTAGACGTATGTTCAGATTCTGACTCCACCATTTTCTGGCTGTGTGCGAATCTGAGCAAATGACTTTACCCTGGGCCTCAGTTTTCTTATTGACAGGATGTTTATAAATCTCAAAAACGTGGTTGTGTCAATGACACCGGCGCAACCATTTAGACGGTGGTATATTTACACAACAGTTAGCTCACTGAGTACCAGACTGCTTCTCAGGTCTACCTCACAAAGGTGCCGGGCTCCCCGTGTCTTCCTGGGCCCCAGCCCCTCTCCCCCGCTCCCCAGCCCGTCCTGCACCTCTCCAGACACCCAGCCCCCTCCCGGTTTCGGGCTCTTACTCGACGACCTTGGCTGGATCCCCGTGCTTCCCATAGACAAGCGCCCGGACCTGGGAAGGCTCGGCGGAAGCGGAGTAGGAGGAGGCCGCACGACCGTGGCGGAGCCAAGCTGTGAGCAGCGCCCGGGGCAGCCGCGCTCGGGCTCGCGACCCCCGCCAGGGGCAGTAACCCCACATGCTGCCGGCTGCACACACACACACACACACACAGAGCCGGGCGCTCTCGGAGAACGTCATCCTCCCGCGACCGCGGCGCGCTGTGGCCCCGCCCCGCGACCACGCCCCCAAGGCCGTGCCCAGTGCCTTCTTCTGCCACGTGGTGGCGCTTGGGGCCGCCGCCTTGCTCGGTGGAGAGACTTGGGGGCCTGGAGCGATACATGCCGGGGTCTGGAGCGCTTCCAAGGTGGCCGAGGCAGCTTTCCCAGTTAGGAGAGTCTGGGACTGGCCTAAAACGGTATCCGCAGCCTGCACGTTCTTGTTTGATTTTGGAAGGAGGCCATTTACTTATCCTTGACCTCAGTTTCCCCTTTCCACCATTTATTGAGCACTCATTGCGACGGAAACCTCCTTTTATTTTTATTTCATTTTGTTATTTTTCTGCAGGACTGGGGATTGAACCCACGGCCTCAGACTTGGGTGCTCTAACACTTGGGCCTTGTTCCCCCCCACACCCCCCACGTTTAACTATTACTTTATTTAATTCCCACTGCCCTAGTCCAGCACAGGGAGGCAAAACTTAAGCTGATAGCGAAGCAGGAATTCCAAGCTTGGAGTTTGGAGTCTTAGGTTGAAATCCTAGCTTTGCTATGTCTGAGCTTGGACAAATGAGTGAAATGTTGAGTCTGTTTTCTCATTTTTACAACGGGGATAATAGGCCTCCTTGTTGAGAAGCCTGGCTGAAGACAGAAGAATGTTACCGCGGACGGGAGTACACATTGTGAACCATTAAGTGTGTTCAGATAGGAGAGGGCTCCTTTTCAGAAGGCTCAGTCTACAGAGAGGGACTAGGTGGGAAACTGGAAATTCTCTCTCTCTTTCGCGTATTTTATTTAGCATATATAGGTATTAGTTGCATAAAGGGGTTTCATTGTGACATTTTCATACCTGCAACGTACCCTGATCAACTTCTGTTGCTCTCTATTATTTGTCTCTTAGTCTCCCACACCCCCTTCCCCACTCCCTGCTTAAAACAATGCCAACAAGTCTCATCCTGTTTTCATACATGTGTATACAGTACTTCAACCATATTCATCTCCCTCACTCTCTCCTTCCCCCCTTCCTCTCCCTTGGTACCCACTCCTAACAGAGCCTATTTTACTCTCCAGGCATTCGTTTCTGTAGTGTATATTAGTTGTACAAAGGAATTTCATTGTATTTCACACATATATGTATTATGTTTTAATCAGATTAACCCTTTCTATTGTCTCTTTTTCCTCATCTTTCTACTGGTCTTTTATGTATTTGACAGCTTTCAATGAGTTTCGTCGCCATCATCTATAAGTGCAGTGAATTTGGATATTATTCACTGTTCAACTTTCTCTTTATATATATATATATATATATATACATATATATATATATAAACATGTGTATATATGTACTTTAGCTGTTGGGCACCTTGATAAATTCTACCATTTTGCTATTGTGAACAGAGCCATAATAAACATGAGTGTGCAGGTATCTTTTTGTATATTAATGTACTTTCCTTGGATACTTTATGGCAGGACCCTAAAGTAGGTCTAGTTTTAGTTTTTTGAGGAAACCTCCATACTGATTTCCATAGTGGTTGTGCTAGTTTACATTCCCACCAACAATATGTGAGGGTTCCTTTTGAAAATGGAGGGGAAAAAAAAGTGTATCCTGATAAAGACACTAACCCCAGTTAGTGTCTGTGAGTTCAGTACTGTAGTCTGAGAGGAGGCTGGGGACATGATGAGTGCTCTTGGAGGAGGTGCTGGTGAAGCCAGCCTTCTGTCTCCAAATCTTCTGTGCATATAAAAATCACTTGAGATCTCAGACCAATAATTAGAATCCTGGGGAGAGGTCCAGGAGTACACATCCTTACAAGTCCCCTAGAATAAGATGTTGCCAGTGGCCTGGTGCATGGGCTAAAGCTAGGGTGTTGACGGGTAAGCAAGAGTTCCTTTCTCTGGATTTTACTGGCTTTGGAGCCATCTATAGCTTTTTTTTTTTCTGAGGAAGAGAACATAGCACTGTACCATGATGAAGGGTATGGGAGCTGGACTTGAGCAGATCTGGCTTTGAGTTCTGGCTCTGCCATTTTCTAGAAATTTCCTTTTGGACTAGGCATTTAGCTTCTCTGTATCTCTATTTCCTTCAGGAATCCCTAAGGAATGGAGCTGAAGAGGAGCTTTGTGGAACAGCTTGCCTCATAGCTGTGAAGTCCTGGGTTCTATTTGCAGGACTCCAAGGAAAAAGCCAAGCCAAAGGATGAATAATTATGTTTCAAGGTTGTCATGAAGATCAAAAGAGATTATTATGTTCAACTATTATGGGGGGCTATTATGAATATGAATGAGACGAGGGTGTGGCTCATATATGTTCAGTAAATATTCTTCTTTTTGGTTCTGCTGGGGTTTGAACTCAGGGCCTTGCACTTGCTCAGCTGGTATTCTACTACGGGAGCCATGCCTCCAATCCTGCTTTTTGGTTAATTGGACAGAGACTCTCATGAACTTTTCTGCCTGGGCTGACTTCAAACAGTGATCCTCCCTATCTCAGCCTCTTGAGTAGCTAGGATTACAGGCATGAGCCACCAGGGCCTGGTCTGTTCATACTTACAGTGGAAGAAAGGCCTGGTCCCACAATTGTATATGAGCACACACACAAACCTGTCTTATTCATGTATGTTCACAGTGACACACATGACTCATTGTGCCAGGTGAAATAAAATAATCCTCTGTTGCAAGATGCCCTGGGTGACGTTGAGCTGGTCACATTATCTTCTTCCCCGAGTAGCTCCTCTGAATTTTAGGCCACCTGGCCAGCAAGCCTGGGGAATCATCCAACAAATCTTCCTTCTTGAGCTGGACTTTTGTCTCATGGTACATCCCTACAACTCTCACTTTTAGTCTAGGCCATCTGTGTTGCCCCAGGGGTACAGTTTGAAAATCACTGACTAAGGGGCTCACGTCCAATTGTCCTGGATGGCTTTGCTCATGGAAACCCACCCTATCTTCTAGTGTTACCTTCTACTGTTACTCTGGGCCTTGCAGGCTATGATCCATCTGTACCTGATACCCACCTTTGCCAGTCCTTCCTTGTCTGATTCAGGTTCCTCCTTCATGAAATATTCTTCCCTGCCTTGCCTACCTGGGAAACTCAAGATCTCATTTTATTGAGTGAACTCCTTGCTGCCTTTGGGTCTTCCCTGAACCTGTGTTTTGACTCATCATTTTTGATGTGCCCACTGCCCCTTCAGGAAAGAGGGCAGCCTTGGTTGACTCATCTCTGTGGTACCAGCCCTCAGGGTGGGGCTTGGCATGGGAGAGGCATTGTAAATATTCCATGAGTTGCCGGTCATTGAGTTTCCTCATGACCCGGTGCTGCTAATGCTGTTGTCTCCTTCTTAGATTTAGGCCGGTCACTCTGGGTCAGGATACTGCTTCTTCCTTTCTTCTTCTCTCAAGGATTACAGAAGTCTGTAAACACCAGGATGTTGTCTTTTCCTCATCCTCTGTTGCTTGCACTCTTTCCTTCATCAGAGTCTCTGTGGCTGTCCCCTGCACAAGGAGCAAGGGGCTATGGAATCAGTTAGATGTGGGTTCAAGTCTGGGGCTCACCATGCTTGTATTTGCTGAGTGGCTCTGAGCAAGTGCCATATGTTTACTGAGCTTCACCCACAGAAGGAAGTCACTCACAAATTCCTGTCCCGAGGCCCCTAGAGACCTCTGCAAACAGCATCCCCCGTTCTCTGCTTTTTCTGGGTGGCTCTGTCTCTACTCCAGCATCCATTGTACTTTCTTGTTCATTACTTTTTCTTTACTTCTGCATCTGTCTCCCTGTGACTCTGCTGTGATTCTCTTTCTCTCTCTCTCTCTCTCTTTCTGTCTTTCTTTCTTTCTCTCTCTCTCTCTTTCTCTTTCCTTCTTTCTTTTCTTTCTTTCTTGTCTGTCATGGGGCTTGAACTCTGGGTCTGGGCACTGTCCCTCAGCTCTTCAGCTCACTTGAGCCACAGTGCCACTTCCGGTTTTTTGAGTGATTTATTGGAGATAAGAGTGTCACAGACTTTCCTGCCCAGGCTGGCTTTGAACCGTGATCCTCAGATCTCAGCCTCTTAAGTAGCTAGGAGTATAGATGTGAGCCACCAGCGCCCAGCTTCTGCTGTGATTCTTTGCATCTGGCTCTTGCCTGTTCTGTGTCTTTGGGTCCTTTCTCATCTCAGCCTGGAGCTCAGCACTGTTCATAAGGGAGGAGACCAAGAACCAGGAATGTTCAACTCTGCCCCTTCCAGCCCAGGCTAGCTTCTGAGTGTCCCAATTTTGGTGTGAGTCAGTTGGCAGAGGAGGCAGGGAACAGAGGGGGGGTTTATATACACCCAGAATTCCTAGGTTTTGTCTAACAGCACTGCTTATTTGCTGCTTGGTGAACTTAAAAAAATCACATTAGCCACGTGCCATGCTTTATGCAAGGCATGAAGCTCATGCCTATAATCTTAGCTACCCAGGAGGCTGAAATCTCAAAATCACAATTAGAAGCCAGCCAGGACAATAAGCTAGCAAGAAGCCAGACTGGAGAGGTGTGGCTCGAGTGCCAGCTACAGGTGAAAAAGCTGAACAAGAACACAAGGCCCAGAGTTCAAGTACTGGAACACACACACACACACACACACACACACACACACACACACACACACACACACACAGATCAGAACTCATTATTCTTCTGATTAGAGCTTCATTGGATTTCTGTTGCTTTTTTGGCTTACCCCTAAGCCCATTCCTTGCCCATAGTACCTTGCATGAAGGTCATGTTGCCCTTTCTTCCCCACCCACTCCTTCCCTGACCCTGGATGGATGCTTTCCCACTCAAGCCTACCAGCTTGTCTCTCTGATTGTATGCAGTTGGCTTCTTCTCCTTCCTCACGTCTCAGCTCACAAGGCATCATGTCTCTTCCTCCACCTTTTATGTAAAGTGGGCATACCTCCTCCAGGGTCTTTATCACACTTCATCCGTCTCCTTGAGTGTGTCTCTCTCAGATCGCCACCCTGTACTTTATTTACATCTGGGATTGGTCTTCTCACTGCTGTGTAAGCTTCATGCAAGCCAGGGTCATGTCTGTATTTCTTCCAGCTATCATTTACCCATTTAGTATTGATTGAGCACTAACTACATGCCAGACACCACCCACTGGGACACAGGACAGTCTTTCCCTGAGGGAGCACATGTTCCAAAGATGAAAATAAATAATGCATCTATCATATAGTGGCTACTCTCTTTAGATCTATAACGCCCTCTTCTCTATCAGTATTATTCCTTTTCCTCCAAAATCTCTGGTGTTTGAGACAGTGATTAGGGATATAAGACAGAGAATTTGCTTTGTTTAATTGTTCTTGGAATTTTTTTTGTCTATTTTGGATCGGTGCCATGGTTTATTATATCTATCCTCCCTCCCTCCCCCTTTCTTCCCCCTTCCTTCCTTCCTTCCTTCCTTCCTTCTCTTTCCCTTCTTTCTTTCCTCCCTTCCTTCCCTCCTTTCTCCCTTCTTCCCCTCTCCCTCTCTCCCTCCCTCCCTCCTCTCCTCTCCTCTCCTTTCTTCCTTCCTCCCTCCCTTCCTTCCTTCCTTCCTTCCTTCCTTCCTTCCTTCCTTCCTTCCTTCCTTTCTTTCTTTGGCTCAAAATTTTAGATTATCCTGCTTCAGATCCCAGTGCTGGAATCACAGGTGTGCATCACCATGCCTACCTTATAAGTGTTGAACTGATGAATCAGTAGCCAATAAGTACTTCAAGAGGGAGGTGGGTCTCAGCTTTTATTCAATTCAAGCTAGAACTTTGATTCCCAATTTGGTGCTGCCTCATTTATATGGACAACCTTGGATGGGTTACAGTGTGTCTCTGCACCTTGGTCTCCGCACCTGGGTAATAGGGTATGTCTAGCAGGGTTATGGTGGACAGTAATGGAGTTCCAGTGGGAAAGCACACAGGAGCCTGGTTTTCCTTGCTGCGGGCAACTTAATTTTCTGGTCACTGTGTGAGACCTTAGCACAGGGCAGAGACTCAAATCTACTTAACCTGGGTAGTCAGAAGGTAGAGTAGGACCCGTGAAGGAGATGGATTTCCAGTCGCGGAAAAGCCAGCATTTCCTCCCTTGGTAGCTGGAGGTGGGGGCGGCGCGGGGCGGGTACCATGTCCTGGGAGATAACCGACAGTCTGCACCCCATCACACAAGAGGTCACTGCCAGCGCCCACGAGGGGCGTGGGAAGTGCGCGTGCACCCCGGACATGTGGGTGCAAGCGAGGCCAGCGGGCGTCCCCGCCAGGCCCCAGCCTGCAGGCCGGGGTGCGGGCGCGGGGGAAGGGCGCGCCGGGGTGGCGGGCCTCGGGCTCCGGCGGCAGCGCGCGCCACCGCCGGCAGGGGGCGCCGCGAGACCGCGGAACGCACGGCCGGGCCTGACGTCAGCGCCCCGCTAGCTCGGGCTCCCGCTCTGGACTCGGCGCCAGTCCTGCTCCGCGCCGCGCCGCTCCGCTCCGGCTCCAGCTCGCCTCGGGCTCGGCTGGGGCTCCGGCGGCGGCGGCGGCGGCGGCCTTCCCCCAGCCCCCGTCCATCCCTCCGCTCAGCGCCGGGGCCCGGGGGTCAGGCGGCGGTGCCCTCGTCATGGCCCGCGCCCAGGCGCTGGTCCTGGCGCTCACCTTCCAGCTCTGCGCTCCGGAGACGGAGACTCCGGCAGGTAAGCGCGCGGGTCCGAGCCGGCTTTGCCCCGCGAGGCCGTGTCGTAGCTCGGAAGAAAGTGTGAGTGTGGGGTCGCCGCGCGGCGCGAGCGTGCTCCCGTGGGCGCCCGGGGGCCTGCGAGTGTGGCGTGTCCGTAGTTGGGGGTGCGAGGAGAGGTGTGTGTGTGTGTGTGCGTGTGCGCGTGCGGTGCCCGCGCGTCGGGGTGGAGGTGGTGTGCCTCGAGGCGCACGCAGGGCGCGCGCCGTCGGGTGTGCGTGCGGCCGAGTGGGCTGTGTGTCTGCCGTGTGTGTCTCTGAGTTTGGTTGTGTGACCGGAGTTGGATCTGCTAAAATACGTTGAGTGTGTTGGCGTTTGTGTGTGCCGGAGCCGGGAGTGCTGTGAAGTGTGTGCGTGTGCGCGCGTGCCCGGAGTGCGGACCCTGGGACGCGTGCGTGGTGTGTGTGTGCTTGTGAGATCCCCGGACGTGTGCCGGCGTGGGAATGGGTCCGGAACGCGTGTGTGTGTGCCCAGGCGCGCGGTGTGTACGTGTGGGAGTGTCTGGGGAGTGTGGTGCGCGCTGTGTGTGTGCCGAGTGTGCAAGGGGAGCGGGTGTGAGTGTGCGAGGGTGGTGTGCGCTTGGGCCGGGGTCCAGTGTGCACGGGGCCCGGGGAGGGGGGGGTGGGAGAGGTGGACGACGCCGGCGGGTCGTGTGTACACGCGCCTGTGTCTGCGTGTGCACGCGCGTGTGCACGCCGGGCCGGAACAAGTGGTCGCGGCGGCGCCCCGGGGTGCTCGGGCCTGCGGGAGCGAGCGGCCCGCGGCCGCCGACTCCGACATGTCGGGGCTGTTTGTTGTTTCTCAAGTTCGCCGCGGCGCTGGCGGGAGGCTGATCCGAGGCGGCGCCGGGCGCGCGGGGCGGGCGGAGCGGAGGGGAGGGCCGCGGAGGGGAGGGGGACGGGGGAGGGGGCTGGGGACCGCAGCCCCCACCGCCGCCGCGGCGCGCGGCTCCCCCGGGACGCTCGCTCCGCAACTTTGTGCGGCCTCCGGGCCGCCGCCGTGCGCCTCGGCGTGTGTGTGTGTGTGTGTGTGCGCGCGCTCGTGTGTGCACACGTAGCTGCCTCCACGCTGCACCCGCGGGGTGATCGCGCACTCCGGGTGTGTGTTTCGGAGCCTGACATCGTTTGGGGTGTGCGCGATCGCGGTGATCCACGGCCCGCGCCCGGGAATCCGCGCGCGCGTCGGAGTGTGTGTGCTGCGGGCCGTGTGTCCGGTGTGTTTGTGCGTGCGTGTCCCGGAGGCCCCCACTGAGGCCTGGGCCGCAGGCCACGGGCCCCTCCGGCCGCGCCGTGCGGGCCTCGGTGCCGGCCTCGCCCGGGGCCTCCCCTTCTCTCCTGCGCCGAGGAACCCGGAGACGCCCCCTCCCTTCTCCCCCCAGCCCGCGGGGGAACCGAAGCCGAGATCCGCGCGGGCCTCCGAGAGACCGACACCTTCAGGTCGCTGACCACCGGCTCCCGGGGTCGAGTTCACCGCCCCGCCCCCGGTGGGCGTCTCAGGCCCGGGCTCTTGAGGCTTCAGGTTTTCTTAGCTGCTCACTGGGTGCTTGATCTGCAGCTCCGGGGCCACCGGGCCCTGCTTCAGCTTTGACCCCCTGGTTCTGGGAGACTTCCCCCCCCCCCCTCCACCGTCCCTTCCACGACTGTGCCGCCCCTCCCCGCCCCAAGATGAACCCCCCAGGGCGCTCCACCCCTCACTCCTACCCCATGGCAGCCACCTGGATTCCCAGAACATACACGGGCCCAATTCTGGCCACCTGGGGACTGTTTAGAACCCAGGCCTCAGTTTCTCATCTGCCCCTGGCCTCGATGATGGTAGTGTGTGGTATATTAAAGTAAGGCTCTGTTCGGGAGGGGTCCTGGAACAAAGATGTGTTGGAAGATTGTTATAGAATAGCCTGAGAGGTCAGTTCAGCATCCTGGTGGGGGGCCATGTGTGATATCTCCCGACTGGGCAAACCTGGCAGTGATTTATTTCATTGTGCTGGGCTCATTCTGTTCTTTTAGCGTCTGGAGTTGTGGACAGCAGGAATGAGGGAGAGGTGCCCAGTGGTTTCAGGTTGGGCAATAAGGGCTTGTCAGGGCAGCCTGCCCTTCTCCTCTGGACTGGTGGAGGGGGCTTGGCAGGAAATGGGAGAGTGGCCAAAGTGGGGTGCAGAGCTCCTGGCTCACCTTTTGTGCAGATTAGGTGGCAGGGGCAGGCTGGGGTGGTACCTGGCCTGCTGGGGGCATGTTAGCATCCTTCCACGCATGCTCTCCCCAGCGAAATGGGCTTGTGGGCTGTGTGAGCAGCATTACCGGGGTGCTCTCCTCCCCGACCCTTCCCTTAACCTCCTCAGTCCACCACCTGATGTGTCCCATCTTAACATTCTCCTCATGTCTCCCCGTGTCTCCTTTTGTCTAACTTTCACCTGCAAAAAGAAAGGTGCCAGGCTCTTCCCTGTACTGTGTGTGTGCGTGTGTGTGTGCATGTGCGTGCACGCGTGCGCATGCATGCATGAGTGTGCCTGGGCAGTCTGCCTGCCAGTACTGGGGCTTGGACCCAGGGCCATGCACTCTTGCTCAACTTTGCTCACAACTGATCCTCTACCACTGGCGCCACACCTCCATTCTGACTTTTTACTGATTAATTGGAGATGGAACCTTGAAGACTTTTCTGCCTGGGTTGTCATTGAATTATGAGTCTCCTCGCCTCAGCCTCTTGAGTAGTTAGGATTACAGGCGTGAACCACGAGGGCTGGGCTCACATCCATGTTTGAAACCTTGGATTCAAACCCTTTGCAAATTTCTTGTTGGCTTCAGGGTTCTTTTCCCTTGGTCCTGTCACATGCTCTAGCTCCTGCCTGTCTGTCCCGCCCTGTGTTGTTTTTCCATCCTGTGATCTGGCCAGCCTGACTCATTCACCAGTAGCTCCCAAACATTTACAACCACCATTTTCTCTCTGTCTTTGCTCAAGCTGTGCTTCCTTCCCGGGACTCTACATATTCAACTCTTCACACACAGTGGCTGCCACTTGTTTATTCCCAGCTTAGAAACCGCTTCCTCCCTGAAGCCTTCCTTGGTTGTTCTCTGCCGTAGCCCAGGAGGGAAGTGGAGGGTTGGTGGTATTTTTATACAGCGTCATAATGACAGTTTGTTAGTCCTGTCTCTCTTACCAGGCTGTGAGGACAGAGACTCGGCACCTCTGAATTCTTAGTGGCAAACAGACACGAGGCCTCCACTACCTATTCTAAGCAAATAAAAATGGCTTGAAAGAAGCTAATAGGGTCACATTTAGAGCTGGAGACGCCAGCCAGGTGGGGGCGCACTGACTCCACTGATGCTAGAGATGAAAGGAATAGCTTTTCCCTCCAAGAATCTGGAAAATTCTGCTGGGGGTTGGAGTTCTGTTGAGAAGTGTTTTGTGGAAGCTAGGAGGTGAGGAGTTTCACTCTTGGGCAGAGACAGGAGGGGTCAAGTCTCCTGCAGGCCGGGTTGGGGGGGGGGGGTCCTGCACTGCCTTTCCCCTGTCCCCTGCCTCCCCCAGCATCTGGCTGACCCACTCCCTTGCCAGCCCTTTGTGATGATGAGGCCTGGGCCGTTAGTCCCAACGGTCAGTCTGAGCGTCAGGGGAGGGGGAGGAGGGAAAAGGAGAGAGGGGGGAAGGAGGGGAGAGGAGGGGGAGGGAGGGTCTTGTGTTTAGACCTTCTCTCAGTGTTGGGAAGGGCAGGAAGGCCACATCTGGAGGGAGGAGGAGAGCTGAGTCCTGAGGGGGCCCTTGCAGGTGGAGTTGGGGGGGCCTGGGGGAGGTGCGTGTGCTCACGCCAGTGTAAGGGAGGGCTCTGGTCTGTCTCCAGTGGAACTTTCTATGGTGATTGAAAGGCTCTACCTGCACTTTTCAGGACAGCGTCTCCTCAGTCTCAGGGGTGGATTCCCACGAGATGATTATGTTTCAACTTGGGGTTGGGGAGAGGGAGGCCAAGGGGAGATGGAGTAGCTGAATGAAGGGGAAGGGGAAGAATGCAGTGAAGAATTCATTGTATATATCACAGAATTGAGAAAAATAAGGGGAGGGGTGGGTTGAAAGAGAGTGAAGATCATGAAGCTTTCTATACATAAACTGCTTTGTTAAATGGCAAAAAAATTCAATCCATACCCTAAAAATGAAGAAAAACGAGGGAAGGGGTGGGTGGGGAGGGGTGGCTGAGGTTGTTGAAAGGGGTGACGTTGATCAAGACGTGCCGTATTCATCAACTGCTTTGTTGAATGGCAACTCCTTTGTATAACTACTTAAAGATAATAAAAATCATCAAAAAAAAAAAGAGAAGGAAGTGATCTCTCAGTTACACAGGCCAAGTGGTTGTGTGTGTGTGTGTGTGTGCACGCATACAGGCATAGGTGTAGTACCAGGACTGGGGCTTGACGTCAGAGCCTCCTGCTCTTATTTGGCTTTTACCTCACAAGGCTGGTGCTCTACCAGTTGAGCCACACTCTAGGCTTTTTGCAGGTTAATTGGAAGCAAGAGTCACATAGATTTATTTTCTGCTCTCGGATCGCAGCCTCCTCCTAAGTATTTCAGGATTATAGGCCGGAACCACTAGCACCCAGCTCACAAGGCAGGTTTGAAGTGCTCAGGGGTCACTTGTTGCTGGTGGCTGTCTGTTGTCATGCTGGTCAGTGAGGGCAGAGGCCATTCTCACGGCAAGTCCTAGGGACTGTGTTGTGTAGGGGGATGGGGACCCCAGCCACTGTAATATGGCCTGGGCTCCCCTGGGAGTGGAACTGATGGTGGAAGGCCATCACCCAGTGGCTCTCAGAGAAGGTTTCTGTATCTCCCCTTCTCCCCCCCCCCCACCTCCTTATTCCTTGCCTTGACTATTGCAGTAACCCACCGTTCTGTTATCAGAATGCCCTGTCATCGAGTGACTCAGGAGGTCCTGAGCAGGTTGCCAGGGTGCAGACCCCAGCACCTAGCATGGGTGAAAACCAATGGGAAGAAAGGCTGCTTAGAGCCAGGAGATGGTGGCTCATGCCTTTAATCTCACCTACTCAGGAAGCTGAGATCTGAGGATCACTGTTCAAAGCCAACCTGGGTAGGGAAGTCCTTGCGAGTCTTATCTCCAGTTACACACACACACACACACACACACACACAGGCTGCTTGGGAATTGGGGGTTGCTGAGGTTGGGAGCTTGAGGAAGAAACTGGGAGAAGGATGGAGTTGGGGTAGTGGGGTAGTATGTCATTGAGGGCATCTAGTAGGCAAGTTCTCAGCTGAGGTTGGGGTGACAGCTGTGGGCTGGGAGGTAGCTGTTGGTGGCAACTGTGAGGACAGGGACAGCTGGTGGTAAGGAGACAGCTGGTGGGGGAGCAGCAGGGTTGGGACAGCTGACAGGATAGGTGACCCTTGGCTGAGAGTTGAAAGTGTGTTGTCCAGAACATGCATATGTTTATGTGTATGCATGAGGGTCTGTGTGTATGTGTGTGTAAGTATGTGTCTGTGCCTAGAGTGTGGTGTCTTATCAAGTATGGGCTCCCAGCCTCACCCCTCCTAGCTGTGTGACACTGTTCCCATTTGGGAAGGGTGTGTGGAGGTAGAGCATACTGCATGGGGCTGTTGTGAGGATTGATTTATGTATATTTAGTCTTCAACAGGTCCTGGCACATTGTAAGCATGTAAATGATAATAACTGTTCTCAAATGAGTGTGTGTGTGTGTGTATGTGCATGTGTGCGCACCCCCCAATGCATGTGCAGGCCCGCCTCCTGGGTACTAGGAAAGTTTGTTCACATTTTCTGATGAAATCCAGGCTTCGGAAGAGTTATCACCAGAGGGAGGTGGGAAAGGGGTGACCAGCCAGGTTTGTTAGGCCTGGTTCTCTTCTCTCTCTCTCCTTTCCCCCCTACTCCTCCCATTATCTAGCCTCCTGTGCCAGGCTCTAGTCCAATAGGTCTCTCTCTATGTTTCCTCTCTCCTACCCTATAGTGCTCTGCTCTGCCCTGGGCCACGGGCCAGGAACATGTTTTAGTTGTCCAAATTCAGATTTCCAGCAGACTCTGAATTCATTGTTTGCCTGCCAGCATGCTGGGGGCCTGGGTCACATATAAATACCTGGACAGTACTTCAGTTCTGCACTGCCTGCCCCGCCAGTAACTGTGGCTGTGACTGGATGGGTAGAAGCCCACTGCGGAGGAAGCTTGGTCTACATCCCACATTATCTGTGGATCATGGCCCTGGCCTACTTGGGATATGTGCCCTGTGGGGTTCCTGGGCCCTGCATCCCTGCTCCATATGCCTGTGGGGATTCTGCTTGGATTTGGGTGTGTCTCTCCCTCCGAGTTTCTGTGCATTCCTTCTCTGCATTGTTCCATAGCTCTGCTCCTCTGTCCTGCAACTTACCTCTTGGCAGCTCTGTGTGTGTGTGTGGTTGGCATGGGGCTTGAATTCAGGGCTTGGGCTCTGTCCCTGAGCTTTTGTGCTCAGGGCTAGTGCTCTACCCCTTGAGCCATCATAGCTCCACTTCCAGCTTTTTAAGGTAGTTAATTGGAGATAAGAGTCTCATGGACTTCCTTGCCTAGGCTAGCTTTGACCAGTGATCTTTGGATCTCAGCTTCCTGAGTAGCCAGGGATACAGGTGTGAGCCACCAGCGCCCGGCTTGGGCAGCTCTCTTCTGTGCCTGTGAGGGTGGATTTCCCTGGGTTTCTGGACAGAACCCCTCACACTGCACTGTGCCCAAGATCTGCACGTGGCTGTCTCCAGCCACCTTGCTTGGGTGCAGCGCAAAGCATTTCTGTGCATTTGCACCATCTTGTTGGGTGGTAGGCATTGCATGCCTCTTGGCATCGTGTGCCATCTTTGTATTGTACTTCTTTTTGCCAGTAGGCCTCCGCACTGCCATGGCATACATACGCTTCTGTTTCTAGGCACAGCTCACCTGCATTTCCCTGCTGCATGTTAATGGACATGGGCACCTTTGCCTGTGAAGCCACTCTGAGTACTGCACACACATCGCACCTCACCTCACTGTGGGCCACCTGGCTCAGTTCATCACTGTGCCTCAGCTGGCATCCTCTAAGGCAGCTGAGGTAACACGTGGATCATTCCGCTTCCCTGGTTTTCTGTTGACAGCAGGGATGGGGGCCACAGTTTTGTATGGAATGCCTTCACCACAGAACCTCTCTGTTCCACATTGCACCCGGCTCAGGGAATCCCTACCTCCTCTGTAGCTTGGGACCACCAGCTACGCTTTGGGAGAGGCTTTGGGTTTTTCTGGGCAGCACCACAGTATCCAGCATCGCATCTGTGTGCACTGCTCAGGGCCTCTGCCTTTGGGATGTGTGCGCTCTACTGGATTTCTAGACCCAGAGCTCCTGAACTAAATCTGCTGTTCCACAGCCCCTCTTCTCTGTGTGGTTACACTCCCTCCCACTTTCTACTTCCTTTCAGGACTGCATTGAGCGCTCAGGACTAGGTTGAGACACCTCAACAGTTGGGTTCTGTACCATGCCATTTGACTCTAGATCCTTTGGTGTGCCTGGACCGGGTACATTCTTTCTGAGGATTCATGCCGTTCCTGCTCTGTGTTGGTGCCAGTGTCTGGAGAGGGAGAAAGTCTAGGGGAGCTCACCACCTGCCTTCCCACCGTGGGGCGTGTGTTGTACTCCTGCTTTACTGGGCTGCAGCCACAGTGGATGTGACTCTTCCACACTGCATCAGGCCCCTGTGAGCTCTATCATGCCATCCCTACCTCCATGCTGGGGGCTGTGTGCAGTGTGTGCTGTGTGTTCTATTCCCTCCTCCATCAAATACTGGACTTTGGGTCTGTACAGTGTGAAGCTGCTGCTCTGCTCCCTGAGCCCACCATATCCTGGCCTTCTCCAACAGTGCCTGTGCGGGCTTGCATACACCCCATGCCCCTCTGCTCTGCACTGTGGCCTTACGTGATACAACTTCGGCTCCACAGGGGATCTGCAAGCTCTCTGCCCACTGTAATTTCCTACTACCAGACTCTAGTCATCCCTGAACCTCTGGATGACACCCAGTTTGGTCCTGTGCCTTCCCGGATACCGCCAGCTCTCCTGCTAAGTCTAGGCTTCCTGGTGCATATTGGTCAAGGAAATGGTTGAGTGGCCTGCTACAGTTGGCTCCCTTTCATCCTCACTGGAGATGGAAGGACTTTGGCATGGCTCCTGCAGTGGTGCCAGCTTAGTTGTCTCTGCCTGTGGCCTTGTGCTGGGAGATGAGCATCTTGCTGCCAGTCCTTCTGGGCTTAGTCGCCCATTGGCCACTCAGGGCTGTGGTGGACAGCTCAGGGAGCCCAGGCCTCCCTCTGGATGTGCCATTATGGGGTTGCGAATGGGTTCCCCTGGCCAGGGTTGGGCCTGGGCCTGGTGTTGTGGGAGATGCCAGTTCCTGAATTTGCAATCTGTTGGGAGAAGTTTTGTTTCTCCTGGGGCCACCCTTGGGAACTGGATGTTTTATTGACACACCAAAGGGAGTGAAAAAAACCTCATTGCAAACAGGCTCTGTTTACCCAGGCTTTTCAGAAAACACTGGTGGAGGCTGCAAGCACCCTGAGGTAGAGGGTCGTGCCTGTTTGGAGTGAAGAAGGTTTGGTGCATGATACTTGTGGTGCACATACAACGTGGATGAGAGCGTGCATACACAGACAACCCCTCCCAGTTCCCCACACGCACCCACCTCCCGCTTAGGCCCATGCTCCTCACAGAGGATGCGCATATACTCTATTCCCACGTGTAATCCACTCCCCTCCTGGGACACCCACACCATGTCCACCTCTCCCCAGCACCTCTGCCACCTCCAGCGATTCTTATTTTATTGCTAAGGAGATAGCAGCTCTGAGAGGGCAAGTCACCTCTCCCAGGTCACACAGGGACTTAGGGAGCAGCGGGAATCAAAGCTGGGTCTCCTGCTTCAAGGACAGTGTCCTGTCACGCTTAGGCCACCGATGCCAGTATATACATGCTCCCCTCCCTTATGGAAACAGATCCCCTCTGGCGCTCCTCCAGAGATTGCTGTCCCCAACATCACCCCTCATCCTGTCCTGAGCTCAGCGGTACGGACAAACTATCCCCCTACCCTTTACCAAATTGTGGCTGACGGTTGTCCTGGCAACCGCCTGGGCCAGATTGGGCAGATTAGCTGAGGAATGTGGCTGGGCCAGTTTGAGCTGGGGCTGGGGGGAGCACTGGGGTCCTGGGTTGATTTAGCCCATGCTCTCAGGGAGACCTCCACAGAGATGGGGATCCAAGGAGAGGCCCCGTCTCTCCCTTCTTTTCAGCCTTATTTAGACTGTGTTCCCAAGGCTTGGATTAGGCTGGGGACAGGGAGTATGTGTGTATGTGTGCTCATTTGTATGTGTGTGTGTGTGTGTGTGTGTGTGTGTGTGTGTGTGTGTTGTACTTTTCTCTGAGTGTGAGAGGAATATATTTTTCCAGGATGGGGACTTGAGGTCCCTTTCCTTATTTCCTTGCAAGTCCTGACATTTGACTCCAGACTCCTTGGTGGCATGGTCCCCAGCTTCCTTCTGATTCTCTTGCACTTAGGCCCTAACCATGGCTTCTAGGATGTGTCCCTCATCAGAGCCCAGGCACTCCCCTGCTCAGACACTTACTGTGGCCCCAAATTCAAAATGAGGCACCAAAACCCCTCCATGATTGGGCCTGAGCCTCTACCCCCTCCATTTCCCCAGTGCTTCAGCCAGTCTGGCTCTTCACTGCCTTCTTTTGCTCTGGCTGCCCTCTGCCTCAGATGCCTCTACTGGTGGGAGCCCCGAAGGCTCAGTCCAGATGCAGCCTCCTGCAGGAACCCTCCTCATTCCACCCACCCTCCCCTACTTGTCTTTGCAGCCTCCCTCCCTTCTCCCTCCCTTTATATCCTTGCCTCTTTCTTCCCTACTATGTTTCATTTCCTCTCCTTCCCTCAGACTGGGAGGTCCCTGAGGGCAAGGGGGAGTCTTAATTATCTCTGTGCCTCTAACAATGCCAGTCTGGAAGGAAACTGCGAGCATGAAAATGGAATTAAAACACAAGACCAACAGTATATCAAGGCTTTATTTTGTTAGTGCCTAGTCTCCTGGGATCAAGACAAGTGGTGTAAATCTGAGATTCAGCACACTGAAGCTGTGTGGCTTTGGGCAAGCAGCTGCATGTATCTGAGTCGGTTTCCAGCTGCAAAATAGAAATAATAGTCACGAATTTGCTGAAGTTATCTGCCCACAAGACATCAGGGTGGTAGTTGGCGCCCCCTGGTGGTAGTGTTGGTGCATGCACGTCAGCGCCCATGTGGTTCAGGGGGATTCCAGGATGCTACCCTGTCTCTGAACCCTACATCAGATTTAGTTCTTCCCAAACTTGCAACCTCCAGCAAGATTTGGACTGGAACTTGGCTTTGGGACTCCTAGCCCCTGAGCCACCTAGACTCTCTCCCCAGAGCAGACTATTCCCACCCCTGTGGGAGCTGGAGAGCAGGTAGGGGCTGAGCTCTCCTTAGGGGGTTGGAGATAGCCTCAGACCCAGAGATAGGAGAGTCATAGGTCAGGAAGAATGTTTTGGCTATTGGTCACTGTTGATGGGGTCAATCAGCCTGTCTGGTCTCCTGGGCTGTGGTCAGATATAGGGGTCATTTAGTGGACAAAGTGTCTCTCTGTTCAAGGTCATCTGGTGGCCATTTTGGGGGAGGTCATTTTAGGGTCCTCTGGGTGAGACTGAGGTCACTGTAGCCAGGAAAATCAACTAGGAGTCACTTTGGCTGAGGTCAGTCTGTCTGGGGGTCAATCTGGAGGTTACTCTGAGAGAAGAGATGGTCTAGGGTTGTTCCAAGCAGAGCCATCAGTCTGGCTGTCAGTTGAGAAGGATTGGGAGTTGTATCAGGCCAGATGCCTGGTTCAGGATGGACAAGAAGAAGCTAAGGAGCTGGCAACTCCAGGCCAACCAGAGTCCCGGCAAGGGTTCCTGGGATAGTGGCTTTGTTATTTTATTTCATTATGGTCCTAGGGCTTGAACTCAGGGTCTGGGTGCTGCCCTTGGGCTTTTGTGCTCATGGATAGCACTTTACCACTTGAGCCACAGTTACATTTCTGGCTTTTTTTGTTTAATTGGAGATGAGACTAACAGAATTTTCTGCTCAGGCTGGCTTCAAACCACAGTCCTCAGATCTCAGCCTCCTCATTAGCTAGGATTACACCTAAGAACCACAGGTGCTTGACTGTGGCTTTTGTTACTTTTGAAGGAACAGGAAAGGCCTGAACCCCATCCAGGACTCTAGATCTTAGACTTTCCTTTCCAGTTGTCTCTCTGCCTTAATGATTGTCTGAGAAGCTAAAGTGAGCTCTTCCCCTCCTCCAGGAAGCCCACTCTGACCACCCTCTCTTTTGATGCCTTCTTTCTGAGGTGCATTGTGGGTCTTTTTTTCTATCATAAAACCCATCTCTCCCAGGCCATAAGGTCCAGTGCTGACTGGAACTTTTAGAATAAAGAGGCAAAGAAGGAGTCCATAGGGTCAGTGACTGTATCCCACCCCCTTGGTGCAGCCTCATGTTCACATCTCAGCTTTTCACACTTGGGTGGAGTCCAGGGTAAGGAAAAGGAGACCCCAATAATGTTCAGGCCAGCCTCTTTGTGCTTGGCTACTGGCTGTGTTTCTAGGTATCCCTTCATGTGACCACAGGCACAGACAGAACTTCCTCAAAGGGAAGTCACTCACTACCTGCCTGCAAGGGCCATTCATGTCCTGGTCACTGTCTCCTCCCCTCCCTCTCTTCTAGAGGCTGAGAAGCAGTTCCGTTTGCTCCTTTTCTTCTTTCTGGTAGGAGGTGTGGATTTTAAATAATGTGTCCTATCTATATTCAAATCTAGGCTCTGTCCCTTACCGAGGTACAAGTGGCACCCAGTTAGAACTGCTGAACCTGGCTGTGTTCAGCGCTGTGCTAGTGAGCCAGCACACCGAATCCTAACACCTCTACTCCTGGATGGGGAAGCTGAAGCTCAGAAAGAGGTGGCTTGGCAGGTGCTGGTGGCTCACATCTGTAATACCAGCTACTTAGGAGGTTTAAGATCTGAGGATCATGGTTTGAAGCCAGCCTGGTCAGGAAAGCCTGAGAGGCTCTTTTCTCCAACTAACCAGCAAAAAGTCAGACTGGAGGTATAGCTCAAGCAGTGTGCAAACAAGTTGAACAAGCATGAAGCCCTGCGTTGAAACCTCTGTACAACAAATGAGAAGTGGGGGGAGGGGGGAGAGAGAAAGGAGGGGAGGGGAGAGAAAGGGAGGGAAAGAAAGAGAGCCAGCAAGAGAAAGAGACTTGTCCATGGCCATTAGAGGTAGCAAACAGCAGAGTCCAGATCTGATTTCAAGTCCACGCTATGCCACAACCCGGCGCTTCCATCACGCTGAGTCTTGGTCATATCATCTGTCAAGTGGGAGAAGCACTAGGGGCTGGCGGGGACCCAGGGCAGGACTTGGCATGATTGGGCCTGCTCCCTAGACACTTGCCCAGGCATTTGCTTGGGTCTCAGTGCCTTGTGGTGCTCCTTTGTGGCTGGAGAGTGAGTGCAGGGCAGGCTTGCAGCTCCTTTCTGAACCTGTGGCTCTCAGATTTATTAGGAACAACTAATAACTCATCATTATTGGGCATCGATGAGCTAGTGAAAAATCAATAACCAATAGATGGGGAGAAAGATGGAAAGGGGTGGCACTGACCAAGATTTGTTAGTTGAAATCCCTTTGGATAACTACTTAGAGGTAATTAAAAACAACACTGCAGCTCAAAGCCAACCTTCCCCCACCAATAAAAAACCCAACAAACCTCAGCAGGAGTCTCATCTGTTCCAGTCCTTCCTTTCTCTTCTCACTGAAGCGGTTCCTGTTGGTTCCAAATCATGTTGTATGTATACACAGTCCGCACAACTGTACTTGGTAACGTGCAGTCCTGTAAGCAGAGGGCCAACTTGGTTGGCTATGGGTTCCTATGGACATCTGTCTGTCTGTCTGGTAGCAATTACAGGAGCACCTGACTCAGAGGATGAGCTGTACATGGAACTGCACTTACTGCCTAGCAACATGCAAGCATGACATGGTTGCTGGCCCCTTGTTGTTTTGAAAGATATGTCAGGTTGAACAAGGGTGTTCCTGACCCTGCCAGGCCCGATGCCCGCTCCCCGCTCCTGCCTGGCACAGTAGAGAGGAGAAACACTGAGGAGCAGGGAGGAGATCTTGGTTCAAACCCCACTCCAACTATGTGACGCTGAGAAAGTGGTTGGGCCTCTTTGGACCTCAGTTTGCTTATGAGTGAAATGGGGATAATTCTAAATCTGCTCCTATGTGTGGTTGTGAGGGTCTGATGATTGAGCAGTAATGCTAGCTAGGTGTGTGTGTGTGTGTGTGTGTGTGTGTGTGTGTGTGTGTGTCTGTCTGTCTGTCTGTCCCCTAGAGTTATTCTGGGCCAGGAGGCAGTGTGGAGAGGTCTTGTGTGTTAGGAAGAGATAGTGAGAACTTCCTCAGAAGAGGAGGAGGTAAAGGAGGAAGCCATTTGTTCATGGAGGAAGCATTGAGGAGAGGAGAGGAGAGATGAAGCAAGAAGAGTGTGGGTCTGACAATGGGGGAACCTGGAGGCCCCCAGAGGAATTTGCCTGGTCAGTGGCCCTGCCCCAGCCTGGGCTAACCAGGCCTTGTTCTTACAGCTGGCTGTACCTTTGAGGAGGTGAGTGACCCAGCGGTGCCCTGCGAATACAGCCAGGCCCAGTATGACGACTTCCAGTGGGAGCAAGTGAGGATCCACCCTGGCACCCGGGCCTCTGCGGACCTGCCCCACGGTGAGCACACTATCATCAGCATTCCCCTTCCCTGTCCTCTAGTGGTTCTGCTTGCTTGCTGTGTGACCTTGGACATAGTGCACAAACTCTCTGAGCCTCCTTGGTTTCTACCTCTGTCATGCCTTTCATGATCCTGCAAGTGAGTTTTCTAGGCTCTTCATTGCACTTGTCAGGTTAGTTTTACTTCAAAGTGGTGCAGATGGAGACTAGATGATCCACTTTATTTCTGACAAGGCCTGTGTCTCAGGACATAGTATGAGAACCAAAATGGGGTTTTCTGAGTGAACTCCAGGATGGACAGCCCAAAGGCCTCCCCCTTCTACCCTATCACAGTGGTGGGTGGGGACCTTCCTGGCTCTGCTCACAGCCTGGCTGAGATGGCATCTACAGGCAGGAGTGGGGGAGGGAGGCCGAGGTTTTCAGTCACAGGCAGGACTTAAAGCCAGTATGAAACAGGTCCCTCAGGGCCTGCCTGGCTAGGTGGCCTCTCCTAGCCTCCATCTGCCTCCTTCTGCCCTCGCAGCTGGTGTCTGCTGTGCCTGAGAGTGATCTGTGAAGGTGCCCACTGTGCAGGGGCCCTGCAGGCTTCCAGGACCAAGCTGTAGCTTCCTATATAGTTGACACTGACATTCCGACGTAAGAGAGCTGACTTGGGTTTAACTCCTGGAGTCCTGCCCCTGGTGGTCTCCCCTCTTCTTTCAGGCAGGCAGAGACCTACCTATCCAGTGAGAAAGGGAGAGAAGCGTAGAATTGAGTGCGAGGGTGGGGCTAGGGTGCTAGATCTAGGAGGCAGATGCGAGTATAAACAACCCCTCTTTTCAACCTTCCCTCCCCCCCCCCCCCCCCCCCCCTTGCTCAGTCTAGGGAAGGAAGGAGGGAGATTGGTACTCATCACAGAGACAAAGGGAATAAATGAAAGCTGAGGAGAGTTGAAGCCAGGGAGACTGGGAGAGGCAGAGGGACCAGGAGGAAGAGGCAGGAACACAGCATCACGCTGGAGTTGGAGCTGTTATGGGGAGAGGAGAGAGAGGCAGTGCTCCAAGCAAGAGTCCATGTCCCTCTGGAGATGGGGCCTGTCCTGGGTGGGGCTGGCTACCTGGAGTTCTCTTGTCCTCCCTGCCAGGATCTACCCATGAGACAATTCCACAGGGCTCCTGGCTCAGAGATGAATGAGTGTCTGCAGTTGGGTCCCTGGGGAGCCCTCCTGGAGCCCGGATCTGGATGTGCCTGGGTTGGCTGGCAGCCAAGTCTGGGAGGAGGTGCTGGGTAGCTGTGGGCACCCTCTTGGCTGCTGCTGGGGCCTTCTCCCCAGGCGAGGGTGGGGTTGCGGGGAGCCACAATCCCCAAGCACATCCTGAGGAATCAGGCCCCATCTCTTTGCTCTTCCTTCCCCCTAGCACACAGCTCAGATCTCCAGGAAAGCGGCAGGGCTGCCTTTTGCAGGTTGGAAATCAGGCATCTTTGTGTCCCTGGAATCTATAGTCTGGGTTGGAGGCTGAAAGGGAAGCTAATCCTTTCATTCGGCGTGTCCTACATATTCATTGAGCTTGCATTCTGTGCCTGTGAGGGGGACACAACAGAGCCCACACTACTCTGAATGATCCGGGCCGGGAGTGAAGCCCACAGGAGCAGTGGAGGGAGGGCCTGCCAGGTGTCAGGCTCTTCACTCCTGAGATGAATGACCTAGTTAGTCTCAGCCTCCAAGGACGGCACAGATATCTCAAAAACTGTCTTAGGCAGGGTATAGGCTCCAGCTGAGGCCTGTGGATGGTTAAAGGACCATACCAGGGCTTGGCAAAATCGAGTTTGGGTGTTTTCTGCTGCTCTAGCAGACACTGGGAAGGGAAGAAGAGACAGCTCTGTGTCTTAGCTGGGACCAGAGCGTCCCACATTCCTGATTCTTAGTGGGTTCAAAAGCCTGGGATGGGTTATTTCTGCCTCTCTGTGTGCACCTGACCCTGGCCTCCCCTAAGGTCTCCGGGGTTCCTGCTTCTTCCTCTCTTTCCAGGTGCCTATTTGATGGTTAATGCTTCCCAGCATGCCCCTGGGCAGCGGGCCCACGTGATCTTCCAGAGCCTGAGTGAGAATGACACCCACTGTGTACAGTTCAGCTACTTCCTGTACAGCCGGGATGGGCACAGCCCAGGCACCCTGGGTGTCTATGTGCGTGTTAATGGGGGCCCCCTGGGCAGTGCCGTCTGGAATATGACTGGATCCCATGGCCATCAGTGGCACCAGGCTGAGCTGGCTGTCAGTACCTTCTGGCCCAATGAATACCAGGTGGGCTGTGGTCAGCTTGTGGTTGGGGGTGAAGGCAGAGCGATGCCTCTTTGACATCAGACTACTATGGAATTAGCCTGTACTGGGCGTCAGGAGTCAATCTGTGGTCAAGATGTGGGTTGTACTGGGGTGAGTTCAGGTTCTGCACCAGAGGTCATTGTTACTAGCTATGGCTGGATTCAGGGGTGAACTAGAAACCTATCTGACTGGGAAGGGTGTAGCTGTTTTAAGGTCATTATCCAGGGATGGACATTGGCCTTGATCTTGTTGAGACCTCACCTCTGAAGCAGCTGGTTGGGATGGTCAGTGTGAGTTGGGCTGATTTCTGTTTTCTGGGACCCTGACCCAGCTGAAAGAGGGCTCTTGTGGGTGCCTGCCCAGATGGGTGTGACAAGGACCTTTCCCCGGCCCCCTCCTCCAGGTACTGTTTGAGGCCCTCATTTCTCCAGATCGCAGGGGCTACATGGGCCTAGATGACATTCTGCTTCTCAGCTACCCTTGCGGTGAGAGCCAATCCACTGGGGGGTGGAGGGGTGAGGGTAGAGCATGGAGGGCTCACTGCTCAGGCCCAGCTCATGCTCCAGGTCTCTTTCTGCAGCAAAGGCCCCCCACTTCTCCCGCCTGGGTGATGTGGAGGTCAACGCGGGACAGAATGCATCCTTTCAGTGCATGGCAGCAGGCCGGGCAGCTGAGGCCGAGCGCTTCTTCCTGCAGGTGAGCAGGATGCAGACCTTGGCCAAGGCTGGAGACGGTGTCGGTAGCGTCTCCGAGGCACTGGCTTCCTTTCAGGCCTCTGAGTCTTAGGAGTCCTGGTACTCCCTAGACTATGTTCTGACTTTGCGGGGTTCCCAGCAGGCCTTTCCCAGCCTGACCCTGCCACGTCTCTTCTCCCGCAGAGGCAGAGTGGGGTTCTGGTGCCTGCGGCCAGCGTGCGACATATCAGCCACCGGCGCTTCCTGGCCACTTTCCCGCTGGCAGGCGTGGGCCGTGCGGAGCAGGACCTCTACCGCTGCGTGTCCCAGGCCCCGCGCGGGGCAGGTGTCTCCAACTTCGCAGAGCTCATCGTTAAGGGTCGGCGCTCTGGCACTGGCGGAGGGGCGTGGCCGGAGGCGGGGCCAGGCAGGGGCGGAGTCTGAGCCCTAAAGGGGCGTGGCCAAAGGAGGGGTGGGGCTAGGTGCATAAAGCTCTAGGTATTTATCAGAATTGGTGGGTCTGGTCTAGCCGCTGAGATCTGCTCAGAGTCCTGGAGCAGGTCCAGTGGAGCGTGTGGGAACACTATGAGGGGTTTTGAAGGTGGAGATATGGTGGGATGCAGTTAGAGGCCTGGGATCTCATAGTGGCACTGGTGTCCATCGACTTCACTTCTCCCCCCATCTCCTGGCAGAGCCTCCGACTCCCATCGCGCCCCCACAGCTGCTGCGAGCGGGCCCCACCTACCTCATCATCCAGCTCAACACCAATTCCATCATCGGCGATGGGCCCATCGTGCGCAAAGAGATCGAATACCGTATGACGCGCGGCCCGTGGGCCGAGGTGCACGCAGTCAACCTGCAGACCTACAAGCTGTGGCACCTGGACCCCGACACCGAGTATGAGATCAGTGTGCTGCTCACTCGCCCAGGGGACGGTGGCACAGGCCGCCCAGGACCACCACTCCTTAGCCGCACCAAGTGTGCAGGTGGGTGCAGCTGCTACCTGCTGGTGGAGGCCCACACCTGGTGTGGGTTCAGGACAGTGGAGGGGAGGAAGGGCATGTTCTGAGAGATACTGGGGTCTATGCTTATAACATTTTCCCTCCAACTCTATTATAGTAAAGCTTTCGGTTGTGGCAAACACTTAAACATGTATGAACATACACATTTATTGATTTAAAGCTTACCATAGTAAGGTACTGTGTTATACCCATTCTACTGATGAGCTGATTGAGTTGCAGAGATGTTGAGTGGCTGGCCAGAGGACACGCAGCTAGTAAGTACAGGGATCAGATTAGAACTCCTAGCTGGAAGGCTCCAGAATTTGTGCTTTTAATACTTTATATCATCTTTAAAAATTTTTTATTTATTTGTTGGTCATGGGGCTTAAACTCTGGGCCTCAGCACTGTCCCTGAGCTCTTCAGCTCAAGGCAAATGCTCTACCACTTGATCCACAGTGCCACTTCCAGTTTTCTGGTGGTTAATTGGAGATGAGTCTCATAGGCTTTCCTGCTCTGGCTGGCTTTGAACCATGATCCTCAGATCTCAGCCTCCTGAGTAGCTAGAATTACAGGCATGAGCCAACAGCACTGGGCTTATATCATCTTGATAAAGTAAAGAACTAGACCCTTCTTGGCTTGGCATTGAACCTGAGGTCTGCTCTTCCTTAAGAAGGATGAAGTAATAATAGCCATTAGGATTTGTGGTTTATCTGTACCAGAGGAGACTGTTTAACAAGAAGACAAATTGAGACTAGTGCATTGTTTTTTGTGGTCTCTGTAAGTTTTGTTTTTAATTGGCATGTTCCACATGGAGTTGTAAGAAAAGTGCAGAGATTACTCTTTTCTTTTGGTGAACTGGGGAGCTTACACTCACTAGGCAGGGTTTTACTACTGAGCTACCCCTCCAGCCCTATTCTTTACACTCTTTACTCTGCTTTCTGAAATGGCATCATTTTGAAAAACTTTATAGTATAGTATGCTGAATATATTGACATTGATAAAACAGATTTCATTTAGACTGACCCAGTTTTGCTTGTGCATATTTTGTACCTCTGTGTGTTATGTTTACTTCTATATAGTTTATCATACTTGCTAGGCAGGCACTCTATTATGGCCATTTGCCCTTCTGCTTTATTTTTTTGTCAGTTGTGGGGCAGGAACTCAGGGCCTGGGCACTGTCCCTGAGCTCTTTTGTTCAAAGCTAGCACTCTACTACTTTGAGCTCTACTTCTGGCTTTTGAGAGGTAAAGTGGATATAAGAGTCTCATAGAGACTCGAACTGTGATCCTCAGATCTTAGTCTCCTGAGTAGCTAGGATTACAAGTGTGAGCCACTGGAGCCCGGCCTGCTTTAATTAATTATTTATTTTTGTCAGTTGTAGGTCTTGAACTCAGGGCCTGCATGTGTCCCAGAGCTCTTTTGCTCAAGGCTAACGCTCTACCATTTGGAACCACAGCTCCACTTCTGGTTTTCTGGTGGTTAATTTTTTTTTTTTTTTGGCCGGTCGTGGGGCTTGAACTTTGGGCCTGAGCACTGTCCCTCAGCTTTACAGCTCAAGGCTTGCACTTGAGCTATAGCGCCACTTCTGGTTTTCTGGTGGTTAATTGGAGGTAAGAGCCTCACAGACTTTCCTGCCCAAGTTGGCTTTGAACCACGATCCTCAGATCTCAGCCTCCTGAGTACGTAGGATTATAGGCATGAGCCACCAGTGCCCAGCTCTTTAATTTTTTTTTAGAGATGGTCTTGAGACTTTCTTTTTAAACCAGAGGCTGACTGCAAGCCAGTATCCTTTTAACTATACCTTCCCATAGTTGGGATCACAGACCTGCTTTACCATGTCTAAATTATTTGTTGAAATGAGGGTCTCACTAGCCTTTTGCCCAAGCTGGCCTTGAACGATGCCTCCTGAGTAGCTAGTATTACAGGCGTGAGCTACTGAGGCAGGCCTCATTGTGTTTTTGACTTGCAATTCTCTGAGAGCTATAGTATAGAACATTTTTTCATATCCTTACTGGTCATTTACATATCTTCTCATTCCTTTGTGATTGCTGAGTAGTATTCCAATGCAGGTACCACAGTTGGTTTCACTATTCATCTGTTGAGGGATATCTGGAAAGGTTCTGGTTTTTGGCCAATATAAGTAAAGCCTAGGAGTATTTATGTATAGGTTTTTGCATGAATGTTAATTTTTCATTTTTCTGAGAAAAATAACCAATTGTGCTATTGATGAATTGTATGATAATTTCATGTTTCACTTCTTTTTAAATCAGAAACTGTAGAGTGACTTTATGTATTATTTTACATGTTCACCTCAATGTATGGGCCATGTAGTTTTCTTTATCCCTGCCAGCATTGAATGTTGTCATTATTTTTAATTTGTTTAATTTATTTTTAATTCTGGGAGGTCTGGATTTTAGAACTATCTAAAATCCCTTTCTATGCCAGGCTTTGGGAGACCTTTGGGAGGTGGGTCACAGCATCCCTATGGGGATTGCCTTCTGACAGAAGGGTCTAGATCATATTACTGCACCCCTCTGAACTTTAGTTTATAAAATGGAAATAATAAGAATCTTATTATAACCCACAGTGTGTTAGTTTGAAGAATCCTGCAGCTCAGTGTACTGAGCACCTGTTCTGTGCTGGGTACTGTTGCAGCTGTTAGGGTGTTGTGAGTGACATGGGAACAAAAGCCACAAGCCAGTAAGGTCCTCACGATATCGCTAGGAGTGCACATGCTGGCAGAGGAGACAGAGGATAGATAAATGAACAAGGGGCATGAAGTGCCCAGTACTCCAGGAAGGGTACAGGAAGGTCGGGAGGGGAATGGAGGGCTGTTCTTTGAAAAAGGCTGAAGGGACTGGCTTACTAAGAAGTTGACATTTAAACAGAGATGTGAAGGAGGTGAGGGACAGAGCCAGGTCGTGTGTGTGTGTGTGTGTGTGTGTGTGTGTGTGTGTGTGTGTGTGTGTGTACACATGCATGTGTTCATTTGTGTGTATTTGTGAGTATGCAGGAAGTGCTGAGGGAGGGAGTGCAAAGACTTGGAGGCTAGAGCATCAGGTTCTAACCAGAACTACAGATAATTGGCTTTCATAACTGAGGGGAGATTGCAGAAAGGGACCTTGAAGTGAGGCTGGGGCTGTAGGACTCGGGCAAGTGAGCTGGAAGCCATGGTGGGGTCTGGAGAGCAGGAGTGGACACAGGCTACTTGTGTTCAGAAGGTCCACCTGGGCCCTTTTGTGGACAATACACTCTAGCAGGGCAGAGGTACTGGAGGGACACCAGGGAGGAGGCTCCTGCAGTGATCTGTCTTGGAGATGGCAGCTGAGAGAAGAGTGCAAGTGACAGTCAGCAGTGGTGAAAAGTTGCTTGTGTTCTGGTTTGTTTCAAAGCTAGAGCCTCCGGCATTTGCTGATGAATTGACCGTGGATAAGGAAGTGAGAAATAGCGACAAGTCCAGGATGCTCCAAGGTGTTTTGCTTGAGCAGCTGGTAGGACAGAACTGTCACTTACTGCCAAGGAGCAGACTATGTAGGAGGTGGTGTGACGGGTGTCATAGATCAGGAGCGTTGCACTGGAGATGTTGACTCTGAGATACCATTAGACACACAGGTGGCGCTATCCATCAGACAGGTGGATATATGACAGTGGGCTTCTGGGAAGAGTTGGCTGCAGGTATAAATCTCAGAGGCGTCAGTATGGAGATGGGTGGATGGCATTTAAAGCTGGAAGATTGGGGGAGATCTTTCATGCTAGTGGTTCATCACAGGGCAATTTTATTTGCTAAGACACTTTTTGCAGTGTCTGGAGACATAATGGTTGTTACAATTGGGCCTTAGTGGCTGCTGCTGGTATCTAAGGGGTGGAAGCCAGGGGACTGATATACCTCCACATGGCGCAGACAGTCCCTCATCACAAAGAATTATCTAGTGCAAAATGGCAGTGGTGCTGAAGTTGAAGATCCCTGATTTGATTTGGTCCCTAGGTTTTTAGGGAGTGGGTTTATGTATAAGAGAGAGGTGTGGAGCCTCAACCTCAGGCCCTTCCCATGTCTTAGGCAGTCACATGCATTAAGAGCACATGAAATACAGGGTTGAACCCATGGCAAGCACTCTGTAAGTGCCAGCTGTCATTCCAAGGTACCTCTGGTCTGCCACTTAGAATATCTGTTATACCTGTTAGCGTACCTGTATCCTAGCTTCTGCAAGCTAGGCTTGCAGGACTGTGTGTTTCCAGATTTCTGTTATTATAAAGGATACCACATTGAAAAATATTAGTGCTCATAGTTCTTATTTTTCCCTCTTGAATTATATATATGCATATATAAAATATATGTACATATATATTTTGTTGGTACTTGAGCTTGAACCCAGAGCCTGGGCACTGTTCCTTAGCTTTTTTTATTCAAATCTACTGCTCTACCACCTGAACCACAGTTCCACCTCTGGCTTTTTACTAGTTAATTGGAGGAGGCTGAGATCTGATTAGAAATCAGCTGAGGCAGAAAAAGTCTGTCAGACTCTTACCTCCAGTTAACCAGGAAAAAGCCAGAAGTAGGGAATGTGGCTCAAGTGGTAGAGCACTAGCTTGAGGAAAAAAAGGCAAGTGAGAGCACAGGCTCTCATGAGTTCAACCTCAGTATCAGCATTAAAAAAATCAGAGCATTGGGGCTTTGTAAAAAAATCTCCAGGACATTCCCATTGGTGTGCAGCTGGTGAAACAGACCCAGAGAGGAACCTTGCCTGTGATCAAATGATCAAGAATCTAGGCTTAAAAAAAAAAAAGAATCTAGGCTTCATGGTGACAGATTGTGATGATTCCCTCTTTATAGATGAGTAACCTGAGATTTAGAGGTTTAGTTGCTTGTCCATATCTACACAGGGGAGTCTAGAAGCAAAGCCAGAAGCAAAGCTGGAAATTCTTGATTTACAATCCAGTGCTTTTAACAGCAGCAGCAGCAACAGCAACAGTGGCCAGTATCATGGACTGAGCCCCCACTTTATGCTAGAAACCAATAAACACTTTCCCTCGGCTGGCCAGGGTAGGAGCTGGTGCAGGGGCTAGGCAGGCACCTCATCCTGGCCCTCTTAATTACATGCTCCTCTTTGTGGACATGGCTGCCCGCTTCTAGTTCAGGCGCCTTGGCCAGCTGTGTTGTCATCTCCTCCACAACTCCCCTCCCACTCTGTTATTTACTGTGAAAACAATAATACAGCATCAGTAAAAGGCTTAAAGAAACACTCAATCTCACCATCCTAGTCCAGCAGCTGTTTTAATTTTTCTGCGTTGTTCAACTCTGCCCAGATGTGTGCAGTGCACATTTTTACACACTTGTAGAAAATACTCCAATTTCTGCTTCATTTACTGGTGCTGTGGCATGTGCTGGGCTGTCTATTATGACATTTGTTGTTCTGTGGAAGTCAATTGAGTGTCCTCCAAGCCTGGCTTGTAGGACTATGTGTTTCCAGATTTCTGTTATTATAAAGAATACCACATTGAAAAATATTAGTACTCAGAGTTCTTATTTTTCTCTCTTGAATTACATATGTGTATATATAAATATATATATATATATATATATATGCATATATATTTGTGCTGGTACTTGAGCTTGAACTTGGAGCCTGGACACTGTTCCTTAGCCCTTTTTCCCCAATTCTACTGCTCTACCATTGAACCACAGCTCTACCTCTGGCTTTTTACTAGTCAGTTGGAAATAAGCATTTCATGGACTTTCCAGCCCAGACTGACTTTGAACCATGACCCTCAGATCTCAACCTCCTGAGTTGCTAGCTGTGAGATACTGGTGCCCAAGTTATTTTTCTCTTCAATTATATTCTTCAGTGTAGAAAATCAGAAGTAAGGTTTTTGACTGATATACCATTGCTTTAAAATATGGGTTTGCTAATTTATACTGCTAGTATCTTGTGTTAGTGCACATGCGTTTATTAAGCACAAGAAGATGGATAGTTTGGCTCATATTGTCTCATTTGAATCTCATATTTGCTCTTCGAAAGTACATGTTACTATTTCCATCTAACAATCCAGGAAGCAAATGTCAATGATTTCATTGTGTGTGTGTGTGTGTGTGTGTGTATACACGTGTGCACGCTGCTACTGGGTCTTAAACTCAGGGTCTTATGCTCTTGTTTGACTTTTCTTTGCTCAAAGCTTGTGCTCTACCACTTGAGCCACAGCTTTTTTGCTGGTTAATTGGACATAAGAATCAGTTACCTGGGCTGGGAAGGTGGCTCAGTGGTAGAGTGCTTGCCTTGCATGCCTAAGGCCCTGGGTTTGATTCCTCAGCACCACATAAGCAAAAAAGAAAAAACCCGGAAGTGGCACTGTGACTCAAGTGGTCGAGCGCTAGCCTTGAGCTGAAGAGCTGAGGGACAGCGCCCAAGCCCAGAGTTCAGGCCCCACGACCGGACCTAAAAAAAACAAACAAAAAAAAGAATCAGTCACCCATTTTTCTGCCTGTGCTGGTTTCGAGCCATGATCCTCATAGCCTCTTGAGTTAGCTAGGATTATAGGCATGAACCACCAATCCTAGTTCAATGTCAGTGTCTAGAGACATAGTAACCTGCCCTATGAGGGGTGGAGAGTGATGTGACCCCCAAGGTGCTTCACACCCTGCCCCTCCCCCATCCACAGCTCCTCCCACAACCCCACAGCACAACTTTCCAGAACTTTTGCATCCTCATTAGCATTATTAAAATCAGCCTGTTTTGGGCTAATATAACAGATGCTAGCCATTACCCTCCCTGCTTTAATGTGTGATCCGACCTCTGATCTCTCAGTGGCCCCTGGCTTTGTGGAATTCAGAGGGAAGGCTCTTTGCCATTCCTAAGCTCTGCTTTGCCAGCGTGTGTTGGCAGCTGTAGAGACTGCCTGGTACCAGATGGTTTTTGGAAGCAAGAGAGACTCATGGATTCACACCCTTCAATCAATGTATCAGTCTGTAGTCAACACTGTGTTCGAACCATGAATCTGCTCAGATCTAGGGATTCTCTCCGGGACAGGGAGAGAAGGAAGTCAGCCTTCTTCTCCAAGACCCCTGGACTAGCTTGTAGATGCCGGATCACACAGCTGTGGACAGTAAGATGCCCACTCAAGGAAGTCGGGCCCTCCAAGTTAAGAGTTGCTCTCTTGGATCATCCAAGGCAGCCAGCAGGTTCCCAGTGTTTAGAAATCTGAAGCTTTCCCATAAAAATCTGAATGTCTGGCTCTTTTGAAGATGGAGAGGCTTTGGCAGCCGTAAGCCTGGAGTTCTGCACAGTGGCAGCTGCCAGGAGTGGAGGGATAGCTGCCTCCATGAAATGGGGCATCTGTGTGCTGGTTTGCCAGGGACTCCCCCTAACCTGTAACACCAGTGTGCCGTCAGCCTCCCATTCTCTTCCCTAAATCCTGTGGGAGGATGAGGAAAGGGATGCTCCCGCCAAGCTCAAGGGTGGTGAAGAGTGTGCTAGCATTACCAGGCTAGATATACTGTGGAAGAGCTATGGAGATTGAGACCCATTCTCATGAATACACACAAAGCAGGCACCTGAGGCGGGAGGATGTAGAGTCTGGCTGTGTGGTAAAGCCCTGATTTACAATTGAATGCTTTTAACAGTAGTGGCAGCAGCAGCAGCAGCAGTAGCCAGTGTCATGGACTGAGCCCTCGACTCAGAAAATAAAACAAGTCATGGTTAGCTTCTGTAGGGGGCAATGCATATGCGCTGGCCTGGACCAGAACCTGAGTGCAGTAAACCAAGCAAGACTTCTGAGCAGGATGGCAAGTGAGCACACACTCCAAACACATAAGAATGGTGTCTTTAGCTAGGTGCCAGTGGCTCACATCTGTAATCTTAGCTACTCAGAAGATTGAGTTCTGAGGATCGAGGTTTGAAGCCAACCCCGGCAGGAAAGTCTGTGAGACTCTTTTTTTTTTTTTTTTCTTTTGGGTCCAGTCGTGGGGCCTGAACTCTGGGCCTGGGCGCTGTCCCTCAGCTCTTCAGCTCAAGGCTAGCACTCCACCACTTGAGCCACAGCGCCACTTCCGGCTTTTTTCTTTTTGCTTATGTGGTGCTGAGGAATTGAACCCAGGGCCTCAGGCATGCAAGGCAAGCACTCTACCACTGAGCCACCTTCCCAGCCCGTCTGTGAGACTCTTATCTCCAATTAACCACCCAAAAGCCAGAGGTAGAGCCGTGGCTGAAGTGGAAGAGCACTAACCTTGAGCAAAAAAGCTCAAGGTCAGTGCCTAGACCTTGAGTTCAAGGCCCAGTACCAGCATAACAACAAAACAAAGAACAGGATAACTTTCAGATTCCCTGGAGTCATCAGGGATTATGGCATAGCTTGCCCCTTGTAGCTATCTTTCATCCTGATGCACAAGTGTTTTTTTTTTGGGGTCCATTTGTAGGGCCTGAACTCTGGGTCTGGGCGCTGTCCCTCAGCTCTTCAGCTCAAGGCTAGCACTCTACCACTTGAGCCACAGTGCCACTTCTGGCTTTTTTCTTTTTGCTTATGTGGTGCTGAGGAATCGAACCCAGGGTCTCAGGCATGCAAGGCAAGCGATCTACCACTGAGCCACCTTCCCAGCCCCAAGTGTGTTGTTTTTTGACAGTAAATTCATCATGGGGTTGGAGGAAAAGAACAATGATTAGATTAGTTCTGGAGCCAGCCTGCTCAAGCAGGACCCAGTTTCACCACTTATTGTTTGTATGACTTTGTGCAAGTTACTTAATCTCTGTTCTGCTAGTCTCATATCTGCATTACAGAAAATGCTATTAACAGTACCTGTCTCATTGGAGAATTAAACAAAATAAGGAATGTTAAAGTTTTCTAGAAAAATGCTTGACCCATCCTAAGCCCTTCAAATAGTAATAATCTATCTATCTATCTATCTATCTATCTATCTATCTATCTATCTATCTATCTATCTATCTGTCTGTCTGTCTGTCTGTCTGTCTGTCTGTCTGTCTGTCTTATCTATTATCATCAAGGTGATGTATACAAGGGTTACAGGTATATAAGTAAGGTAATAAGTACATTTTTTGGGCAAACTTGTTACCCCTTCCCTCATTTTTCTCCCATTTTCACTCTCCCCAACCCCCCTCCCAAGTTGTACAGATCATTTTCAACATATTGTCTTGTGTATGTCACTGTTGCATTGGGTCCCCCCTTGTCAATAACAGCTATTTTCATCATCCTATTATAGATAGTGGTTCCGCTTTTGCTTTAGCAGCCAGGAACTCACCATTGAATTAGAATCTTGTCTTTAGAATCCTGCCTAGGACATAATAGTATGCATTTCTGTTTCTGTTTTCCAGTCATTCTTTGGCATAACTATTTGGCTTCTATTTCTCCTGGTTTCTGCATACAGTTGTATCATATGTATATCTATAAGATGGTTTTATAATAAGCGTAAGCCTTTAATAAGAACTAATTCTAAGAAAAATACAGTAACAGATTGATTTAGACCAGCCCATTGTAGTTTAGGATGATCTTCAATTAGGAGATAAACTGCTTCTTAATTTTAATTTTAATTTTTATTGTTGCCAGTCCTGTGGCTTGAACTCAGGGCTTGGGCACTGTCTCTGAGCTTCTTTTGCTCAAGGCTAGCACTCTACTACTTGAGCCACAACACCACTTCAGGCTTTCTCTGTTTATGTGGTACTGAGGAATGGAACCTAGGGTTTTGTGCATGCTAGGCAAGCACTCTACCACTAAGCCACATTCCCAGCTAAACTGTACTTTTTAGAAAATTATTTTTGAATTAGCACGTTTATAATACAAGATAGTTTCGCTGTAATTCCATAGATGTGAACAGTACGTTCTGAAAAAGTTATCCTCTCCATTATATTTCTATACCTGCCTCTAGAAAAATGCTGGACAAATGCTCCTTCCCTCTTTTCCAAACAGTGTTTACTGGGTTCATTATGTTGTCTTCATGATGATGATGATGATGATGATGATGATGATGATGATGTGTGTGTGTGTGTGTGTTGATTGTTGTTGTCATTATCATCATTTCAAGCAGGTCTATATTCCACAAATAAGTGTAAACATACAGTATTTGGCTTTCTGACCTTGGCTTATCTGGCTCCACAAGACCATCTCCAGTTCCATCTATTTTCCCACAAATGACATAATCTCCTTTTTCTTTATGGCTGGGTAATATTTCATGATATGTATACATACCATTTTTTCTTTATCCATTCATCATTTGTTGGCAACCTGGGCTGATTTCACCATTAGGCAATTGTGAATAGGTCTGCAGTAAACATGCATATACAAGTTCTCTACTGTATATTGATTTAATCTCTTCCAGATATATGCCCAATATATGTATGGTAGGGTCATAAGGATGGTCTATTTTAGTTTAGTTTTTTTTTTCAGGAATCTTCATACTGATTTCCATAGTGGTTGCACAGGTTTACATTCCCACCAACAGTGTATGAGGGTTCCTTTCCCCTTTGAATCCTCATGAGTATTTGTTGTTGTTTGCTTTCTGACTGGAGTGAGGTGGAATTTTAGTGTGGTTTTGATTTACCGTTCCTTTATGGCTTAGGGATTTTGAATATTTCTTCTTCTAGCTATTAGCTAGTTGTACTTCTTCTGGGAATTGTCTGTTCAGTTAATTTGCCCACTTGTTCTTTTGAATATTTTGAATTCAGAATGTTCAGAGTTCAAAAAAATTAAGTAGCAAAATTGATTAGCTGGCACAGATTTTTCTCTCATTCTGTACATTGTGCTGTTAAAAAAGATTGGCCCTGGCATGGCAGTGTATGCCTGTAATCCCAGCGCTTGGTGTGTGCATGTGTGTATGTGTGTTTGTGTGTTTGGAGTGGGGCTAGGGTAGGAGAATTAGGAAATCAAGGCCAGCCTAAGCCATATGGAAAGACCTTGTCTCTGAAAAGCCACTTAGGTATAATTTTGTTGTTGATGTGTTTTACTCTGAATCTTCTGAGCAGTGTGATTGCAGGTATTTGCCACCATGCCTGGCAACAGCTAACATTTTTTGAGGGTTTATTGTACATTAGGTATATTGCCTTAAGCATTACAATGATCCCATGAAGTAGAGCCTATTGATAATTTTCCTCTTTTGCCTTCAAGGAAACTAAGGTTCAGAGAGGGTGAAGTAACACAGCAACTGCCCGCTAAATTGATAGAGCAGGATTCGCTTGTGGTCAGTTCCAGGAGTCCTGTGAACTCCTTGGAGCCTAGGAAGGAGAACTTCTGGCAGTGGATTGATTCTCTGTCCCTCCCCCCTTCTCTTTTCCTTCCTTCCCATTTCTTCTCTGTTTCCCCAGAGCCCATGAGGGCCCCCAAAGGCCTGGCTTTTGCTGAGATCCAGGCTCGTCAGCTGACCCTGCAGTGGGAGCCATTGGGTTACAACGTGACACGGTGCCACACCTACACTGTGTCCCTTTGCTATCACTATATCCCGGGCAGTAGCCACAACCAGACCATTCGGGAATGCGTAAAGATGGAGCGGGGTGCTAGCCGCTACACCATCAAGAACCTGCAGCCCTACCGCAGTGTCCATGTGCGCCTGGTCCTCACAAACCCCGAGGGGCGCAAGGAGGGCAAGGAGGTCACCTTCCAGACTGATGAAGATGGTAAGAATGCCAGCCTGATTCCCAGGCACCCAGTGCCAGGTCTGCGACTAAAAGTTACATAGAGGATTTTCGTTTAGGATTAAACCAACTACACAATAACAGAGCAATGATAGTTAATATTCATTTCCGGCAAGACTAGACTAATGTTCGTTGAGCTGGGCTAGTATAGTTTCTTTACCTGTGTTTGGAAGAATTCAGCAGTGAAGCTATTTAGGTGTGGAGTTTTCTTTGGAGCAAGACTTTTTAATAACAGTTAGATACAGGAATATTCAAATTCTCTATTCCTGTGTGGTTTGGTGTATTTTGTTTGTGTCTAAAATGATGAGACAGGAATTTTCATTTTATTTAACGTTATCCATATAAACCCGTTGATAATATTCTCATATTTATCATGTCTGAAGGATCTAAAGTGATTTCCTTTTTTTCATTCCTGATATTGAGAATTTGTATTTTTTGTTTGCTTTTGCTGAAGATACAAAGAGCCTAACTTTTGGCTTCATTAATTTTTTAATTGTTCATTTGGAAACTTATTAGATCATTAATTTGGATCCTTCCTCCATCACTTCTTCCTTCCCCTCCCCATCTCTCCCCTCCATTCCCTATCCCTTTCCCTTCCCCTTCCCCTTCCCTCCTCTTCCTTTCTTTCCCCCCTCTTTCTCTCTTTCTTTCTCCCCTAGCTCCCAGGATGGCCTTGTATTTGATTCTCTGAATTTTCTGCAGTTCTGGGATTACAGGTGTACACCACCACCACCTGGCTTTTCAAATTTGCATTTAAAGCTGCTAGTATTCCTTTAAGCCCTACTTTAGCTGCACCCCATAAATGTTTGTGTAATTCAGTGTTAGGCGTTAAACTCAGGGTCTTGTGCATGCTTAGCAGGAGTTCTACCACTGAGCTATATCCCCAGTCTTCCCACAAGTTTTGAAACTTCCTTTCAGTGTCATTCAGTTAAATTTTTTCTAATTTCTGTTATAATTTTTTCCTTGACTCAAAAGTTATTTAAAATTACTCTCTTCCTCCCCTCCCCCTCCCTTTCCTCTTCCCCCTCCTCCCCTTCTTCTCCTTCTGTCCCCTCCCCTCTTCCCCTCCTCCTCCCCTCCCCTTCTCCTCCTTCTCTTCCTTCTCCTCCTCTTCTTCCTTTCTTCTTTCTTTTTCTTGTCTTGCATATGCTGTCCTTGTAGAGGTCTTCCACTTCCCTACAGTGGTTTGTCAAGGTATTTTCCTATTAGAGTCTGTTTTCTTCCTAAGTGAAATCCTTGTTAAGCCTGTTGTAAAGATTATGCATTAAGTTGGGCACAGGTGGCTCACACCTGTAATCCTAGTTACTCAGGAAATTGAAATCTGAGGATCGGAAGTGGTGCTGTAGCTCAAGTGGTAGAGTGCTTGCCTTGAGCTGAAGAGCTGAGGGACAGCGCTCAGGCCCAGAGTTCAAGCCCCACGACCACCAAAAAAAAAAAAAAAATCTGAGGATCAAGGTTCAAAGCTCATCCCGGCAGGAATATCCATGAGACTCTTATTTCCAATTAACCATCAAAAAGCCAGAAGTGGACTGTGGCTCAAGTGGTAGAGCACCTGACTTGAATGAAAAAGCTTAAGGACAGTGCCCAGGGCCTGAATTTAAGCCTCAATACTGATGTATAGGTGTGTGTAGGTAAGCATGTCCCCAACTTCTACACACATAAGAGTATGCATTAAAATCAAACCCAAGCCATGCCTCAAAGTGTTCTCGATAAAATGTTAACAGTATTTATATTTGGATGGTGCAGTTGTAGGAGCCATTAATTTTCTTTTATGCTCATTGAGCTTTTTATCACTGGACATATTGTTTATGTAATTACACTTTTAGACAGGAAAATATCTCTACCCTTATTCCCAATGCCATAATATAATGGTTTTCATTTTTCTAGAAAATCTCTCTCTGTTTTTTTGATAACAATCAATTAGATCCAAATAGGAGACTTCAAACATTGTCCTTGGCCGAATGCCACCTGCACAGCAGTGCAAATTCAGCTGCCCTTTTGGAGGACTCAGGAGCAAGCAAGTGACTATGAGATGTCGCACATGGGTGCCTTGAGGCTTTCTGCGTGCCATATCATTTAGGCCCAGTGAGGGAAGGGATCGTCACCCTTGATTCATAGCTGAGGGAACCGAGTCTCAGACAAGTTGAATAGTACAGGTGATCCAGCTATGAAGTGGTAAGGCTGGGATGAGAACCGTGTTATTTAGAGCCAAAGCCCACTTTCCTCTCTCTGCCTTGGCCTCTTCCCCTCACAGTGCCTGGTGGGATTGCAGCTGAGTCCTTGACCTTCACTCCACTGGAGGACATGATCTTCCTCAAGTGGGAGGAGCCCCAGGAACCTAATGGCCTCATCACTCAGTATGAGGTGAAAGGGGACCTTAGGTGGGAGGAGGAGGTGGGAAGGGGAAGTCAGAGGTGGGCGTCTTGGTTCCTTCTACTCTGACTACCATCACAGGGTCTGTGACCTGTGGGTTTTGGACAGGGAACCTGGGCTTGGAAAGAAGAGGTAAAGTGCCCAGAAATAGACTTGCTGGGCCTCCTTCTACCCAGTGCACCCCTAGCTTCCCTGGAACATGGCAGATGTCAGACTGTTGGATCAAGGCTGCCCATCTCTGTCCTTGTTCCACCTGTCTGTCCACCCTGCCCTCAGATCAGCTATCAGAGCATCGAGTCGTCAGACCCAGCGGTGAACGTGCCAGGCCCACGACGAACCATTTCCAAGCTTCGCAATGAGACCTACCACGTATTCTCCAACCTACACCCGGGCACCACCTACCTGTTCTCTGTGCGAGCTCGCACTGGCAAGGGATTCGGCCAGGCAGCCCTCACTGAGATCACCACCAACATCTCAGGTGAGATTTTCTGACCCTGGCCCAGCTCTGTAGGTGATCAGTCCCAAAGCACCTGGAACACTAGGGGAGGGGAGTAGGGGCATCCTGAGGGTGGTTACATAGGACCCTTGCTGAGGTAAAGGTCAGTTTTGGGGTTGATGCCAAATTAGGGAGGATTACTTCAGAGGGGTCGGGAGACTATGATCATTGTAATCTAGGGTTGAGGTCAGAGGTCAGTGCCCAACGTCCAGAGTCAGGGAACTTTGGGTCAGAGGCAACAAGGATGCTAAGGCCCCAGAGGGGTCTGAGGATGGAGATGGATGGGGTGGAAGGTCTGGTCTTCCTGATCTGGTGACTAGGCTACATACCGGGTCCCTGTGTCCTTTCCCAGCTCCCAGCTTTGATTATGCCGACATGCCGTCACCCCTGGGCGAGTCCGAGAACACCATCACCGTGCTTCTGAGACCGGCCCAGGGCCGAGGTGCACCCATCAGGTGGGAAGGCCTGCACGGAGAGGCCCCTTCTCTGACCCAGAGCCTCACCCCATGCCAGCTCCCTTGCTGCCCTCAGCCTGTCAGTGGGGTTGAGTGGAAGAGGTCATCCTGGGATCCTGGACAGGTAGAAGCTAGAAGCTGATGGTTACCACCATCCCCCCCCCCCAAAGCCATGGTGACTGTCATGCTCTCTAGACAGTGTCTAGCCTAGAGAAGAGACTGTCCAGGCTTTTCTGGGAGGACTTCCCTCAGATACCTGGGAGGAGTGAAACTCTGGGAGCTCTGTATCTTCTAGCTCCATTCCTGGAGATACAGGGATGGGCTTTTCAGAAGGCTCGTGTGGCTGTTCAGACAGGGCTGTTTCTAGCGTTGCTGATGGTATGGCTTTCACCTTTTCTCTCAAGAGGAAGGCGAGTTTGCTCAGGCATGCTAGCTGCCTCTTCTGGGGACAGGTATGAGTGGGATGAACCCCAGGGTGGGTGTGTCTTTTATGATAAAGATGTGGTATAGCCAGGCACTGGTGGCTCACAACCCTAATCCTACCTACTCAGGAGGCTGAGATCTGAGGATCCCAGGCAGATAAATCTGAGAGACTCTTATCTTCAACTAACTAGCAAGTAAATAAATCAATAAAAGGAAACAGAAGGTGGATCAAGTGGTAGGGTACCAGCCTTGAGGAAAAAAAAAAAAGCTGAGTGAGGCGTGTCTTTTTGGGGGACCCTGAGTTCAAGCTCTAGTACAAGCACACAAACAACAATATCAAAACCATGTGATGTGGTGTGATGTGTGGCATGGAAGTGTGAATGTCTGAGAGGCATGTGTAGGGGAGATAGGATTGTACGTGTGTGAGAGCTTGAGGCGTGTATGTGTACTCACTGCTGGCTAGACGCTGTGCTAGGGACTTGATGTGCACAGTCATTTTAGCCTAATGGAACCCCATGCCTTCACTGTGCATGTCGGGAAACTCACATAGACAACCCAAGAACTTGTCCCTAAGGTCCCATGGCTATGAGTGGCAAGGCTGGGATTAGGACTAAGGTCTGTCTGCAAAGTCCATTTCTGGCAGCCACAGAGGCTCTCCATCCCTTGTGCCTACCCCCTTCCTCTGCAAAGGTGCATGCATGGCTTTTGGTGATGGCTTTTGGTGGGGGGCATCAAGGTCCCAGTCAGCCCCTAAACATGCTCTAGGTAGACCTTTGCTTCCTTCTTAGTCTCTCCTCCTCATCTGCTGAGTCTCCTCTACATTTATTTACCATAGCAGATCTTGTCCTGGGCTGATTCCCAGAGCCACAGGGACACTCAGGAAAAAGTGGGGGCAACTGTGAAGTGTTTTGCTTTTGCTGGAGCCCTGGACCCTTGCGCACCCGAGTTGGGGAGGTCTTGAAAACTGTCCTTTTTCCTTGTTCTTTTGTTGGATCCTGTGAACTCGACTAGTCAGGGTCCCTCAGGGGTTGTGATGACAAGGGTGGATGGGGGCAGAGAGGAGGGACATGGAGGAGGACAAGGCTGGATGACTGTGTGACCCAGCATGTCCCTTGCCTTCCTGGGCCTCAATTTTCTTATTCCATAAAGATGATCACTTAGAAGCAGTTAAGGTCAGTTGTCATCATTTCTGGGTGACTTGGGACAGTGAGAAGTCTGACTCCAGCCTGGGGAAGGAAGCAGAGGTGGAAAAGAGCTGAGGCTGGTATTTACAATGGATTAGAAATGGGGAACAAGCTCATGTGGTGGCTTAAGCCCCAAATCACTGGGAAACTGCAGAAAAAAAGCTAGAAAAGTACTCTCCCCCCCGCACCCCAGTGCTGTCACAGAGAATGTCACAGACTGAGGTGTGCTGGCTCTGTCATGGGAAGTATTTAAATGTCTCACTGCTCACATAATCACCCTCATCTTTGTCCCACAGGGGAGTTGGAGGAGCTCATGGCACAAACCCATTCAGAAGAGGGCTGAGATAAACAGGCCCGTAGCCTTCAGGAGTAGGGACAAGTCAGAGTGGGTGGGTGGGTAGGATGGGGGACAAGGCCTCAGATTTGCATAGGAGAGGCTCATAAGGACTGACAGGGCACTTGAGATGTAGCTTCAAGGGTGTCCTTGTTGGCTTAGTGACCATCTCTTCTAATCGAAGTCAGTTCAGGGAAGACCAGATCCCCCAGTCCCCAGCACAGGGTCTCTCCTCTGAAGTAAACACCTGAATGAATGAATGATGAGTGCATGAGTCTAGTATAGCCCTGTTCAAAATTTACCAAGGCCCAGAAAGGAACCATTGGTAGCTTTGGATCAGACACCAGAGGATTGACTCACTGAGGAGGGAGGCAGGGGGTGGGTCTTAAAACATGGTTTTACTGAGCAGGACCATGATTCCCTGGGGCTTGGAGAATGGCAGTGGCAATTGTGGACACACACTAGCTAACCCTGTTTGATCTTTGTATCTGCACCCTGGATTACTCCTATGTTTACAGAGGAATTAACAGAGGCCCCCCCGGAGGTTAGATGACTTACTCAGCTAGAAAAAAAGACATAACCATGTAGGCAGTCCTTAGGGGCCCTTGATCCCAAAGTCCTAGGCACCAGAGGGATCTGCAGGTCACCTGGCCTGCTGTGGTCACTTGCACTGTCCCCTCCCTGTCCAGTGTGTACCAGGTGATTGTGGAGGAGGAGCGGCCGAGGCGGCTGCGGCGGGAGCCAGGTGGCCAGGACTGCTTCCCAGTGCCTCTGACCTTTGAGACGGCGCTGGCTCGGGGCCTGGTGCACTACTTTGGGGCCGAACTGGCAGCCAGCAGTCTTCCTGAGGCCACCCCATTCACCGTGGGTGATAATCAGACATATCGGGGCTTCTGGAACCCACCGCTCGAGCCCAGGAAGTCCTACCTCATCTACTTTCAGGCAGCCAGCCATCTGAAGGGGGTGAGGGGCCAGCTGGGCCATGGTGAGGGAGGTTGAGGGGGGGAGGGTGGATGGAAGGCTGAGGATTCCTTAAAGCAGCTTGCCACAGACCCTCAGATCCAATTCCTGCCCTTCCCATAGCTCCACCTTCTTCCCTTGAGCTCTACCCTCCTGGTTCCAGGCTTTTCCCCATATAGCCCTTCCTCTGTTCCCCAGGGCCCAGCCTAGTCCTCACCTGTCCTGAGGCCCTCTTTCTATGCAGGCACCTCTTCCCAAGAGGATCATCTCATCATCCTGCTTTTACATCTTCAGGCAATAGCCTGGCCTTCTTCCAAGGCCACACCCCACTCTCCAGGCCCCTCCCACCTCAGATTGCGCCTTCCTGGGTTTCTTTCCTTGTACCAGTCCCATACATGTAGGCTCCAGCCTCATTTATAAGGCCCCTCTATTCCTTCATGCTGTTTCTCTGCTTCTGATCTTAATCCCCCTTTCTTAAATCACTGCTATATTTACAGGCTCCTCCTTTCTAGGTTCTAGCCCTTAGTTCTCCTGCCCTGGGTAGTATCATGATCATTTGTACCTGACAAAGCCCTTGCTAGGCCCAAGAAACCCAGACTGAGGTTCTGTCCTTGGTGGCACTGAGATTGCCCTGTCTGTGCTTCCAGGAAACCCGGCTGAATTGCATCCGAATTGCCAGGAAAGGTAAGTTGGGTTGGTTCCTTCACTTCTCTTACCTGCACAGCTCTTGGGAGGTGGGTCTTCAGGACCTACCCTTCAGCAGGGGGAGTCACTGTGCTTGAACTTTGAAGGTGGGGGTACCGGTTCTGGTTTCTGTATCTATTCCTTTCTCTGTAGTGATAGAGACACTGGAGGAGACAGCCAGGTGCTTATGGTGTAGGGACTATCCTCTTTTAGACATGGAATAGGGTTGGTTATGTCTTGACATGTCCTGACCATGCCATAGATACATACACTTGTCCTCCCTCATCTCACAGGAGGTCAAGAGGGGTGGGTCTGCAGGCCCCAAGTATGCTTTCTCCCCTTCTGCTGGAAGCTGGGGGGTCTGTGGCAGTGGACAGACAGGGACCCACTCCTGCTGGGGGAACAGTTTTCACCTCACACTGAATACAGGATGCATGAGGGGTGTGGGGAAGAGACAGATCTGCTTGAAAGGCAAGGCAGTGCCTGGGAGCTGAGCTGGCCTCTGTGTACATGTTTGAGCAGCCAGGTTTGTTCTTTGGTACTCAGACCATTCTAGGCAGGGCTGTATGATGCCTGTGTCCCTTCTGATCATGTCCTGCTTTGCCCTTCCCAGCTGCCTGCAAGGAGAGCAAGCGGCCCTTGGAGGTGTCACAGAGGTCGGAGGAAATGGGCCTCATCCTGGGCATCTGTGCTGGTGGCCTTGCTGTCCTTATCCTCCTCCTGGGGGCCATCATTGTTATCATTCGCAAGGGGTGAGTGAGGCTGGTACCCTGGCCTACCTGTGGTTCCTGCCCCTCGAATGGCTGGTGGGCACAGAGGAGTGTGGTGGGGGTTTGGTAATGCAGCAATGTGGCATGTGTGTGGAGGGCTGCCAGCCTGGGGTATTTGACCTATTGGATGGACCTGAGCTGGGTACTGTGAAGCCAGAAGACTGAGCAAATGAGTTTCCGCGAACAATATGGTTGCTGCAGGTCTAGGAGATGCCAGGTGTCAGCATCCAGGGCAGGGTGCTCTGCCTAGTGCCAAGAGCTCTGCTGGAAGCATGCACTGCCCTTCTGTGCCTGCAGGGGCTGTGCCAATAGGAAGGTACGAAGGTGACCTGACTTTGAATCCTTAGCCCACTGTACCTTCAGCCAACTTGTCTGTCCTGACCAAGTGGCTGTTGTGGTGGACCCTGTCCAGGGATATGATGCTCACTACCTTTCCAACCAAGGTGCTGAGCCATATGTTTCCCAAGACCCCTTCCTCACTTGTTCTCAGCTTGGCCCAGACTCTCTGACTGTGGACACCACCACAGTCTTCCTGGGCCTGTGACTGAAGCAAACGTTTTGTGCCCCAAGACTCCCAGCCCTCATGTTGGGGTGGGATTGTTTTCTAGTGCATTTTATTCAGCTGCACTTAGAATTCAGAACTTAGGCCCTCAGAGGTTTAGAAATGCAGGGCATGGGATTCTAAGACTCTCAGAACGTGGAATTGTATACACCTAGAGCCTCCGAGGGAGAGCTAGCAGGTAGTCTAGGGACATCTAGTCTAGTGGTTTTGAACCTTTTTTTTTTTTTTTTTTTAAACAACAGAACCTGTCTGCAAAACACCAACATAAAACAAAAAAACCCAAATAAATACAATCCCATAAAACTGCCCACACTTTCTCTAGGGGTCTAAGTACACAGAGAGGAGTTAGAGGCAGGCGTAAGCTCTAGAGAACTTTCTGGTCTGCTGCCCCTATGCCACCACATTCCCAATCAGGTAACTCCAAGGCAGTGTGGCCTCAACATCTTAGCTTCCGAGCCCCCAAGGGGACAGTGGATCTGCCCAAGGTCACTCCAGAGGCAGAACCAGCCTGGTCCCTCCCAACCTGGGCCCTGGTTCCAATAGCTGCTGCTGTTGCCAGGCTGGGTACAAATGGGCAGGCTGGCAGTGCATTTTTGGGGTTTCCAGGAAAAGACAAGTAAGTTCTAGAGAGATGATGGAGAGCTGGCCAGGGCCAGCTTTGCCTGAAGCCAGGCACCAGCAGGAGAGTCAGGCTATGCCAAAAGAGAGGGGAGGATGGGAGTGGCCTATGCGAAGCCTCAGGCTCTGAGTTCCTTTCTGAGTCCCTGCATAAACTCATGGGACACAGCATTTTTAACGATCACAGAATGAGTAATTGCTGTGTTCCAGGAGCTCTGCACACACCATCCATTAGTGCCTTCCTTGGTTACTGGCCACCCATCGTGTGCCAAGTGTGGTCTGGCACTCAGGATCTAATAGAGAACTCTTCTTTCTTCAGTCCTGGCAGATCAAGCAAGTCTGATTCCCTTTTTACTAATGAAGAAACTGTAATTAAAGCAGGTAGCCATAGCTGGGTGCTTGTAGTTCACACCTAGCTTCTCAGGAGGCTGAGACCGGAGGATCATGGTTTGAAGTCTGCCAGAGCAGAAAAACCTGAGAGATTCTTATTTATAATTAATCAGAAAAACAAAAAGCCAGCCTTGAGTGACACACACACACACACACACACACACACACACACACACACACACACACACACACACACACACACACACACACACACACACACACACACACACACACACACACACACACACACACACACACACACACACACACACACACACACACACACACACACACACACACACACACCCCTACACACCTGGCCCTGAGCTCTCTCTCTCACACACAGAGCAATTTACCTACATTGCTCAGTGGAGGAGATGGGTTTTATTTGAATCCAGGAGTATTAGGCAAGTGCTGGCTTTCCAGCTCAGTGTGAAGCTTTTGATCCATGCTGGGTTTCAGGTGCCCTACAAGGGGGCAGCCTGTCTCTGGTGGACTCCTCATCTAGGGGCAGTTGTGGGGAGGGCAAACCCTAGGTTTACATGGACAACCTGTTGGATTCTCCTTCCTCCCATTCTCAGCTACTCTCCTTCCTAGGCTCTCAGGGTCTACAGGTGTGTGCCTGAGGGTGAGGGCTGTTTACAGGCAGGAGAATAGTTCTGGCTGAGTTTGTGTGTGTGGAGGGTACTTGTGTGTTTGTGAATACAAGTCTGCACATGATCCTATGTTTTAATATGTATGAATGTGTTTCCATGTGTGAGTGTGCATGGGTGTGCACCTGTGAGTGTGCATGTTTGGGTGTGGCATGCAGATGTGTCCTGCTCTCTGTATACACAAACGACCAGGAATGCTATGGATCCCTCAGGCTCTTTACTCCAGCAGTAAGCTTGGGGAAGGTTCTAGATGGGCCTCTGCTCCTGGTCCCTGATGTCTGAACCTGGCTCAGGATGGGGAAGTCCTGGCCAGCCCCTTCCCTACCTTGGGAAGCCCAGGCTCCCTCCTGACTGGTGTCACTCAGCCCAGCCTTGGTTGGAAGCCCCCATACAACTGCTCTTCTCTTTGCATGCTGCCAGGAGGGACCGCTACGCCTATTCCTACTACCCGTGAGTAGCTCTGCAGGCCCAGGTGCACCATGGCCATGCCTCTCACCCCATCCTCTCTAGCTGGGCCTAGCCTAGTGTCAGCCCCACTCCCCAGCCACCTCTGCCTTGGGGTGTCTAGTCCTGCTCTGTCTCCAGGCTTCACTTTCCGACTTGAGTCCAGGTCCCGAGCATTGGTTTTGTAGTCAGTTAGCTGCTCTTCTGCTTTTGCCCATTTCCCAAGTAGGGATTAGAAGAAGGCTCCAGGGTTGTAATTGCCTTTTTATCTGTGTGTATATGGGTGGTGGTGGGGGTGGCCAGGGGCTGCTGCTGATTGGTTCTGGTGAGCTGGAGGGTGGAAGCTGAGCCTCTCTGCATTCTCAGCCCAAGACCCCCGACTGCTGGGTCTCCACTCTGCCTTGGAGTGTCCAGCCCCACATACCCATCACCCTTCTTCAGGAAGCCAGTGACCATGACCAAGGCCACCGTCAACTACCGCCAGGAGAAGACACACATGATGAGTGCTGTGGACCGAAGCTTCACGGATCAGAGTACCCTGCAAGAGGATGAGCGGCTAGGCCTGTCTTTCATGGATACCCCTGGCTACAGCCCCCGAGGTGAGTGCCACCCTCCTCCCACCTCCCTCTTCCCACACCCAGCTGAAGCACCCACTGAGCGCCTGCTGGATACCAGCACTGGCCAGGAAACCCAGAGAAGAAGCTGGAGCGCGTTTGCCGTATGACTAGGGGAGCCTCAAGGAACTCAGCCAGCATCACAAGGATGCAGGATCCAGTGACAGTGGTCTCAATGAGCAGGTGCCACTATGGGGATTGGATAGGTGGGAGCAGCCTCACCATTTATTGAGTGCTTGCTGTGTGAGGGAAGGGGATCTAGATATACGGGGGATTGGAATCACACACACCTGGGCTGGCCTTTAGATCTCCGGCTTAACTGTGTGGCATGGGGCAAGTCACTTGATCTCTCTGGGTATCTGTTCCTTTGTTAGTTAACAAAGTTCTCTTTAAGGTTGGTGTGAGAACTAATAAGATAGTATATAAATTATGTCCATCTGTGTCTGGTGATCTGGATGGAGTAAGTTGCCATTATGTGCTAGGAGTGTGTCATAGACATAAATCACTTCATCCTATTTATGAGCTTTTTTTCACTTTTTTTTTTTTCTGGTCCTGGATCTTGAGCTCTGGGTTTGGGCATTGTCCCTAAGCTCCCTTTTGCTCAAGGCTAGCATGCTACCTCTTGAACCACAGCCTCACCTCCCACTTCTTCTGTGATTTTTTTGGAGATAAGAGTCTCACAGACTTTCCTGCCCCAGCTGGCTTTGATCTACAATCCTCAGATCTCAGCCTCCGAGAAGCTAGGATTGCAGTCATGAGCCACCAGCTTTGCACCTTTGTATTTGATTTTGTGTTGATTTGTATAAAAGATAACATGAAATTCTTATCAAAGTTATGAAGTCACCAAAATGTAGCGTATGTGAGCAAATTAGAACATTAGCCAGGTGCTCCTCCCACTAACCTCTATTTCCATCTTAGACATAGGTAGGTCCTTGAAGTTTGTATTTATAATTTTCTTGTCTTCTGGGGATAGTTTTACTATGTGCGCATATATCCTCAGAAAATGCATTGTATAATTTTATTCATTTTTCAATCTTTATTAAAAATGAAGTCATACTTTTTTAACCCGACCTCTCATTTCTAATATTTGTCTATGTGTATGTTTTTGTTATAGTTTCCTTACTTGTCTCGGATATGTCGTTTTCCATTGTATGACACAATTTAGTTCTTTATTCTGCCACCTGTAGCTATTCATTTGACTTCTGGTTTTGTTTTTTAAATCACAAATGAGGCTGCTGTGAGCATTCTTATGAATCTTTAGGTGCCCCTGGATATAGGATTATTAAAGTAGATTCTTTAGATGACAGAGTTTGTGCTTGTTTGATAGTGCTAAGTTGTTTCCTAAAGTGGCTTTGCCTGTTTTCATTCCTAGCAGTTATGCAAGACATTTTGTTACTCTATATCAGGATCAAAATATGCCAGTCTTTTTCCCTTTGCCAAACTAGTTTGTATAAGATGATAATTCTCTATGGTCCCAATTTGCATTTCTCTGATTACTAATGAGGTTGAACATATTTTCAAGTCATTATTGGCTATTCAGGTCTCTTCTTCCGTGAAATGCCTGTTCATGCCTTTCACCTAATTTTCTATTGGTTTTTTTCTTTTTTTCTTTTTGGTTGCTTTCTTAGTGGTTTTTAGGAGTTCTTTATATATTTAGGATAATAATCATTTGTCACATATGAATTGCAAATATCTTTTCCCAATTTGTGTTACATCTTTCTAGGTTATTTATAGTGTCTGTGAATGAGCAGAATGTTTTTATTCTAATGTAGTCAAATGCATCGGTCTTTTGTGATTTCTACCTTTTGTGTTCTCTTAAAGAATTCTCTCTCAACTGAGGCCACAAAATATTTTTTACTTTTTTTCCTCAAACTTTTAATATATTTCTCACTTAGAACTTTACTCACCTGGAATTGATCTTTTTTTTTTTTTTTTTTCCACCTAGGATTAATCAGCTGTATAGTGTCATTTCTTACAGCTCTGATTTATAGACACTCCCCTGACAATCATCCATTTTTTTTACATGCATGAGGACTGGGTTCTGTTTCCTTAATCTCTTGGTGATTCCTGTGCCCAAACCACACTGCTGTTTATCATGGATCTGCCCGCTCTCTGCTCCTGAGTAGCTAGGATTACAGTTGTGAGCTACTGACCCAGGCTCAGGCTGTTTCTTAAGGGATGTTATTTTCTCATTGCAATTCACTGGATGGAAAAGTTTGGGCTGCTACCAGAGTGTAAAAGAGGGTGTCTCCTTTACCTGAGGGTGGTGGGAGTTGGGGAAAATGCCCATTTCTGAGGAAACTCTGGGGATCCTCTGATGAGGATACAGGCCCAGAGAAGTCAAGGGACTTGAGTTAGAGTTGAAATTCAGGTCTTCCAAACCTAGTTTTTTTTTTTTTTTTCCTGGCCTTGACCCTCCCTGGAAGATCTCAGCTGTTCAGTGGTTATTCTCAGGTGCTCCATACTTATGATGGATCCGGGAAGAGCATGGGAGAATCCTTGGCTGGTGCCTTTGAAGCTACAGGCTGTTTCTAACTCTTCTTCCCTCTCAGGGGCTACCAGCTATGGGTCAGCTGATGCTTGCATATGGAGCATGGGGTGGGCAGGAAGTGAGTCTCAGATTCCACAGCGGGATTCATGGATCAAGAGAGCAAGAAACTGTCTTCTGGGGGTCCAGGAAAGGAAGAGTCCTTTTGGGAACTTCTTTTTCTGCTAGCTTTGTTATAGAACATCTGTGCTGTGTTTGGTCTCCAGCTTAGAGCTTGGATCTCAACCAGTTGGGGCCTTTTGTTGGTCCTTGGCCATTGTGAGTTCATTGTGGGGCTGCCTGTGGGGCTGCCAGCCCTTCAGGATCTTTAAGATGACCGTTCCAGTCCCTGCAGCCCTCATTTGCTCTGTTTTCCAGCTGGAGAACACTCTGGAGCTGCTAACAAAGGTCTATTAGAAACACCAGGTCTCTTGGGTTCACTGAGTTCTCTTAATCAGCAGAAGTCCTTGAAATCTTTGCACATATCTTATGTGTTTGCCATGAAAGCTGCTTTGAATCTATGTTTCAGGTCTTGGACCAAGAGTTTGTGGTGGAGAAGGACCAGGACTCTGGTCAGTCAGCTGCCCTGACTTCCTGGGACTCAGGGACTTCCTCTGTTTCCTGGAAATGACTAATGACTAATCAATAATGCCAACTGTTGCTATGAGCAGGTGCTCTCCATGCGCTGGTTGCCTTAGGCATTATCCTAGTACTTATACTGGATATTGGGTAGGAACTTCTAAAAAATCTTCATTGGACATGTGGAAATGGAAGTTTAGAGAGAGTAAGTGATGTCCCCAAGGACATGCAGGAGTAGGGTTTGATCTAAGGCCTGTCTGTCTCTTGAGCCTTCTCTCACTCTCTCTCATCCTCTTATCTCCTGAGGATATTTCAGGAAACAATCAAAAAAGCATCCTCTTCAGCAGAACGCATTTGTGAATGGTCTACATCCATTCAGCTATTAGAGATATAAAGTGAACCAACCCAAACATGTCGGAAGTCCTGCAAGGTCTTACACAGGGAAGAAGCCTGTTTGTTTTCATTTATATCAAAATTTCACACTCTTTTAAATCAAAGAACCCTTCCTTCTCCTCCTCCTCTTCTTCCTCCTCTTCCTTCTCTTCTTCCTCCTTACCCTCCTCCTCCTCTTCTTCTTCCTCCTTCTCCTTTTCTTCTCTTCTTCCTCTTCCTTCTCTTCCTCTTCCTCATCCTCTTCTTCCTCCTCCTCTTCCTCCTCTTCCCCCTCCTTTCCCTCCTCTTCCTTGTCCTCTTCCTCCTCATCTTCCTTCTATTCCTCTCTTTCTATTCATGGACTACCTCAAAGTCATCTAACCTGTCTGGTATTTTCTAGAACACACTTTGGCTGCTATGACATGAAGCCAGTCTCTTTTCTTTGAAAACACTTCATTTCTCCCATCTGTGAGAATAAGACTGGGGGCATCCGGCCACCCCAGTTTAACGGCATTTGAGCTGCCTTCCAGCTTTAAGCAACCAAGACATCCAGATAAAATACAGGAAACAATTGTTTCCAAACGTGGAACTCAGGGAGTTCCAGACTGTGACTCCTGAGAGGTGATAGAAGAATGAGGGAGGTCCTGTCCCAGCCTTGACTTTCTATCTGGAGGTCATTTCCATACCAGAGAGGGATGCAAACAGAGAGGGCACTCTTCCTGATTTGGCTTGAGGAAGATGAGCTGTTCAAGGCCATCTGCCCTGGAGTTTCTGTGTTCATTCTGCCCGTTGGTCACTGAGTTGTGAGCTGGGTGCCGGGGAAGGTTTCCCCAAGAGGGAATCTTTTGGCTGAGATCTGAAGGATGAGTACAAAGCCACTGGGTACAAAACGTGGGGGGTGGGGGGGAAAGGAATGGAGGCAGAGGAACAGCCTGTGTGAGACATAGGGAATGGAGGGGCACCTATGACCCCAGAGTGTCCCATGGCCCCTGCCAGTTCAGGCCTGGCAGAGAATGGCTGTGAGAAGAGCTAAGGGCACTATGAGTCCCTGGCCTCACCAGGATGGGAGGAGGGAAATGAGTGGGAGGAAGCGTCCAAGATCCAAGGGACAGTGGAGGCTTTCTCACCCTCAGACATGATCTGTAGAACCAGGGTGCAAGGCTGAGCTGGAGAGCCAGGAAGGGGTTATATCTGGGGGCCCCAGGGCTGTGTGTGGCACTTTGAACTCCTCACCCTGGCCCCTTTGGCTGGGCCCCAGCCCAGGCTGACAATGGAAATGCTGGCACAGGGGAAACACTGCTATTCAGGTGCCCAACATTTGTCTGTGGAATGGGCCGCGGCAACTAATTTTGATTGGCTTCTCTTTGAATGTGGGAATTTCTGGGAGTTGCCAGTGTTGCAGATTGTTCCCTGGAAAGGGAGAAGGAGGGGACATGTGGGGGATCTGAGGCCTCATGGGGTGAGGCCTCCTGGGGTAGGGTGGGGATGTCACAGGATGACAGGGTGGCAGGGCCACAAGGTCCTCCAGAGGTCACCTGATGTGACAGGCCCATTTCACAGATGGGGAACCTGAGATATGGAAGGGAAAGTGCTTCTCTAGGGTCACACAGGAGCTCCAGGGACCTGTCTAGCTACTCTCTAGGTTGGCTGTGTCCCCTGTCCCTTGTTCTGTCCTCCTGGGTCATCTGACTCCCAGGCTAGAGCATGTGTGTCAGGAGTCCCTGTCTCTTCTTCTAACTACAGGAGACCAGCGCAGCAGTGGGGTCACTGAGGCCAGCAGCCTCCTGGGGGGCTCACCACGGCGCCCATGTGGCCGGAAGAGCTCCCCGTACCACACAGGGCAGCTGCACCCCGCGGTGCGTGTGGCCGATCTTCTGCAACACATCAACCAGATGAAGACAGCCGAAGGCTATGGCTTCAAGCAGGAGTATGAGGTGCTCGCACAGCCTGACCTCCCCGGCCTCGCCTGACTCTCTTTTCTTTGGATCTTGACCCTCAGCCCAACCCCAGTTGAACCCCTACTCTAACACTCTCTAAAGCAATCTTTTTTATTATTTATTTATTTTTTGGTGCTAGTTTTGGGGCTTGAACTCAGAGCCTGAGTGGAGTCCCTGAACTTTTGTGCTCAAGGCTAGCATTCTACTACGTGAGCCGCTGTTCTGCTTCTGGCTTTTTGGTGGCTAATTGGAGATAAGAATTGCATGGGCTTTTCTCCTCACATCCCAGTCTCCCGAGTAGCTAAGATTATAAGTGTAAGCCATTGGCACCCAGCAAAAGCAACCTTTTTTGAATTTGACCCTGTCCCTGCTCCTAATATCAACTGACCCGGTTTCTCTCTGACATTCTAATTCTGGTTTGATTTGTGAACTTAATCCTCATTTCATTCTCCACGTTGGGCTTGATTATGATCCTATCAAAGTAGTCTCTACTTTGAATTGGGTCAAGGTCACCCACACAGACTTTGATCTGACGTTGACCCAAGCTGATGTTGACCCTGACTTGAATCCTAAACTGTATGTGAATGGCTTGGGTCCTATCCTCCTTCCCTCTGGACCATAACGCTTATCCTAATCTTGTGTGTGTGTGTATGTGTGTGTGTGTGTGTGTGTGTGTGTGTGTGTGTGCACACGCGTGTGCGCGCGTGTGTGCGTGCGCGTTCACTTGTACTAATAGTGTAGCTTGAATTTAGGGTCTGTGCACAGTCCCTTAGTTTTTTCACTGCAGTGGTGCTTTACCACTTAAGCCATAGTTCCACATCTTACTTTTTGGTGGTTAATTGAAGATAACTTTCCTGCCCAGGCTGACTGAACTAAGTAGTTAGAATTATAGGTGTGAACCACCAGTATCTGGCTTCTGTATCCTACTCATATCATTCTCTTCAACTGAAAAATTGGATTTGAACTGTATTCTAAACTGTATGGCTCCCTCTTCTAAATTGTCTGAATTTTGACCTTCTATTTCCCTTTCTCTGATACTTCTTGCTCATAAGTTTCACTTTGAATCTGGGCTTGTATCATGGCCACACCTCCATCCCACCCAAGTCATTCCACTCGAGGGCAAGGGGTTCTGTGAGTGTTGGGGATCCCCATCTCCCACTGATTACCTCTTTAACTTTTGGCAGAGCTTCTTTGAAGGCTGGGATGCTACAAAGAAGAAAGACAAACTCAAGGGGAGCCGGCAGGAGTCAATGCCTGCCTGTGAGTGCTGGGGAAAGGGCTGGGTCTGGACAGCAGGTGTATGTGTGTGTGTGGGGGGCGGGGAACCGAGGAAGGGGAGCATTCTCAGAGCAGTGCACCACCTCTCACTCTCCTTTGCCCTGTGATATGGGAAATTGTATCATCTCCTTTTGCAGAGAAGGAAATTGAGATTTGGGAGATGAAGACTTCCTAGCTAATCACATGAGCAGCATATGCCTTTGTCTTCTTCTTCTTCCTCCTCCTCCACCACCACCTCTTCTTCCTCCTCCTTCTCTTCCTCCTCCTCCTTCTCCTCTATCCCGCAGCCAAGATCCTGACCTCTGGCCTGGCCTACCTCCCATGGTGCCCAGAGCCTGCTGGTCAGCCCTGAGCCTGACTGCTCTGACTGGCCTCACACTCAGCCTCAGAAAGCCTTTCCTGCCAGTCCCAGCTCTGGGCTCCTTGGTACAGCCTTGTCCACCTGCTCTGTGTCCACAGATGATCGGCACCGAGTGAAACTCCATCCAATGCTGGGAGACCCCAATGCCGACTACATTAATGCCAACTACATAGACGTGAGTGCCTTGCCCCTTTGCTTTCGCTCACCTGGCCCAGCCTGCTCCAGGCTCACTTTCCAGGGAGGACAGAACTACTTTGGGAATAATGGGGGTTCTGATACCCCTCCTTCATTGAGTGCCAGGCAGCTGAGAGGAAGGAGTGACAGAGTGGTCAGCAGCCTTCAGGAAGCCTACCTCAATGAAGGGCCAGGAGCTTGGAGAGAGGACACTTATGATACTCAGTGAAGCTGGAGAGGTTAGGAAGGGCTGGAGTAGCAGGTTAAGTAAGGAACTAGAGCTTTTCCCAGAAGCACCTGGGAGTTGTTCAGCTGTTTCATCTGTGATCAAAATATCAGTGCATATTTATTGAGCGTGTATTATGTGCCAAGTACTTTATATCCAACATTGTACTTCATGACCTTCCTTTACAGGTGAGGGGCTTAGAGGGGTGAAGTTACTGGTCCTTGATCACACAGATAATACTAAAAAAGTCAAGAGCTGAGCATGGTGGTACACACCTGTAATCCCAGCACTTGGGAGACTGAGGCAGGAGGATTGCAAGCTTGAGGTCAGCTTCAGCCCGATAGTAAATTCAAAGCCAGCCTGGGCTACTGAGTTATGTAAGGAGACCCTCATCTCCAAAAGAGAAAGAAAAGAAAAACTCAAACCTCAGCCTGCTTGTGTCTAGTCTTTGTTAACCACTGAGGCTATCTTGCCAGCTACTGTAGCGGTTAGATCTGGCTCAATTGGAGGGAGGGACTAGAGACAGGGCAGGCAGCCAGAAGCCTGGGCTTGGCTGTAAAGGATGAATGGAAGAGACAGGTAGGGCCCAGGGACTCTGCTCAGACTTCCTTACTCTCAGTAACAAGCTGAGTTTGGAAGAACATCGCATTGTTTATAACATATAGTATGAGCACCTGGCATCAGGGATATAGATGTGAACAAGATCGGCCAGTCCTTGTTTTTTCCTAGTCAGGGAGACAGGTGTATATATATGGAAAGCAATTTCAGATTAGGTGGGGGTAGAGAACTGGGGTTGTAGCTCAGTGGTAGCGTGCTTGTCTAGCATGTCTAGGCTCTGGGTTTTATCCCTAGCACTGCAGAAAACAAAAGAGCCATTGCTTCATCTAGATTAGCTGGGAAAACATGGACCGGTGACAAACCATCAGTTAGTTCAGAGTCAGGGCTGGCTGTACAAAGCAGGTGGCATGGAGGAGGCAGGGATGGAGCTCCTCTGGGTGGCTGCTGAGGAGAGGGAGCCTGGGCAAAGGCCATGGAGGAAGGCACAGAGCACTGGGGATGAGGTCACCAGGGCCTTTGGAGACCATCTCTCTCCCTCTTCCATCTCCCTCCTGGAGCCAGATGTGCCACTCCATGCTTCCCAGAACCCCTTGCTTCCTCCTGACCTTCCATCCTGTCCCATAGCTGGGGTGAGGGCCAGGCCTAGCCTTGCAGACTTGGGTAGTTCTGGTGACAGTGGGCCTCTTGGGTCTTGTTAAGGTCCCAGATGCTTCTCTTGGGCCCCGGGAGGGACACCCCACTCCCTGTCCCTACCTTGAGCCTGGGCCATTCATCTCTGCTCTACCTCCCAGCTCACATCAGTCACCCTTTCTGCCTGCTTCTGTGGTCCATCCACCTCCATCTGCCTCTGGCCTAACATCTGTCTCTTTTGCTTTGTTCTGTACCCTCACTGGAAATTTTAAGATTCGGATAAACCGTCAAGTAAGTATCTCTCTCCCTCCTCCACCTCCTCCTCCTATCTGTGTATACACTCAAACTCTCTCTCTCTGTCTCTGTCTCTGTTCCTGTCTCTGTCTCTCTGTCTCTCTCTCTCTCTCTCTCTGTCTCTGTCTCTCTGTCTCTCTATCTCTCTCTGTCTCTAACTTCCCTCCCCTGCCCCAAATGCCTGACACCCAACCGTCCATTTCAGCAGCCTGGCCAGGGGCTGTCTGGGGCTGACACTGCACAGTGCCCCTCCCCCAGTCAGGTCACCCTCATCCTTCACTATGGCAGGAGTAGTTGTGTCTGGGTGCTTTCCCAGCCAGTTCTGCACCAGCTGCCACTGTCTGTCACCTCTGCCCCCCAGCACTCCCATTCCTGATGGAATTCACTACCTCCACCTTCTGCAGGGTCCTTGGGAGGGAAGGTGTGGGAAGCTGCCGTGGGTGGCTTTGTCTCTGCTGCTTAGGGTCAAGGTCTTCCCAGCTACAGGTTTAGTCCTAAAACTGCTTTCCCTAGTGTTCAAGTCTGTTTCCTAACAGTTTGCTTAACGCTCACCCCCAGCTACTTGGCCAATGTGGGAATTTATTTTTAAAAATTGTATAATCTTTAATTTTTCACCCTTTAAAAACAAAGCAAAACAAACCCCTAATTCAACTAGCAACCTGATTTCTAGTATGCATGTTACTTTCATACTGTTAAATGACTAGGATTCTCTGCTCTTTTATGGGTACCTTTTCTATTTGATCTCCCCCCCCTTTTAATTATTGCTAAAATTCTGTTCATTATCAAACTCTCAAGCAGCGTGGAGAGACTAATGCATTAAGCAAAAGGTTCCCCTGTCACATTTGGCAGAGACAGCCAATTATCTTTGGTGTGCCCTTTGTTTTGAGTGCAGTGACACAGTTGGTTTGTAAAGTTCTCAAATTTAAAAGGACCGTTAGGCTCTGAAGTGTAGCTGCTTGTGCACAGCCTTAGCACCCTCTATGGGTCGTGATGAACACAGATCATCATACCTTTTTTTTTTTTTAATCTCAGTTTCCCTGCAGCAATCTGCTCACTTGGTCTTGAACCCCACCCATAGTTTCATGTTCAAACTCATAAGAAATGTCTTGGAAGTCTTGGCTTAATGCTTCTTCAAATGCTCTCGAACAACTGTGCTGCATGTTGAGAGACATCTACATTTGACATGAGAAAAATTGAACCTTAGAAAGAAAAGTTCAGTGACTTGTGTAAGACCACAAGCCAGCCTTGGCCCTTGACCCTCACTCCAGAGTGCAGTTCTTGTCCTTTGGGAAAGTATCAGAATTCTTGCCTACAATACATATAGCAACTACCCCCACTCCACTCAATCTGCTTCCAGTGAGGCTGCAAGTGTATGCACAGGAACAAGCTCCTCATTGGGCCTACCAAGGCACCCTGGAGCATGTGGCCCAATGCAATCTAATGTTGGTCTCCATGTGTGCAAAGCAATTTACTCCTCCAAGGTTGAAGCATTTAAAGCTTCGATTTGTGTCCTCTGTGTAATGTAATTGAACAATCTTGCACATAGGTATTGAAAAAGTGAGGAAGCAGAGGTGTGGCTCAAGTGGCACAGCATGAGCCTTGAGTAGAAAAAGGCAACTAAGAGCTCAAGGTCCTGAGTTCAACTTCTAGTACGGAAGTGTGTGCATGGGTGTGGTGCATGTGCAAGCACGTGCACGCGCGCGCACGCACACACACACACACACACACACACACACACACACAATATGCAGGTATTGAAGGTTACCTGCTGAAACATTTGCTTTAAATAGGATCATGTGACAAAGTAGGAAGGATGAATCCAAGCAGTGAAAGAAGACACTGGAACAAAGCAGAAACATCTGCAGTATAGATGAATTTTAGACCAGCTGGCTCATCAGGCAAATTGCTCAGTTGTTTTTTTTTTTTCCCTTGCAGTGCTGGGGATTGAGTTCACAGCCTTATGTATTCTAAACAAGCACTCAACTTCTGAGCTATATGCCCAGTCCAAATGACCAGTTTTCATTAAGTTCTTTGGCTCCATTATTTACTGATGAGTGCTTAAATTCTGACACTGGGCAGGGGCCCGGGCAGGGGCTGGGGAAGATGGACAGAAGTGACTGAATCCAATGAGGTATCTTCTCTCAGCTACGATCTTACATAAACTGGATTTAGGTGGCTTGTATTGAGGGTGACAGGGTAGACCTTAGAAGCATCCATAATGGTCTGTTCCCATCCTCCACCTCCACCATTCCCTCTGACCTGCTCTCTAGCAGTTCTGCTGAGAACCTGCCACATAGTGGCTTGGAACAATAGCAGGAGAGAATTAGGTCAGATCTGCAGCCTGAGAGGCTTTTCATGATCAGTCACTGACTTTGTTTGGTCCTGTCCATGGGAAGGATGTCTTGCTGTGGTCTTCCTACTGGAGAGGAAAATTGAGGATTAGAAAGGCTGAGAGATGGGTTAGCTCCTCAGTGTGCTTGAGACCCAGCAGCGTCAGCCCACCCAGGAGCTGGATGGAAATGGATGCCCTCTACCTGTGAATCTGGATCTGCCTTCACTGAGACCCTTGCCCAGCGGGCTTCCCTTGCCCAGTGAGGGCTGAGAAGCACCTCTCAGCACCGAGTCACACAACTGCTACTTGGCAGAGCTGCATAAGGGACCTCATTAGACGCCAAGACTCGGCTTCTTCATTTCTATAGGAAATCCCCTGTCTCACCTGAAGTCCTTGACATCAGTACTCTATAGATCTTCAGAGACACCACTGAACTTTCAAAACAGTTGAGGCTGGGGTGGTGTACATCTGTAATCCCAGCACTTGGGTAGCAGTGACAGGAGGATCAATGAGTTCCAGACCAGTCTGACCTAGATAGTGAGATCCTGTCTCCAAAAAACCCCAAAGGATTACAGGCTCCTGCCTCTAAACCTAATTCATTGAGAGGCTGAGATTGGAAGGATCAAGGTTTGAGGCCAGCCTAGGCCAAATAAGTCCACAAGACCCCTTCTCAACACATAGCTGGGCATAATGGCATGCACCTAGCTACATGGGAGGTTGAAACTGGGAGGATTGGGGACACAGTGGCACATGCTGTGGGGCCAGCAACTATGGAAGGCCTAAAGTAGGTAGATTGCAGCTCAGGTGCATTAGGGCAGGAAGTAGACCCTATCTCAAAAATAGCCAGTGAGAAACAGGGCTGGATTCATGGCTCAAATGGCAGAGTATCTGTGTAACAGATGTGAGATCTTGAGTTCAAACACTAGTCCTGCCCCTTACCCCTTGCCAAAAAAAGTAGTGATAAGACTGTTTGTTGTTAAGTGCTGAGTAACCTTGTGCTTGACATAGTGATTGAACATTCAATGTTTTATTTACTCTTACAACAACCCCAGGAGGTAAATACATCTGGATTTCACATTGTATACTGTAAAAATGTAGGCATAGAGGAATTAGGGGCTGCTTGTCAAAAGGAAAGAAGACAGCAAGCAAGAAAGAAGACAGACCTGGCAGTCTGTCTCCAGGTCTTCTTGGGCTCAGGAAGCCCAAAGGGTCCAGAAGAGTTGAAAAGGGTTGCACTGGGGGCCTGACCTTGAGATCAGGCCCGAGCTCCATGATTTTCCCCTTGTACTTGCCTGCAGTACTTCTGTTTTTGCTCCCTGAGTTGATGCCCTGGATATCTTGTAGGTTTTTTTTTTTTTGTCCCATAAAATGAGTTCTCGTGGGGGTCGTGGGGGTCCTGGTGTGGGGCAGATTCTTTCCTTCAGTCTGAGGGCTCTGAGGATGGAGGATAAAGTAGCTTTTGGATTTTTTTTAAAGAGAAAGATAATTCAGGTAAAGCTTAGCACAATATGTGACAGGGCCTCAAAAGATTTCCTCATTGTCATAATGAGTGATTTATAAAGATTTAACATTTTATCAAAGCACCACCTGAAACCTTCATCTAGCCACCCCTATGCTCCAAGTAATGAGTTAGAAGGGAAAGGACACTGTTTACCACAGTTGCCCTAAGAGGGGCTTAGAGAGCCCATGAGTTCTGGTTACCCCGCATGTGGAGATGAGGGTGGGTTAGGGAACCTGGAATTCTGGGAGCAGGGAAGGGTCATTCTGAACTTTGGCTCCAAAGAGTAGCCTTGCTGTAAGCAGAAATAACTCTCCCTGCTTTGTGAATGGGAGACCCTCTCGGTCCACAAGGAAGCTGCATCCTCCTCTCAGTCACATGGCAAGATCCTGATGTCCAACTGCACTTCCCTTTATCTTGGGGACTGGAAGGGCAGGGCCACCCTGGCCAAGAAGCCCAGGCCTGGGGGTGGGCGGTTTCCTGGTGAGTGGGGGTGGGCGTTGCTTCAGGGCAGGTGGGCCAGGGTGGTCTGAGGGAGTGAGGGGCTGCATCCAGGCTCTCATTACACCCTCTTCTCCTATTCCAGGGTTACCACAGGTCAAACCACTTCATAGCCACTCAAGGTACCTGGCCCCTCTGCCCATGGGCACCCTCCTGTGTGCTGGAGTGCCTGCCGCCTGCCTGACTACCTTCCCTGGTGACCTGTTTGGCCCCTGTCTGCCTCTGCATCTGTCTGTACCTGTTTGTCTGATCCTTTCTCCCTATCTGGATCTATGGCATCTGATTGTCAGCTTTGTTCCCTCTCTGTGTTTGTGTCTCCCAAATGTGACCAGCTCCTCCCCAGCTCCCTGGTCCATCTGTCTGTCTCACCCATGGTATGTGCAGAAGGGCCAGTGATGCCTAGTCCTCATGGGTGGGGGTGGGGTGGATTGTGCCTCTTGGCCCAATGACTACCTGAGTCCCCCCGGCCATGTCTCTTTCCCCAACTGTCTACCTGTCCACTCCTCTTAGAGACTTGCCCTATGGACACTTCCTGGGCCCCTCTCAGCCTACTGGGCTCTCCAACATTACCCCCTCCCACACACACACACTTGGGGCCCTATAGGTGAGTTGGCAGTTGGTGGGGTATATATGAACTGATCAAGAAGGCCCCATGGGGCCCAGAGAGCTCCTGGCCTGGGTTACTACTGGGCAGCAGGTGTTCCAGCCCTGGCAGAGGCCTTGCTGAGCGACAGGCATCCTCTGCGCCCCCAGGGCCGAAGCCCGAGATGATCTACGACTTCTGGCGCATGGTGTGGCAGGAGCACAGTTCAAGCATCGTCATGATCACTAAGCTGGTAGAGGTGGGCAGGGTAAGCTGGCCTGGGGGCCCAGCTGGGGGCGAGGTGGGCCACAGAGATCAGCTGCAAGTCCTCTGAGCCCTGTGCTGTACGAACTACAGGTAAAGTGTGCACGGTACTGGCCTGAGGACTCAGACATGTATGGGGACATCAAGATCACGTTGATGAAGACGGAAACGCTGGCTGACTACGTGGTGCGAACCTTTGCACTGGAGCGGGTGAGTCTCCCCTTCACCTGTTCCCCATAGGGCCTTTCCCGGACCTACTCAGGCTCTTTGACACCAAGAGGAGCTAGAGATGATGAGGAGATCAAGATGGCTGAGCCCATTCCACAGGTGATTGCAGCCCTAGTTGGCTGTGGGATGAGCGTCTACCATGTTTCTGTTTTACAGATAGGAAAAATGAGACTCAGAATTGTTACATCATGCACAGGAAGCCGCATAGTCATGGACTAGCAGGTCCTGTCCATAGCCCCATCTGATCACTAAAATCCTTAGAGAAGGCCAGGCATCCATGGTTTATGACTATAATCCTAGTTGCTCAGGAGGCTGAGACTTGAGGATCTAAGTTTGAAGGTCAGTGGACAAATATGAGAGATTCTTATCTCCAACTAGCACAAAAAAATTGGAAGTAGAGCTGTGGCTCAAGTGTTATAACACCAACCATGAATCAAACAAGAGGGGGCCCTGAGTTCAAGCCTCAGTACCAGCATATGTGTGCTCACACACTATGTGCTTACCTCTTCCAGACTAACTGACTTAAATACTTGCTTGGCCCTTCTGTTCACACACCTTCAGGTGAGAGATAGTTCCCCCCCGGACACTAAAACCAGAGTCAAAATAATCTGTCAGGTGCTCGTGACTCATGTTTGTAATCCTAGCTATTCAGGAGGCTGAGATTTGAGGATCAAGGTTTGAAGCCAGCCCAAGAGGAAAGTCTTATCTCCAGTTAACCACCTAAAAGCCAGAAGTAGAGCTGTGGCTCAAGCAGTAGAGCACTAATCTTGAGCAGAAAAGCTCAGAGACGGTGCCCAGACCTTGCATTCAAACCCCAGGACTGGCACAGGAAAAAAAAAAAATCTCAGTATTGAAGCATCAAGCAAACTTGTGCCTAAGTTTGGCATAATGTCTGTCTGGCCAACATGGACAAGGAATGTCTAGTTTTTCCTCGGAAAAATGGGTTCTTGGGGCTGGAAGATGGCTCACTGGTGGTAGAGTGCTTGCCTTGCATGCATGAGGCCCTGGGTTTGATCCTCAGCACCACATAAGCAGAAAAAGCCAGAAGTGGTGCTATGGCTCAAGTGGTGGGTGCTAGCCTTGAGTTGGAGAGCTGAGGGACAGTGCCCAGGCCCAGAGTTCAGGCCCCATGACCACAAAAACAAAAGGGTTCTCCTGTTTGGGCCTTGGCCCAAAGACATTTACCTGTCTTTCCTGTAAATGTACAGTGAGGTGCTCACTCTACATGTGGGCCCACAACAAGTGTCTGACAGATACTTAGAGACTGTTATTACTGCTTTCTCCACAGAGAGGCTACTCTGCCCGGCATGAGGTTCGCCAGTTCCATTTCACGGCATGGCCCGAGCATGGTGTCCCCTACCATGCCACCGGGCTCCTGGCTTTTATCCGGCGTGTAAAGGCCTCCACCCCGCCTGATGCTGGGCCCATTGTCATCCACTGCAGGTCAGAGCCCCAAGGAGAAAAGGGACTGGGGAAGCATCAAGGTCCTTAAGACCAGTAACAAAGCTTAGCTAGGTTCAGCCTGCCTGGACACAGGGGACAGGAGAAAATGACCTCCCCAAAGCCCTTTGCTCTTTGAGTTCTCTGAGGTTGGCATCCACAAGTGCCTGCTGTGCCCTGCCTGTAGAGCCCCTTACCCTGAGGAGCTACTGGAGTCCACGGGGGACCTGGGTGTTGGTGAAGGCCAGACACAATCAAGTCCAGCCTGTTCTCATTCACCAAGGGCTGGTGGCACACCTGCCATGTGCTCCATTTGGCCAGGGGCTGGGAAGGACTTTCCTTTCTCTTCCCCATGCTCACCAAACCTGGCTTGGTCCCTTTGCCTTCACCTCTGCCACTTCCTTTATCCCCTCTTCCATTCCCATCTTTTGCCTGGATTAGCTTCTGTGACCCCAACTGCCTTTCTCCTGTGTGCTTTCTCCAAGTCTTCTTCCTGGAGAAGTTAACCGTCTACACTTGGGCTTCTGCAGATCCTTAGGACCCACAAGACTATGGCCTCTCTGCTTGGAGTGTTTGGAGGGCCCCAGATTCTATGTGGTAGCATCTTTCTTCTCCATGCCCTGCCAGCTTCTTTTTAAGATACCATAATTGAAAAAAAGAAAGACTTATTGATGATACTGCAATATGTACCTATATCACAAATAATAAGTGTATGGCTAACCAAATTTTTACACAACCGAATTTGAACACAGGTATAGCTCAACGCAAGAGACCTCAATAGAACCTGTCACCTAGTTCCAGAAGGTTCTCCCCTCCCAGAAACAATCACTGTCCTGGCTTCTAAGGCACCGATAATCTTACATGCGTTTTGAATATCATATAAAAAGAACCAATCATACAGCTGTGCTCTTTGCTGCTGGACTTCTTTCCCTCCACCTTGTATTTGTAAGGCTTATCCACCTTGTGTTCTGTTCCAGTCCCTGAATGCCAGACAGCAGTGTATCTGTCTATTCAAATGGCTGTGTGGTATCAGCCCCCACTAGCCAAGTCTGAGATACTTAGTTGTCATACCTCCTCACCACCACTCCGATGCCACCATTTTCAAACCTGGTGTCTGCTGTTTTACACCCTTACCTCTGCCCAAGCGAATGCTGGGCATGTGTGTGTCCCTATGATAAATCTAACAGTGCCAAGTTGGACAGGCTCCTTGTGAGGTTGAGGAGACATCTATGCACACAGTGATCATATAGCAGGGGGGCGTTTGGATGAAAGTCTGCCAGATCGCTCTGGAAGCTCAACTGGAGGACAATTGCCTGGAAGTATCTGGGGCTCCACTGCATGTGTGGATAGGTGTGAGTGTGCAGGTTTGGGGACATCCAGGAGAGGAGATGGAGCTCTGGCCATCACCTTGTCCTTTTCTCCCAGTCTAAGCTGCTGAGGAGGACTAGCATCTCCTCTGTGCTCCTTCCTCTTCTCCCTTTCTTCATCCTCCAGGCCTCCCCAGCTCTGTCTTCTACTTTTTTTCTCTTGAATCCTTCCAGCCATCTGCTTCCTGGATCATCCTGGCTACATCCTCTCTCTGTGTCCCTGTGCCCTTTACCATGTAGATATGGCATCCATCCTCCTCTCTTCTTCTCCCTGGTCCTGACTCCCTTCCCAAAGCTCTGATGTGTCTCGGGGTCTCTCTCCCCAGCGCGGGCACTGGACGCACAGGTTGCTACATTGTCCTGGATGTGATGCTGGATATGGCTGAGTGTGAGGGCGTTGTGGACATTTACAACTGCGTGAAGACCCTCTGCTCCCGGCGCGTCAACATGATCCAGACCGAGGTGAGTTACCCGTGATGTCCCACCTCTGCCTCGAGGTCTTGGGTCTGCAGTGAGTTGCTCAGGGTGGATGTGGGTGGGGTGTGTCTGAGAGGTGTCCTTGTGCTCTGTCCTGCCCAAGAATCCTTTGTAACAGTGGGCTGTCAGCTTCTTAGAGCCTTCCTGAACTTAGCCCCGCTGTGGTGTCTTGGATAGGTCAAATGACAATATGCTATGTAGTCAAGACATACCAGGTTTTTATCCCCACTAGATTTGGGTCCTTGGGCTATCTCCTCACCTCCCAAAGCATCTCCCAGGTGTGCTATGGTTGTGAAGTAAGAGGCAAACTAACATGACCAAGAAATTGCCTCAAGTGGTGTTGAAAGCCCAACTTTGAACTTGCTTATCTCCCGCTCCTGGTCCCTTCATCATCCATCCCCACCTTCTCATCTCCTGTTCCAGGAACAGTACATCTTCATCCATGATGCAATCCTGGAGGCCTGCCTGTGTGGGGAGACCACCATCCCTGTCAATGAGTTCAAGGCTACCTACAGAGAGATGATCCGCATTGATCCTCAGAGTAATTCTTCCCAGCTACGGGAAGAGTTTCAGGTGGGGACTGAGTGTGGTGTGGTGGTGTGGTGGTGGTGGTGGTGGCGGTGGTGTGTGTGTGTGTGTGTGTGTGTGAGCTCTTCATTTTTATGGTCACCAAAGGCCAAACAAGAGGGAGAAGCCCGTGGAACAGCTAGAGGGAAGGAGTTGGATTGCAAGGAAAGACTGAGACAGAAGAGGAGGTGGTACATCAAAGCACTTCATTCAAACCCTTGAAGGGTTTGGTTTCTCTGAGGCCAGATAAGCCTGGGGTCCAATCCTGGCTTCTCTAGTTATGCGACGTGAATAGCCTTGAGCAAGTCATTTACGGAGGCAAATGAGCCTCATTTTTGTTACCCAGAAAAAAGACATAGTTAATATTGCTTTATAGTGTTTGTATTTAACAAGATCCTCCTGGTCTTAAGTAAAAAAAAACAACCTAGCTCAATGGCTGCAGTTGCTACGAAGTGTGAGAGTGGTGCAGCTTCATTTGTGGCTTGATCCAGAGCACCGGCTTGAATCAGGACATACATTCTATCCAGACAGATCCCTGAACTGGGCAGGCCAGCACCTCTGCCTGTTGCCCGGAGCAAGCTCTGAGGAAGAAGCAGGGTTCTAGAGTTGTTCCTAGCCAAGCACTGATACGCTAGTAACGGTCCTCCCCAGTCTTGCTGTGGATTGAGCCCTGGGTGTACCACGCTCTGCCCTATGCTGACATTGTCTTACTTTATCCTGCTGGCAGCCTCATGGAGTAGATGTGTTGCTTTCCCATCTTACAGTTGAGGACAACTGAGGTCGAGAGATAATGTAGCTTGTCTAAAGTTACTGGGGTGGTGGGGAGGCAGATCTTAGGTTTCAGAGCTCAGTCCAGGCCCTGTATGGGCTGGAGATAGGGAGCTTGGGTTCCTCAGTTCCTCCATCTACTCATGGAGTTAATAACCTAGCCCAGTGTCCTTGTGAGGTTATAAGTTGGCCCTGCAAGTCACAGGTGTGCCTCCCTGTCCCCATTCCACTCCTCGTAGACGCTGAACTCCGTCACACCACCGCTGGATGTGGAGGAATGTAGCATCGCCCTGCTGCCCCGGAACCGTGACAAGAACCGCAGCATGGACGTTCTGCCACCTGACCGCTGCCTGCCCTTCCTCATCTCCACCGACGGGGACCCCAACAATTACATCAATGCGGCTCTGACTGATGTGAGGACTGGGGGTGGGGGCACAGGATGGGGCTGTGGGACTCCCCTTCATAGCAGCATCTAGAAGCCTCTAGAGTCAAGAGAGTAGAGCCCAGAGCTCTGATGGGGGGGGACTCTTCATTCATTCTGGGAACCAGGCCCATGGGGGTGAGCCCTCCATTCCCACCAATACTCTACTCGAGGCATTACTCAGTGTTCCTACTCTGGTGTCGTTCTCAGGCTCACTGGAGTCTGGGTTGTGGGGTTTGGGTGGGGTTGTCTCAGGATCAGCCTGAGTAGGAGGAATGATTGAGGGGGGCTCTGGCTGGGGAGGCCTTGAGGCTTGAGGGTAGGGTTTGAGACCTGGTGTTTACAGAGCCTGTGGAGATCGAGCTAGACCCGACCCTAGTTTGAAATGGTCACTTGTCCCTGGTCCTCCCTGACTGTGGCTAAGAGCCCAGGAGCCATTTGCTACTCTCTTTCTTGGCTCCCAGACTGGGGCCTTCAGCTCCCTTACTGGGTGTTGGAAGCATGGCTGGAGATGGTGCTGGAGTTTTAGGGTTCCAGAACACTGCAGTCTGCAGATGAAGATTCTGTGAATGTCATCCCCATTCCTTTCTGCAGTTGGAGCCCATCAGGAGAGATAGGTAGAAGAGACAGACAGCTGGAGATCCAGCTGGGACAGGAAATGTAAGCTAATGTGGCTATAGATATATGACCAAGGGAGCTAGGCACCGTGGGCTCATGCTTATAATCATAGCTACTCAGGAAGCTGAGATCAGGAGGGTTGTGGTTCAAAGCCAGCCTGGGCAGAAAAGTCCAACAGTCCATCAGCAAGTAGCCAACAAAAAGCCAGATTGGAGGTATGGCTTGCAAGCAAGCCAAGGGAAATATGAGACCCTATATTAGGGAAATAAAAGAGATGTGGCTAAGGGGAGTGGCTCTGCGTTCATCCCTCAGTCAGATGATTTCCTCTCCCAGATGCACCTGGACCCTCACACTTTTGGGTTATCCTCCTCCTCTGGGCAGACATTATGTGTGGCTAGGGCAGGGATGGTGACAATGCTTCTGAGAGGAAGGGGTAGAGCCAAGCAGCTCATCCAGGAGAGGAGAGAATGAAATGAGGGCTGCAGCTAGCAGCAACAGTGTCATGGGACTCTTTCCCCTCTCCCCCATGGAGATGAGAGCTGGGGGAGATGGAGAAGAGCCTTCTGTGGACTGGTTTAGTCCAACAGCCCCTCAGCAGGGGAATACTAAGCAGGTGTATGCTTACTGGCTTGCCTGGGGGTATGCGGCCTATTAGAATATGGCTTCACTTCTGCTCCCTTTGTGGCCTTGGTGTGCCCATCTACTCCCTGGGGACTGAAGAGGTGGCTCTGTGAGCCTTCTGAGCCTCTGGCTGGGAGTTGGGAGGGTCACGTTGGGCTCTCTGGCCTAGTAGGTGTGGCCTGCTAGGTGGAGAAGCTATTGGCTCAGTCCTGCCCCTCCTGTGTTCTCCAGGCACCTGAGCCCAGCCATGTAAGGTCAGCCCAGGAGATCTGCCTCTTGGACTGTAGTGGGACCAGTCAGGTTCTGCTTGGATGGCCAGTCTTTCCTGGGCTGCCTCAGCTTGAGTTCAGAAGTTGGCTAGGCCTGACTTTTTTTTTTTTTTTTTTTTGTTGGTCATGAGTCTTGAACTCTGGTCCTGGGCACTGTCCCTCAGCTCTTCAGCTCAAGGCTAGCACTCTACCACTTGAACCACAATGCCACTTCCGGTTTTCTGGTGGTTGATTGGAGACAAAAGTCCCATGAACTTTCCTGCTTGGGCTAGCTTTGAACTAAGATCCTCAGATCTCAGCCTCTTTTGTAGCTAGGATTACAGGTGTGAGCCACCAGCACCTGGCTTAGGCCTGACTTTGAGCACTGCTGGTCCAGGAGCCATCAGAGTCCTAGGAACAACTGGGGAGACCTCGTGTCTCTGTTTTATCACATACAGGATTGTGAAGTCCAGGGCATGATTTGCTGAAGCCCCAGGTCAGGACCAAGACCAGAGTAAGCCAGACAAGGGCCAGGGTCCCAGAAGCTGAGGCAATCCCCAGGTTAGGAGAATGGAGTTGCAAGAGAAGAGCTCAGGAGAGTGAGAGGCAAGGCATAGTGGGGAAAGGCAGGACCCAAGGGGAGACTTGGGGCCAGACTAGCATGATAGGCAGAACAAGGTGAGGAACAGGGGAATGGAGCCAATGCCTATTACCGTCTAGAGTGCTTGGGTGGGTCTTAAACTCATCCATGGCATTGCAAGTGGTCCATAGGTTTGTTTATTCAGAAATACTTATTGAACTACTACAAGGTGTTAGGCAGAGGTCACATCTCAAGATGTTTACTCTCCTGAACTTTGCATTTGGAGTAGCTGGGGAGGTGCAATCAATAATAAATATGGGATACAAATGTTATGCAATGCAAATTTCTATAGTGAGCAACCAGTCAGGAGGTTTAATGAGAGTCTGGGGCTGCTTTTGATGAGGTGGTAAGGGAGGGCCTGTTTCAGGAGTTTAAGCAAGACTAGAATGAAGTGAGGGACCAAAGCCATGCTGACATTTGGAAAATTAGGTCTGAGCAGCAGAGATACAAGTAGATACAAAGGTCTCGAGGCAAGGAGCAAGTTTGGCTTCATTTTTGAAGATCTTTTGCTGTGCAGTTTGCAGAGGCCATGGGCTGGAACTAGAGGCCTAGGGGCCCAGCTCATCTCAGGCCTCTGAGAAGTGGGCTATTGAAGGTAATCTGGTCCTGAGGACACAATTGTCTAGCTCTGCGTGGGCTGAGTGGAGAGAAAGCCTGCAACAGAGCCTCTGCTGTGGCAGGGTTGCACACAGGGGTTGAGTGCCAGTTTCTCTGTAGAGCTACACACGGAGCGCGGCGTTCATCGTGACCCTGCACCCGCTGCAGAGTACCACCCCTGACTTCTGGAGGCTGGTCTACGACTATGGGTGCACCTCCATCGTCATGCTCAACCAGCTGAACCAGTCCAACTCTGCTTGGGTAAGGCCCCACTGCCAGGGCCTCAGTGTGTTCCAGGATCCTGGGCCCCAAGTCACATGGTGGAGCCCTTCCTTGCCACCTAGCCATTGTGTGCCATTAGATGAGCCATACTCCCTCCCAGAGACCCGGTTTCCTCATTTGTAAAACAAAGGTATCAAAGCACACTTATTGCAATTCATTCAATGGCTGAAGTCAGCTTTGTACTTTGGGTCTTAATTACAATCTGCAATGACCTGGGGGTGGAGGCTTTGAGAAAGTGATGGAAATTAAGACCCGCACGGATAAAGAGCCTTCTCCAAGGTCCCGTAGCTAGGAAGCGACTGTGTGGCCCATGCTGGCTGCCTTATTCAGTTTCTGTTTTCTTATTAGCTCTATTAAGCTGCTCAATTGGGCAGGCCTTTGACATAGAGTGAAAGTCAAGCCTCCTGTTTCCTGACTGTTTGACCTAGGGTAATACATTTATTGACCTGTTTGAGCCTCAGTTTCCCTCTTTGAAACATGGAGAAAAACACTGGGCGTATTTGTTGGGATGCTGTGCTGTGCCTGGCAGGTCATCAGCACTCAGGTCATGGCAGGGATGAAGATGATCAGGGTGACAGTTGCTATGAGGCTGGCCAGCCTCTGGCTCAGCAGTGGCCTAGGGGCAGCTCCTACTACTCCTCTTTTCCTTTTGGGGGGTCCCAGAGATGGAGTTTTTGGAAGTGCATATGGCCAGCCTTCCAACCCTGTGTGATTGCATGCCTTCGAGCTCTGGACCCCTTAGTGCCTCTGCTCTGTGCTCCAGGAGGCTAGAGGGTTTTCTGTAAAATGAGAATGGCCTCTTGTGACTGGAGTTGCATTAACTGGTTTTTTTGTTAGTGTCAGTGCAATGGGGCTGGAAGTTTGAGCCTTTAGCTCTTGCTGGGTTTTCCCACTAATACCTGGCATACTACCACTTGAGTCACACCTTCATCTTCAGCTTTTTGCTAGTTAACTGGAGATAAGAGTCTTTTGGATTTATATGCCTTGGCTAGATATTTAAACCATGATTGTCAAGGCTCAGCCTCCTGAGTAGCTAAGATTATAGGTGTGAGCCACCGGTGCCTAGCTCTCTGGGCTCTTTATGAACCAGGCTCTTGGTACATGACCTGGATTGTAGAGAATGGGCATCTACACCTGAATGGGGGGGGTCTGCAGTGAATACTAGCTGTGGCAGGAACCCACCTTTACTAGGGCAGGGACAAAGACCCAGAGGAAGCTCATCCAGATATCACTTCTTGCTCATGCATTCAGCCACTTTTCCCCAGGGACTGTCCCTGCCAGACTCCGCAGTGGGCAGTGGGGTGGACACAGGGAGAAGACCCAGCCCCTTCTAGATCACCAAGCCTGAGAGCAAGTATTCCAGTAGTGAGGTGGTGATGAGAGCACAGAGGGAAAAGGACTATGACTGGACACAGAGAAACCTGGGGGAAAAGGAATCAAGGAGTCTTCTGGAGGAAGCAAGATCTGAGCTAAATGTGGGAAGGAAAACGAGGAGGTAGGGTAAAAAGTACAATAATGTCTGACCATAGGGGGTTGCAGGGCCACAGGCACAATGAGGAAGGCAGAGTCCTTTCCTCCTGGGGCTGTGGTCGGAGGAAAGCTGATGGAGCATGGCGACATTTGGGATGAGTTGGGGGCATCTCAGGAGTGACTGCCATCCCCACCATCTCTATCCCTGATGTGTACTTAGCACCTTTCTGTGCCAGGCACAGCATGGCACCAAGCCTCCTCATGTACCCCTCACACGGTCCTCCTAGTAACCCCAGGAAATGGGTCCAGTGCTGGTCGCCATTTTACAGAGAAGGAAATTGAGGCTCAGAAGGTAAATGAACGTATCCTAGTTTCACACATGGAGAAATGGGATCCAGGCATGGAGGAGACTAGAAGGTGAGGCTTCAGAAGGACCGGCCCATAGGACCTGGGTGTGTACATGCGGGCTATGCCTCCTCGGTCCCCCTCATGTCTCTGGCCTAGTCTGCAGGGACAGGTAGGTAGGACGCTGCCCCTGGTCCAGAAGCAGGGAGCTGACATGTGACACCTCATTCTGGGCTGGTGCTGAGGTCAGAGGCAGTGAGAGAGAAGGCAGGAGCCGGCTTGGGGTGAATGGGGTGACCGAGACCTGTCCCTGGAAGTTGTGTGCACACACTGCACGTGTTGGCATGGATGTGTTGTAATGGAGGAGTCTAGCCATGTGCACTGGACATCACTATGCAGTCTGTGATAGGAAAGCATCAGCATTGAGCACTCCTGGAGGGTGTGCCCTGCAGTCAGCTGAGTGGTGGTGGGTAGCTGTGGTGGCATCCTGGTGGAGGAGTAGCTGTGAGGGTGAGCCCCACCCAGCTCTCCCCAGCTCTCCTCTCTATGCCTATGCCGCCAGCCCTGCCTGCAATACTGGCCAGAGCCAGGCCGGCAGCAGTACGGCCTCATGGAAGTGGAGTTTGTGTCAGGCACTGCGGATGAAGACTTGGTGGCCCGAGTTTTCCGGGTACAGAACATCTCTCGGGTGAGTGGTCTGAGTTTCCCAAGGGTGAGGACTTGGGTGATGGCTGGGTTGCCGTTAGTGATCCCCTTGAGGTCATCAGGGGCCAGTGGCCCCAGTGCTCATGTTCCCTTGGCTGGCTGCCCATGCCCCCAGCTGCAGGAGGGCCACCTGCTGGTGCGGCACTTCCAGTTCCTGCGCTGGTCTGCCTACCGGGACACACCTGACTCCAGGAAGGCCTTTCTGCACCTGCTGGCTGAGGTGGACAAGTGGCAGGCGGAGAGCGGGGACGGGCGCACCGTGGTCCACTGCCTGTGAGTGCTTGCCTGCTTTCCCTGGAGGAACCCTGGGAACACTGGGTATAGATTCCACCTGGGGCAACTGCACAGCCCTGCCATGTGGTGACTGACTTCATCTGCTTGATTAGAGATGTGTACCTGATAAGATCATAGCTTGCTTTTTATGCCGATGGAATTGCAGGCTGTTCATGCAGTGCAAGTGAAAATATCATTCATCCATCCACTCATCCATCCATCCATCCATCCATCCATCCATCCATCCATCCATCCATCTCATTCATCCCCCATCGCTCAATTATCCACTCAGATATTCAGCCCATTCATTTATTCATTCATTCACGCATTCACACATCCATCTAGCCATCCATCCAGCCAGCCATCCATTCATCCACTCACTTATCTACTCATTTGTTCATCGATTCACTCATTCATAGGCTTGCCTCAGAGATAAATCCATGAATTCACTCATGTCTGGGTACAGCTACTCCCTTGACCCCCACCTTTTCACATTTCTAGTATTCACGGAGCCTCCCAGGGCTTGGCAGGGCATACTAGGGAGCTGAGTTGGTGCTGGACTGGCCAGTTCTAGTTTGAGGGAGAAGTGGGCTGAAGGCTGGTTGGTCCCATCCTGGGTGGTGAATGAAGAGTCCCAGGGGTAGGGGCGAGGCTTGGAGTGGAGGGAGAGCCTTTGGTGGGTGGGTTGGCTCTGGTGTGGTGCACCTGGCTGTCTACACTGCCAGGCTGTGTGTTTGCTGCATGACTGCCCTTTTGGAGTGTCTAGCTTCTTTTCTCTAGGAATCTACAGGCCTTTCTTTCATAAGGTTGTGTCTTCTGAGATGACTCGAGGCTTCCATGATAGTTTCAGCCTCTGAGCTGTGTCTAACCTTCTGGTTGGTTACTGTCCTCAAGGCCTCACCCTTCACTTTTGGCCTTCAGAATTCTGCTCATGCCTTTTGTTCTGGGGCCCTGTCCTTCACCCTTTGGATTCTACTTCTCCCAAACCTTTCCTGTGTCTCCTAGGAATGGGGGTGGCCGTAGTGGCACCTTCTGCGCCTGCGCGACAGTCCTGGAGATGATTCGCTGCCACAGCCTGGTGGATGTTTTCTTTGCTGCCAAAACGCTTCGGAACTACAAGCCCAATATGGTGGAGACCATGGTGAGGGACATTTCCTGGGACCCTGCCACTTCTATCTCCCACCCTGGCCAGGTTCCTGGGTATATGCTTCCTTCACCCACCTTGATCCCGCCTTGGGACCTTGGCTCTAGTCCTGAGGTGTCAGGCATTGCTCTCACTCCCTCAGGGCAGCTCAGGGTTCACCTAGGTCTTCTCTCTCCAGTCGCAGGAAGCGGCCAAGCTCATGATCCCTTCTTTTCCTCTTCCCAGGATCAGTACCACTTTTGCTACGATGTGGCCCTGGAGTACCTGGAGGGGCTGGAGTCAAGATAGCGGCCCCTGGTCTAGAATACCCGCTGTGCACTCAGGGCCAGGCCTGACATCCCAGACTAGCCAGGAGGACCTGTGCTCCCAACTCTGCTTAGCCATAGCCCGATGGGGAAAGTGCTGGAGTTGACTGCTAGGTCATCCTGGTGTCCCCAGGGACTGGCTGTGGGCCAGGGAGGAGATTGGCAAGACTGCAGTCCAGCGCTACCTGCAGACCTGTGCTGAGAGGCTTGGCACCGCCTGCCACAGTGACAGGAGAAGAAAAGCCAGCTTGTTCCACTTGGTTCCAGCCCAGCCCTTGGCAGAGAAGAGTGAGGTCCTGCAAAGAGTGTCTCAGGCCAAAGTTTCTACCCTGCAGGGTCTGGGGTGTGGCATCTTGAGTCCCTTGTGGTTGAGCTTCCCTGAGAGTGCTGATTTTCCAGTGGGACACACTGACCACCCTCTTCAGGGGAATTGCAGTGCTCGCCCTGTAATTCCTGGGGTATTGGCTCACCACCTTCCCCACTTCTGCTTTCCTGACATGTGCTCTGAGCTTCCTGGGACAGGATCTGTCCATCCCTGCCATAACCTGTGTGGGCTCCTTTCTGGCCTGGCCCCGAGTCTGCAGAATGAAGCCACCTCAGCTCTTCCTTTCCTTAGCCTTCAGGACTCTTATCACTTGGTTCTGCCAGTGTGGGCCGGTGATGATCTACAAGGTTGAACCACAGTTCCTGGGGCTGAAGTCCCTATGGGTTGTGGTCAGGCTGCTCACTGGGGAGAGGGTAGTGCCGGGGCAGAGCTGGTCACAACCCGTAGAGTTCAGAGGAAGGAGGGGTACTGGGAGATGGAGGATCAGTGTTTTTTATTTTTTTTGGTTGTTTATTTTGTTATTTTTTTGATGGGTGGGTGGGAAGGTCTCTTTAAAATGAGGCAGGCCACACCCCCATTCCGTGCCTCAATTTCCCCATCTGTAAACTGTAGATATGACTACTGACCTACCTCTCAGGGGGCTGTGGGGAGGCATAAGGTAATGTTTGTAAAGCGCTTTGTAAATAAACGTGCTCTCTGAATGCCACCCCGCGGCCCTGTGTGTGTCTGACCAGCTTGATGGAGACCTGCTTGCCCACCACAGCTTCCCAGTGCACTCAGGGTCAGAGGCATGGGTTCTAGGCTAGCCTTGGTTTTTCTTTCTATAGAAGAGTGGAAGTGTGGAAGGTCATTCCAAGGAGCTCTGGACATTGTTGCCTCCATGCAGGCCTCTGAAACAGTTCCTTAGGCTGTAGCCTTTATCTTGACAATCCCAAGGTCTGAAGCTGCCTCTCACTGCTCTGGGGTGGGTTGAATTAGGCACAGCATGAAAGGCTTAGGATTTGGTGTTAAGCAAAACCCATGTTAGTCAGCTGAAGACCCTAGGTGAGTCAGCTGCTATCTCTGATCTTGTCTTACCTGTAAGATGGACTACATTTGGATCAGATGAGACTGTGATTAAGAATCTCATACAGTGCATGGCCCGCTGGAAGGGTGTTCAGTAAACAAATAGCAGAGATTGGTAGAGGAGACATACTTCTGAGGAAGGCCATCATCAGCTGGAATAGAAGGAGGAGTGAGCTGGCTGGAAGGGACCTGAGTCTTTCTTGCTTTGTCACAAGCTTGCTGTGTGTCCTGGGGGTAAGACAATTCCTGTTTCTTTAGATGAAAACTAGTTCTATGGCATACTGATGCTATTCCCATAACTGACTTTCTTTGGGTCAAGGGGTATGATCCCTTCTAATGACCTCATAGTTCAACCTCCTTTAATATGAGTTAAAGTGTATTGGGCCGTTCTGGTCCCATTTGACTAAGGTACACACTCCTTCCCCCTCATTCTGAACTGACCTCTGAGCCTTACTGCAAAGGCCTAAATGTATGTCTCAGATCCTGGCTGAGCAATAGAGTTTGACTTGCTTTGGCTAGCAGAATGACAGAAGTGACCACCTGTGGATTCTGGGTCCCAGACCTCCAGAGGCCTAGCAGGTTTTGCTTTTGTCCTTCTGGAACTCTGCCCTGTGAGGAAGTCCATGTAGACTACTTGACATTTTGAGGGTACCTGGAAGAGATCAGGACATCCCACCATCAGTCGAAATCAACTGTCAGACCCGAGAATAAGAGCATCTTGGACCTTCCAGCCCAACCCACCTGTCAGGTGAGTAGAGCCACATGATTGACTACTAGAAACTGACTAACCTCAAGAGTTGAGAGACATAATAACCCGTTCTTAAGCTATTAAGTTTTAGGATTCTTTGTTATATACCCAAAGCTAACTGCTATAAAAATGTTCTGGGTGGTATGGATATAGTTTTCCTCTTTGCTCCTTGAAGGGTTGAGCTCCTTAGGTGGAGTGTTCTGTGTTCATCTTGTTACATCCACTGTCCAGCAAAGGGCTTGTCTTGGATCTGGTGCTTAGGAAATGTTGGTGTTTGGAGGGAAGGCAGGAGAGACAGTGTGAGTCTGCCTGCCTGACTTCACATGACCTTTGGGAGCACTGGGATTGGGCTGAGCAGTAACAGCTCCAGAATCATCAGGTCAGGGTTCACTCCAGCTACACAGTCCCAGAAGGTGACCTTGTAAGTCCCTCCAAACACCTCACAATGAACATCATGATACTTAGAAGATTAGTCATGAGATTTATAGAAAAACTATTTAAAAGTGTGAGCATATTTCCTAATCAGGTAATTAGCCTTCAGTAAAGGATGCCAATCAGTATTTATGATGATTTGATTTCCAATCTTTTGGAGGTACTGGGGATTGAATTCTAGGCCTTGTGCTTGCTAGGCAAGTGCTCTTCCTCCTGAGCAGCACCCCAGCCCTTTTTGCTTTTAGTTGATTAGATTGGGTCTTGTGTTCTTGCCTAACCCTGACTTGGATGACAGTCTTGCGATCTTCCTACTTTTGCCTCCTGAGTGCCTGAGACCACAGGTTTGTGCCTCCAGATCTGTCTTGTTCGTTGAGGTAGAATCTTTCTATCTCTTGCCTAAGTAGGCCCTCCTGATCTCTATCTCCTGACTAGCTGGGATAGTAGGCATGTGCTACCATGCCCAAGCTTGACTTGACAGTGCAAAAGCCAACCACATTTATTAGAAACTACTACTCAAATTTTGAATCTTGCTCTTTCCCCAGACTAGCAATCTGTGGCATAATCATCTCTCTTAATTCTGGATGAGAAGTATAGCTCTTGGTCCTGCCATGTGACCAGAAGGGAAATATCCATCTTCTTCAGGGCACTATGTTGCCTAACAACGATGTTTGGGTAGGTGAGGTGGAGTGAATGCACTTTGACTTCGGACATTTTCAGTATAGGATGGGTTTATCAAAAGGCCCAACACCATTGTGCATAGAAGGAGCACTGGTGTGAAGTCCCAGGATGACAGACTGGTGCCCATTGTCTTTCATTTAGTGTCCATTGCTGTTTTCCATGCCTAACACCCTTTATCCATACAGTAACTCTAAAGCAGGCGTTTCTGGCCCTTCTTAGAGATGAGCAATTGGAGGAATACAATGAGTTTACTTACCTGAGGCCACCTAGCAGATTACAAATCCTGGGCCTCAACTGCTCTGCTCTGGGGCTAGCCTGGTGGTGTCAAGGTCCCTGAGGTGGGATCACAAGGGGAACTTGGAGGGTTTTCAGATGCTGGGATGGGTGGTGACTTCGAGGATGGGAAAGCCCATCCTAGAGAGCATGAGGCGAGTAATGATCTGCAGTTCTGTCCAGGACCCTGGGCTATGCAGATGTGGGCAGAAACCTCCAGTCTACCCCAGGCCTGGCGCACAGGCTTTGTGTAAATACAGATGGGTGGAAGAAGAGATTGCCTGCAACTGCTGGGAACTAAATTGTTTCTTTATGTCATAATAAATCAGGCTGCAGGGTGGCCAAGGCAATCATTACTTCCTACTACCTCTCTGCTGTCCCCTGATGGTAACATGCTGTGTATGTTACCTAGGCCACCTGTGAGCTATCCCTGTCACTGGGCTCTACTGACTTCCCCCTGCTGATCTGTGATGGGAGCTGAAGGCAGTGGTTCATGGCAGGCTGTAGAATCAACAGTGTGTGAGCATAGGGCAGTACATGGGACAGGGGGCTCTGTGTGGATAGGTACCTGTTAGTCTCCAATGGAGCCTGAGAGGTGGATACTATTTCACCCTCTTTTTATAGCTGAGGAGGCTGAGGCTCAGAGAGCTTGATCCTGAGGCCAGAAACATGGATCATCACATACAAATAGAAATGACTCTGTGTGTGTGTGTGTGTGTATTGGAGTTTAACTGGGAACCTTATGTTTGCTAGAGAGCCACTCAACCACTGAGCCCAAGTATATTTTTGATAAAAAAAATAGGCCATACTTTCATTGTTTGCTGCTGGGGTGCTCCAGGTCTCTCTTCTGACTGTGTCCTTCCCCCATACCTTAGCCTACTCTTCTCCTTTCCTTTCTCCTAGCTCTACCTGGACATCCTTTGCTAGTCTGACACCCTTTGCATAGTTCAGACCTCAAGCCTTTGCGATTTATGTTATGAACACACTGAAGATCCCCTCTACACTTCCTCTCCTCCCCCCTCCCCCATGTCCCTGCCCTCCTGGCCATTGCTTCCTCTGTCCCTGTTCCCCAGGGCCCTCCCTACTTTCTCACAGGGGTGATTGGTTGATTGCTTCCTCCCCTATGAGACTGAGTAGTAGCGAGGCTGGGGCTATGTGGATCCCATCCCACTGTGTCTCCATGCACAGAGCATGGGGCTTGGCACACATCAGTGAGTGTTCATTGAATGACTGAGAGTTGCAGAGTTGGGACTCCCACACAGATCTGGCAGAATACAGTTCCCATCCTCTTGAGTGCATAGTTTTCAGTCTTCTGGACAAACAGTGGATGAACAGTCACTTATGCCATGAGACTGGGTTCCAATGCTAGCTGGACCATTGCTGTGCTGAACAGCCTTCAGCAACAGCCATTCTCTCTGGGGCTGTGCCTCTTGATTTGTCCAATAAGGAGGTAGAAAAAGTTCTTTTGAGGGCCCTAGTAGGGTGGCATTGGGTTCAGCATCCTCATGACAGCGGGGCTAGCTAGCACTGTCCAGGCTACTGTACTGTTCTATGCACCTGCTTTCCAAGCCTGGTGAAATCTTGGGCTCCAAGATCCTGTAGCTTGGTTTGGCCTGATGGGCTTGCATACGTCCTGTGGCAAGTCCTTGATTATACCTGCTGCAGATATTATTCCTAATATTCCCAGGAATCCTGAGAGATAGATGTTACCTAAATCACTCATCAGATGAGAAAACAAGTGGAAAGAAGTCAGGAGAATCACTTAAGGCCACATGGGCAGAAAAGAACCAAATAGGATTAGCTACTTACTCCAATATTATTGTTCTTCTACTTATCAGAGAAATTCTGGAAGATCCAAGCTTGAGCTGCATTGCTGGGACTATCTCTTGTCTACACATCAGTAGGTCCCACCGAGACACCTCCTAGGCCAGGCTCAGCCACAGATATCATGTGCAGGCTAAACGAGACCCACAACCAGGCAGCCGCTTGGATTCATTGCTTGGCACCTTGTTGGACTACGGAGAATGCTGCTGGATAAATGACTGAAGGTTCTTGAGTTTGCAGATGGTGGGGTGGCCTGACTCAGCAGGATCCAAGGAGCTGAGAAGGCCTTTTCAAGAAAGATGAAATGTGTCTCCACTCACTTCCCACTTATTCCCGGGGGGGGGGGGGGGGGGGAAGGGGGGGGGCGGGAGAAGGAGGAATCTGTCCAGGAATCTTATTTTCTATTCATTTGAAAGTGGAACAATGTGACTTTTCTTGAGCTGTGTTTAGAATGTAACTGCATTTTCTTTTGTAGGAGAGCTGAGGCTAGTGTTCACTCTGTGCTTCTCCTTCAAAAGGCATAGACACTCTGCTCCTGGCCTTTCCCTCCAATAAACTCTTTGTTCCCTTCCATGTCTGCCAAGCTAAGCTTCTTATACACCCTTCTCTGCTCTGCTGTGTGATAATGGAACCCGAATCCGGTGAAGTTTGTGAGCTGAAGCAATGCTAGGCTTGGTCAGCTGAGGGTGTTACAGGGTTACAGAGGTGATGGCAGTAAGAAGACCTTTCCCTTTCAGGTTCTGGTCCTCCTTCCTTCTTTTGTTTCCTCAGTTAGTTCAGGAGCTGAGGCCTAGTGCCCAGTAGATTATGTAGACCAGCTTTAGATGTACCCCCAGTCCCAGCTGGAAGTGATTTCTGCAAACCAGTCTCACTAGGCTGTTATTGTCATTCCTTCATAGGAAAGATCTGTAGCAGGGAGGACTGTCTCTTGAGTCCTTGCTTCATTTGTTATTCACTTTACTGCAGCACAGACATAGGTACGTTTTTTGTACATGCTACCTCTGACACTCTTAGAGTCCGTGTTCTGTTGCTTTTGATAATCAACTGCCCTTTGCTAGATTTAACTCCTTATCTCAATATTTCTATGTACACATTATGAATATGAACTCTGTGTCCTGATTGGGTCCCCAAATCAGGTCCCCCGATTGACCCAGACTTGAGTCCGGGTGGGCCAGCTAACAGACTCTCACAGATGGGGTATTGATTGGTTTTATTGTCTCCTTGGACTTGAGTGCAGGGTCTTGCTCCTGTCAATGGAAAATGGGATGCTCGTAATTTGCTGCACAGTGGCACCATAATTAAGCCATTGTCTTGGATGGATTTTGAATTAATATCAACTGAAGCAACATCTTGAAGGTCCAGTAACCCCTGCATTTGACCATTGCCTTTATAATAAGATTGTAGTGTGGGATGTATATTTGGGTTCACTGGAACACTTGCTAGAAAGAAAACGATAAGGTGAGGGCATTTAAATCTCAGCTGAAACCATAGTTTGAGACCCACAGAGCTTCCACGTCACCTATAAAAGAATCTTCCTCTTATTTTATGTACTGTAGGGCTGATAACACTGAAAATGAAACATAAAATTTAATTGTGTGGGATGCACAATTTAAATGTCAGTGAAATTTATAGCATCACCAAGTTTCTCATGTGAAAGTTTGGACATAAATTAGGGGAGAATGGGATTCTGGAACAGGGACATCCTGTTGGAATCAGGTGAAAAAGAGACCTTTGAATCCCCAAGTCACTCTGAGCCTCTTTTGCTAAAAAAATGTAAGTTTCTTGTATCTGAGGAGGTTGAGTTTCTTTTACTGGAAAACTCTGTGATGATCTCATTTGGGAAAGAAGTCTTGAAATGGACTGATCAGATTTCTTAAGATATGCTACAAGGACCTTTTGTTGCTACCAGATCTGTAATTATGGTCAATCTCTGTGCTTCATGAGGTCAGGTAAAAACTAGGGCCCATAAAGAAATAGTTAATGGGAAGATTTGACATAATACTTGTGAATGTATATGGGAGTTGATTCCAAGAGTGGAGGACAATGCACAATCATTCTGAATTCCTGAAGGCGGGTTTTTGTGTGTATGTGCTAGCTTTGGGCTTGAACTCAGGACCTGGGTGCTGTCCATAAGCATTTTTGCTCAAGTCTAATACTGTACCAGCTGAATCACATTTCCACTTTGGCTTTTTGGTGTTTACTTAGAGATAAGAGTTTCACAAACTTTCCTGCCTGGGATAGCTTTGAACCATGATTCTGAGATCACAGCATCTTGAGTAGCTAGGATTTCAGGCGTGAGCTACCAATGCCTGGCTGTCTGCAGATGAAGTTAGCACCTACAACAAAGTAAGTTGCACTTGGAGGTGGTTTTGTTTAGTGAAGTTGAGTTGCCAGACCTTCCATGGCACATTGCAGAAGAGGGAATCTAAAGGCTGAAGGATATAGTTACTGGAGTGGTTCATTTTAGGTCCTGCAGTCACCCCTAAATTGTTTCCTGAAAATTCCCAGAAGACATTTGTAACTAAGGCATCAAAAAATACGTGCTCAAAGGTAGAACCTCTAACCTTAGTCCAGATACTAGCTACAACATGCTTCCATTTATATGGGCTTCCTGATTTCAAGGGAATGATAGAATCCTGGAGAAGTGTAGTCTAAACCATGCTGCTTAATAGGTAAAGGCAAGATGGTTGCACTTACCATAAAGGGTAGAAGGGAGCATGGTAATTAGAGTATCTTAGCCCACTGGCATCCTGTATTCCTAGAAAGGCAATAGAACAGCCTATGAAACTACAGTTTGATTTATATGCAGGAAAAGCAACCAACCTTCCAACCGCTAGTACTGGTGACTCAAACCTGACTTGAATTGCCATGTTGGAGAAATGAAGCCTTTCACCCAGTCTCCAGACCTAGTTCATAGAGATTTGAGGCCCTTGGGAAACATTTTCTGCAACTATGTTGTAGGTGTGGTCCTGCATCTTCTGCTAAGCCTTCTCCACAGAATTCTGATGCCCCTCAATAGAATGACTGCACTTGAGAAAAGAAGGTGCCAATATCGTTGGAGATTACTAGATACTGTCTGAATTTATGGGGATGCAAAAATACCACTGTGGCCCATCAGTCACAGTGGTGACTTAGGTAGTTGGTCATGTCTCAGTTTCTGAATGTGTAATTGAAGCAGACAATTTGGTAACTGGAGGAATAATTCCCACTTGGAGTGTCTGACTTATGAGCTAAAGTCTATTATGGAAGGAAGGCATAGGGAGCAGTTCTCAGGCTTACCTCTCTCTGCTGTGCTAGTGAACTGGAGGTATTTCTCTATCCTTGAGAGAACCACAGAAATTAATGAAGACTTGGAATGTGCAGAAATGGTGAATCTATTCCATTCCCATTTCACTTGCCTATTTCTCATGGGCAGAGCTTATGTAGATTTTGGAGATTGACTGGATTATTGTACACATCATCAAACGATGACACCGATTTCCCCTGCTAACTCACACCTAGTAACACTGGAGTAACACATTATATCATTTGGTTTGGAGCCGCTGATCTAACTACTGAATTTTCCTCTGCACCCCTTTGAGAAGAATGCCAAAACTGCTTTGCATTTACCTGGAAGGGGCCACAGTGCCTGTTCACAGTCCTGCCTGAGAGGTAAGTCAGGGTCTACTGCTAAGATGATCATCTTGACCTTCTACAATGCATCATACCTGGCACTAGATTGAGGACAAATTTATTGATCTCGGGGAACAGAAAATAGCAAGTACAACATAAGTGAGCAGGAAGGTAGGAAATAAATCGCATCAGATTTCAGAAGCCTGCCATCTCAGTGTAGTCTGATGGTTCAGTGATCTGGAACATGTCACTATGTCCCCTCCAAGGCCAAAGTCCAGTTGCTGCCTGTTGTACTACCTATCATGAAGAAAGACAAAATACTTGGTAAGCTCTGGGGGATTTTTGAGGCAACATGTGTCCCATTTTTGTTTATTATTTTTTGATAAGACCCCCATGTAGTTTCTAGTTTTGAGTAGAGGCCATAGCAAAAGAAGACTCTACAGCAAGTTAGGGTTTCAGTACAAGTGCTTCTGCCCATTGGTCCTTATGATCCAGGAGATCCGACGACTCTCAAAGTACTCATAGCAAGTAAGGAGGTTTTATAGATTCTCGGGCAAGTCCCCAAAGGTGAATCACAGTATAGAACTCTAGGTTCTTAGTAAACTTATTCTCTTGTATGGAGATAGTACCTTTTCTTCTGAGTAATATCTTCTAGCTTGCTACTAGGTGTGGCAGAGAGTTGGAATGGGCATAGACTCTGAATACTGCCCACTAATGGACATCTACTACACAGGTGGCTTTCAGTAACCAGGTGACCAATATGCTCTATGGGGATCAGTTAACCTCCTTATCTCTCTTGCTAGGATTGTCCAGCAAGCCCATGACTCTGGTGGTACGCATGTTGAATATGCATAGGCTCAAAAACATAAACTTCCCTTTATTAAGGGCTACCTTGGATACTGCCACTGCTGGATGCTCAATCTCACAGCAGAGAAGATTGACATGAACTCACAGTTATTGTGCCATTCACAAACCAGTCATCTCCTGCATAGTAGGTTGATTTCATCATGTAGAGAGCAGAGCTTCTTCCTTACTTGGATAAGCTATTTTCTGAATATTGATTTGCTGGCCCTGCATGCAGTATCTTTGTCCACACAATTTCCCGTGTACTCAGAGTTGTCTCACAGACTGTGTCATATTCAGCAGAGAATTGCCTCTTCTCAAGGAGCTTGTTTTCACAACAGAGGAAATGCCAAAGTGGACTTACTATCACATACCTCATCACCTTGAAGTGGATGGCCTAATTACGGGGTGGAAAGGCTTACTGACAATCCAGGCATGGCGCCAGTTGGGAGATTCGCTTTGAATCAGACATCAAGGCAGTGCCTCCTCCCTCCTTGTTCGAATACTTGCGTCCACTACTCAAGCAATGGAAATGGGAAGGATTTCAGGCCAGTCAAGCTTCAATCAGAAGACAGAGACCACACTGAATTAACTAAAAGGGAATAAAGGAGAGCTGTAAAGAGAACCAGTAAGAGTAGAGGAGATGCCAGGTGCCAGTGGCCTATGCCTGTGATCCTAGATACTTAGGAGGCTGAGATTTGAGGATTGCAGTTTGTAGCCAGCCCAGGCAGGACAGTGAGCTTTTTAGCTCCAATAAACCACCAGAAAACCAGAAGTGGTGCTGTGGCTCAAAGTGGTAGGGCACTAGCTTTGAGCAAAAAAGCTCTGGGACAGTGCTCAAGCCCTGAGTTCAAGCCCCATGACTGACTGTAATGCGTAGGACAGCTCTCACAACAGGGAACCCTCTGACTCATGTGTCGGAAGTCCTGAGACTGAGAAGTTCTAAATGAGTCAGTGGAGAATCAGAGGTCCCGACAGAGGGAGCACCTTGCCTAGGGCAAGGTAAGAAAGTAAGAGTAAGCCATGCGCCAGTGGCTCACGCCTATAATCCCAGCTACCCAGGAGGCTGAGATCTGAGGATCATGGTTCAAAGCCAGCCCAGGCAGGAAAGTCTGTGAGACTCTTATCTCCAATAAACTTGAGCTGTGGCTCAAGTGGTAGAGTGCTCGCCTTGAGCTGAAGAGCTGAGGGACAGCGCCCAGGCCCAGAGGTCAAACCCCACGATCAACAACAACAACAACAAAAGTAAGAGTAAGATGAGAGAGCCCAGTCCCCCCAACTCCCACTCTTTTTTTTCCTCTCAGGTATAAGGGTGGGACAGGAAATGGGAAGCTCTAATGGCTGCCCCAGGAACAGTGTGCCTGCAGGTAGCTGCCATTCTCTTGCTATCCTGCACTTTTTGTGAATCCTTACTGTTGCGAATCACACAATACCACTAAGTTTGACAGAAAAAGGCTCGTTGTGGCTGATGGTTCTGGAGGTCCAAAGTAGAGGGGCTGCGCTTGTTGTTGGTTTCCTAGTTGGCAGAGTCCTCAGGCAGTACAGGGTTCCATGTGATGAAAGGCAGGGGTGGGCCTATTTCTGTGTCTTCTGGTCTTTCTCCTCCTCGTAGTCACCAGGAAGGAGTTCATCATGGAGGCTCTCCCATTACTTTATCTATTATCTATTACCTGATCTATTACCTAGTTCTAAGCAACTCCCCAACCCCTCACTTCTAAACACCAAGGTAGACATTTCTACCTTCTTACTACCTTACAACAGAGATTAAATGTCAATGCAGGAAGCCTTGGAAGATGCACTTAAATTGCATCTGAACCACAGCACCTGTCAAGACATTTTCCCATGGCAGCCATCTGCTTTCACAACGTCTGTTCCGAGTTGCTGAGAAGCTGCTCAAGAAACTGGCACTCAGCGAGGACTGGTGGCGTTGCCAAGGGGCAAGTGCCAACTCACACCGCCTCCAGTATCATCTCCCTCTTGCAACTCTTCTAAGCCTTTAAGGACTTCAAGGCTACTCCTATCTTCACCCTTCTGAAGCCCTCCCCCACCCCAACCACCAGCTTCTTCTATCTGCTTCCATATCTATTCTCCCCGGCACCTGTTCTCAGTTGGCTTAGGGGTTGACTTAACTTTTTATTTTTTCTGGTTGTGGGGCTTGAACTCTAGGCCTGGGCACTGTCTCTGTGCTCTTCACTCAAGGCCAGTGCTCTACCACTTGAGCCACAGTGCCACTTCTGGTTTTCTGGTGGTTAATTGGAGATAAGAGTCTCATGGACTTTCCTGCCTGGGCTGGCTTTGAACTGTGATCCTCAGATTTCAGCTTCCTGAGTACCTAGGATTACGGGTGTGAGCCACTGGTGCCCATCACAAGACTTAACTTTTGAGAGCAAGATTCTCTTCTTTGATTGAAGGTCAATCTGTTTCAGTCTTCTGGGTCCATTTCTCTTTGCCTTTTGGGGATCCTGTCACTATTGAGTGTGTCTGTATATTCTCTGTCTCTCTGTGTCTCTCCGTGTCTTTGTCTCTGTCTCTTTCTGCTTCCTGGCTGCCATGAGGAGAACAGCTTCCCAGGGCTGAACACACTGTGTCAGTGGCATCTCTGGGCCTGTGCCAGTTTTCCACTGGATCTGAAAACATGAAAGCCCAAATAACAAGTATCTGGGACTGACTTCCAGGTTGTGCTGCCAAATGGTTACAGACACAGGTGTGTGTGTGAGGGGGTTAGGAACCCTGTAATCTGTGGCTGGTCTTTCATCTGCTGTGTGGCTTCAGTTTCCCCATCCTCAGAAAATAAACACTACTTCCTGGGATGCAGAGAGGGTCAAGTGGGATTCAGAAGAGACTGGCATATGTCAGAAACAAGCTAGGAATGGAGGGAGCCTTACTTTCACCTCTGTGGTGAAGCCCTGCTGAGCACAGGGCAGCTCCATGTCAGAGAAACCAAGCTGCCACCACTGACCAAGAAGCTCTGCAGCCTGGGGATGGACTATGTGTGTCAGCCTTGGGCTTCCTCCTGTAATGTGTAACCTGTAATGTGGAGGTGCCTGGCAGGGAGGCCAGATGTCCTTCACTGTCCCAGCCAGCTCCTAGACTGTCTCCAAGGGGCCTGGACAATGCCGAGCTATAGGCAGAGAGCCAGGGAAGGGACAGCAAATAGAGGAGGATGAGGAGAAGGAGGAAGAAGACTAAGAAAAGGACAAGGAACATTGAGAGGAGGGGTAGGAGAAAGAGGATTGTTTTCATTCTGAGTTGTACAAGATGCAAGCAGGAAGCGTGGGCTCTAGAATCTGAGAGTCCTGAGAGCAAAAGCTGGTACCGCTCAGCATGTGGGGTTGTGCTGGGGTGATCATTTTACCATTGCAAACCTCAGTCTTCGCATCTGCAAAATGGAGATAAGAATGGTGCTGATTTCTTAGGGGGTAATCTTGACATAGTACTGAGCACTGTATGCTTGGTCCAGAGTAAGTCCCCAAGACCTAGTAGCTACAGCAGCAGCAGAACAAAGAGCATTGCATTTACAAATCAGTGCATTCTTGAGGGAGGGGCTGTAAATGCACCGAACTAACTGGATATAGAAGATAGGAGAGCTTGTTCATTTGGATTTGGATTGTTCATTGGATTTGTCCAAGCATACAAACCCAGTAATAGTAATAGCAGTAGCAGCAGAATTAGTAGTAGTAGTAATAATAATAACAATGATAGACATTGGGGTTTAAATTCAGGGCATTCAGGTTGCTAGGCAAGAACTTTACCACTTGAGCCCCCAGCCCTTTTGATTTTCTTATTTTTCATACCCAACATTTTGACTGAGATTAACTTTGTGCTTCCGTCTTCCTGATCTCCATGCCCTGATTAGCTGAGATTACACATGTGTGCCACTGCATCTGGCCTAGGAATTGTTCTTACCTGCCTGACACCAATTGTATTGGTTGAGGGTGAAAGTTCAGGTGCTAATGGTAGCTAAATTGAGTAATATTTATCAGTTTTTTTCTTACTGTGACAAAGTACCTGGGCAAAACAAAGGAGGAAAGACTTATTTTGGCTCACAGGTTCAGTCTGTTATGGCAGGGAGAACATGGTAAAGACAGAACAGCTTACATAATGGTGGCTAGGAAGGAGAGAGAAAAGAGAGAGAGCAAAATGGAGGGAGGGAGAGAGGAGAGGAGGGAGAGAGGGAGAGAAGAAGGGAGGGAGGGAAGGAGAAGAGAGAAAGGGAGAGAAAGAGGAAAAACTATGGGTTGGTTCAGTCTATATTCAGGGCAGGTCTCTCCCCTCCTCACTTAGTTTGGGATGATCCTCAGATATACTCAGAGGTGTACTTTACTAGTCTCCCAGGTGCTTGTCAATCAATCCAATCAAGTTGAAAAACCATCACAATGTAGGAGAGCTAAAAGCAAATTCCATGTTGCTGGCTTAATCAGGAGTCACAGACACATGACTGCCATGTCTCTGGTTAGAGATACAGAGAAGGGATCTGAGGTGATGGGGGTACTGATTGTGTGGCACTCACTTACCCTGGGGTGCTCACTGGGGTCAGCATTTGATATCTAGTGATGTACAGTAGCCAAAAAGGCACCTCCAAATCTCACAGAGGGGTGAATAGTGGTGTTTGGCTTCCACCTCAGCTCTGTTGGAAGCTGCATTCTTGAGCATGCCCCAGAGTTAGCCACCGTCTTGTCTCTGGCTGGGTTTTCCCAGACCTTCAGGACCCAGCAAAATTGGGAGACAGAGCAGACTAAAACTGGTGAGTATAGACAACGGGGTGTAGGAGCCTTCTGTTAGTCCTAGTGGCTAGGCAGGAAATATAACCAAGAACCATGGCTGCAACAGGAGGCTGGATGTGCTAGCCTCCCTGGCACTGTAAAATGCATGTGGGTTTTCCCCCAGCCTCTGCTAAGACTACACCCTCCTCCCCCATACCAATACCGGATTTCCTGGTTCTCAGCAGATGCTACCTGCGTAGCTGTGTCCACAGAGCTGTAGGTGGAGATGAAGCAACACCAGATGTACACATTTTTTGAATTGGGATAAAATACCAGCTAAATATTTGTCTTAGATTTTTCCCTCCTGAGGAGCTGAGTTATGAGATGCCAGTTATTTTAATGTGGAATATGTATCATCACACAGAGTCTATGACATGCACAGTCAACCATGCACATGCATATAGAAGCAGGCAAACACACATACAGACACTTGGAACTATTTTTCTTCTTCAAGGACCTTGAATGGTTCTGAGAAATAGGAAAAAAAAATCCCAATTCAAGAAAATATTTCTACTGGGACCAGTGAATATTACACATACGCCTCATCCTAACCTTGCTTTCCCACCTTGTCCTGATGATTATATCCTTGAACTGAAAGACTTAGCAATAAGGATAGCGACTTCTTGAGGTCTCTTTGAGGCCCCCTTCAGCCAGCTTTGAAGAAGCGGAGGCAGACTAGTATCTTTAAATTCAGAGCTTAATCTGGTAATCTGGTTTCAGCACCGTGGACAGCATCTCACCACCAACCCACTACTCTAGGAGGCTTCATATGGGTAGTTGAGGAAGGAATACTAGGACACGAGGATATCCAGGTCACCGAGAGGTTTGCATCCATACAGGACTTCATCTAGATTCTAGCCACAGGCTCACATACTCTTTGAATTTTCTGATATTTTCCTCCCTCCTTTTCTCCCTTCCCCTTCCCTCCCCCTTTCTTCCCTCCCTCCCTTCTTCCCTTCCTCCCTCACTCCCTTCCTTCCTCTCTCACTTCCTCCCTCCCTTTCTCCCTCCCTCCCTCTTCTCCCCTCCCTTCCCCTCCCTTTCCTTCCCCTCTCTTCCTTCCTTCCGTCTCTGTGCCTTCCTTCCTTTCTTTCTTTCTTTCTTTCTGTCTGTCTGTCTGATGGTACTGGGGTTTAGGTTCAGGGCTTTATGCTTGCAGGACAGATACTCTACCACTTGAACCATGTCCTTAGTCTTTTTGCTTCAGTTATTTTTCACATTGCCCAGGGCTTGCTTCAAACCACACAGTCCTCCTATCAAGGGCTTTTCACATAGCTGGAACCCTGGTGTGCATCATCATGTGGATTATTGATTGAATTGAGAATCTTACCTTTTACCTGGTCTGGCCTTAACCAGCAGTCACCTGGTCTCTACCTCTAGAGTATCTGGGTATAATCTAATATTTATAGACTATGTATATTTTGACTCCTGTGATATATGTCATCACATTAAAATATGGTTGTTTTAATATAAGGTGCATAATACAGACTAGTATATATTTCCCATGATCTCAGTGTAAAATTGCCACAGAGTGAAGATACTATATACTTATCTTAGAGCTTCATGAACTCCTGGGAATACTTCTAAAATTCCTCTGGTGTGTGTGTGTGTGTGTGTGTGTGTGTGTGTGTGTGTGTGTGTGTGTGTGTGTGTGTGTGTGTGTGTGTTCAAGATCCTTGCTTTGGACTTCAAGGTTTTATGTAAGGCTCCTAACTTCTCTTCCTCTTTTTCTTCTCGTTCTCTCTCCTCCTCCATTTCTTTCTGTCACCGTTTCTATTTTGCTCTAGGTCTTGCTATGTTGCCCAAACTGGCCTTGAACCCTAGGTTCAAATGATCCTCCTGTCTCATGGATTACAAGTATATTCCCCAGTGCCTGGGTTTTCTAGTTCCATTTCTGGCATTCTCTCCTTCCTCCTCCACATGCTGCCCTCATCCCCCACTGGCCACACTCTCAACTCCAAAGCACCAGAACACAACAGTAGTTCCTTTTTTTTTTGGTCAGTTGTGGGGCTTGAACTCTGGGTCTGGGCACTGTCCCTGAGTTCTTCAGCTCAAGGCAAGTGCTCTACCACTTGAGCCACAGTGCCACAGCCAGTTTTCTGGTGGTTAATTGGAGATAAGAGTCCAACAGACTTTCCTGCCCAGGCTGGCTTTGAACTGAGATCCTCAGATCTCAGCCTCCTGAGTAGCTAGGATTATAGGTGTGAGCCACTGGTGCCTGGCCAGTAGTTCTTTTTTAGAGCTCCTTCTAAAGAGAGCTCCTCCCCAGACAAATCTCCTTGCCTTTCAATTATCTGGATGGAATCCTATGTCCTTCCCTAAACCAGCCACTGTGTCTAGAAGAATAAAAAAAGACTGTTTGAGCCAACCAGAATCCATCCCGGAGCTGAGAGTGGGTCATCTGGTCCTTGCCATGAGTGTGGAGACAGAGAAGTTCTTCAAAGAAGAGCAGGGGTAAAATGGAAGTTAATGAAACAACAAAGAACTGAGTCAGGTGCTGTGGCTTATGGTCATTAGTTTGATACTGATCAGTGACAAAGCCCTGGCACTCCATCCCACATCCTTCACATCCAAGCCTGCTGAGTAGCACGCTCTCCATATTGCTTATGACTCCATTTATGTTCCTTGTGTGCTATCCCACAAGGCTTCTTACTCTCTCCCCACCTTATCCGTCTTCTAGAAGGCTATATAAGCTTCACTATGAAATGTATCCTTTCCTATGGGTCCCACAGCACCTTGTCCTCACGGCCGTGGTTTGTAATTGCATCATGGTCCTGTACTCCTAGTGCCCCATACCCATCTCCCACTGTATGCACACACCATACTGGTTCCTTGAAGGTTTGGCTCTGGGCAGGCATGACTTCACTAGTCTCTCAGTTTCTAGTCTAGTTTAGGGAAAGAACTCTGTAAATATTTGTAAAATTCATGAAAACCAGTTTGTGTTGAGAACTCGACTTCTGTGAAGTCGGTGTTTTAAATAAATGACAGAGCATTAAGTCACAGGAAAGGAGCATCCGTGGTAGAATTTCAGGGACCAGTGATCTGGGGACAGAAGCTTCCTCTGTCCTTGGAGCTTGAAGGAGGAGTGCTGGCTTGGCAGGTAGACTTAGTCTATTTTTGCCTCTTCAGTACAAAAAAAACACCAACCCACCCATCACACTGTCTCCTGTGTCAAGGAAACAAATGTGTTTCCCTTTGGCTGTCTGGTGGGAGGAAGCGTCTTCCATCCTGACACGTTTCCTGTGCTGGTTCTCATGGACCAGACATTCCTTCTGACATCCTGTGAATTGGGGTGCTAATATCCTGGTTGACTCTCCAAATTTTCGGACTCCACGGCCTCTGAGCCCTACCTGGCAGTCCAGCTCTGTTTGGAAGGGATACTTCAGTGTCACTTGGGAATTTGAAGAAGCCTTGTTCTGGAATTTGGACGTTTCCATGGGCTGGTCTAGCCACTGCTTCTGGCTGACCCCTGCCTGCTTTCTCTGGTCTTCCAGCTGAGTGTCTCATGCTCCACAAGCTGACCAGCTTCTCTGCCCTCATCTTGTCCCCTCCAGCCCCACCCCCATCACTGTCCAGAGTGACTCTGAGTAGCACAGAAGAGTTCCCCTCAGGTTCCTGGTGCTCTCAGGTCACAGTCTGTACAGAGCTACAGTCATGGCCTGAGTATGTGCCACCCACACATTAGCCAGACACACAGTTTGCCAAACAGGGGCACCAACATCCGCCAGAAACCCACCAGACAAGCACTTGACCTGCTTTTGTACCCCCTTCCCTCCCTGGGTGTCCAGCCCTTCTGATGGGCTGGCAAACTCTTACTCATGTCTCAAGATCCAGATGCACCAGTCCCTTTTCTAAAGTCCACCCCATTGGGCCCTCTTGTCTGTGTCCAGGGCCCCTTGTTATTGATTTGTGCTTGGTTTCCTCCTTTTTATCTGTTTAGCATATATATATATATATATATATATATATATACATATTTATTTTTTATTTTATTTTTTGTTGCTTGTGGGGCTTGAACTCCAGGCCTGGGCGCTGTTTCTCAGCTCTTCAGCTCAAGGCTAGCACTCTACCACTTAAGCCACAGTGCTACTTCCAGTTTTCTGAGTGGTTTATTGGAGATAAGATTCTCATGGACTTTCGTGCCCAGGCTGACTTTGAACCTCGGTCCTCAGATCTCAGCCTCCTGAGTAGCTAGGATTATAGACGTGAGCTACTGGCACCCAGCAATAATATATTTTTTATTGAAAAGATTTTGTACAGAGGGGTTACAGTTACATGAGTAAGGTAACAAGTACATTTCCTATCGAGCATTGTTACCTCCTCCTTTGTTTTTCCCCTGTCATCCCTTCCCTTCCCACCTCCCCAACTCCTCTCTCCCCCCTCAAAGTTGTAAGTTCATTTCCAGCATAATGTCTTGTACATCTCATTGTTACAATGGGTCAACCTGTATCCTTGTTTCAGCATTTTGTAATTTCCCTTCCCTTCCCCATATTAGAAAAATGTATATACAAGATGCAGGGCACCGGAATCAAATACAGTGAAAAACCAAAGTTATACCATGGGGGAAGAACATATAAAAGAAACAAAAAATCACATAGTACATTAAAAACAACAGCAACAAAGATAAAACCTCTTGTGTCCCTATCTTGGGGTTCATGTCACTTAGCATCATTTTATATAGTCATATGTGCATAGATTTTGACCTTTTCTGCTTGTCTGATAAGATTATCCTAGACGTAAACTAGTGATGGCAAATAAGGGAAACTATGGGACCTATGTTTCTTTGGGTCTGGCTTACTTCACTTAATATATTTTTTTCCAAGTCTTTCCATTTTCTAACAAATGGAGCGATGCCATTCTTTCTGATGAAGGCATAGAATTCCATTGTATGCATATATATACATATACATATTTATACAAATGTGGTATATATATATATATCAAATTTTCTTAATCCATTCATCTACTGAGAGGCATCTGGGTTGGTTCCATATCTTAGCTATGGTGAATAATGCTGCAATAAGCATTGGGTTTCCTCCTTTAGATTGTGAGCAGTAGAATTAGGTCAGAAGCTTGTGTGCGTGTGTTCGTTGTGTTTGCAGCATCTGGCATGAGAGGAAGAGGTGTTGGTGTGCTTTTGAGGGAATGAATGTGTCAATGGAGTTATGATTGCCCAAGCAATAACAGCATGGCCACAGCTCCTATTTGTGAGCATGCACTTCATGCTAGGCACTGGTGGGACAGTTTACCTGCCTTTGCCTTTCATTGCTGCTGAGCCCCTCTGAGTGGCTACTAAGACTTTGGGTTCAGAAAGGTCAAGGAGTAAGTAGCTCAAGGTCACAGGGTTGGGGACGAAGGGCTAGAGCTGGAAATCAGGGATATTTGCCTTGAACTTTTTTTTTTTTTTTTAAACTGGGGATCTACTATGGGCCAGATGTTGTCCTGTGGTCTGATAACACAATAGGCCATGCCTCTGTATTTATGTAGCTTATAGGCTAGTGCGTTGGGAGGGGGGGAATGGATATGTAAATAATGTCAGTGCCGTGCAGAAGAATGAAGTAGGATGGGCGTAGGATGGGCACATCTGAGTCTGCTAGCTTTTATGACATCACTGTTGGAGTGACTTAAACAGCAGACATTTAATTTCTCCAAGTGGATGGGCTATAAGTCCAACATTAAGTGCCAGGAGGTTTAGGTTTTTCTTGTCTCTCCTTGACCTCCTTTTGGCCGTGTCTTCCTGTGGTCTTTCTTTGGTGTACAAGCAACCCTGCTGTCTTTCTGTATGTCCTGATCTTATCTTACAAGGGCCTTACTTTTTCACATCACTCTTAGAGGCTTGATCTTTAAATATAGGCCAGTTTTGAGGCACTGGAGTTTAGGGATTTAGCCTATGCATGATCAGGGGGTGGGGGGGGGGGGAGGGAAGGGTTCAATTTAGGGCTCAAAAAGTACTCGAAGGCTGATGGATGTCTGAGAAAGAGATGGGATCAGTCTTGGTTAGCACTGAGGAGAAGTATGTCCTGGGCAGAGAGAACAGCAAGTGCAAAGGCTCTGAGTTAAAGCAGGAAGGGGTGTGGTTGGAACTCTGCAACTTAGAGAAAGGAGGGGGATAAGAAGAGGGAGTATTTGGAGAAAGTAGCACATACACATACGCTTGAAGACCGTCATGAAACTAAAGGGTTCAAAGTAGCTACTTCCCACCTTTGTGGTACAGGTGGGGAAATGGAGGCCCAGAATGGGAGAGGATCTGCTCAAAGTGTTATTGGTGTTGGGTGTCTTGTTCAAGACTCTTCTTTGGCATCCCTCCCTCTAGGGATGTACGGGAAAGCCTGTGTGGCACCTCTGCCAGGAGTTGGGATATTTTATAGTGAGTGGAATTATTTTCGGTGCAGAAGCAGCAGCGCGTCCCCGGGAGCCAAGTGGGAGAAGAGATGGCCTGGTATGGAACTCAGGGAAGTAACTCCAGAGAAAACCTAGTTCAGGCTTTTCGTTTGACACTTGAGAATTCATAGCTCAAAAAAATCATGTGTAATGTCACATGCTACCACCTGGTTGAGTCCAGGATCACACATTCTAATGGAGGAAGTCTCAGTTTCTCAAAAATGACCTTTCTGTACTTAGATATACACTTGGGGTTCTCACAAGGTGATCCCCCCCCATCCCCTGGCCCCACACTCTTCCTCTGTGGACATTTACTAAGCAGGCTCCCAGGGACTCTGAACCCTTTGCCAGACTGAGAAAGTCCTGAGTCCACTGCCTCATGAAGAGGTGTGGGCTGGAGATGGGGGCGGGGGCTCTGGGCGGGCACAGTGAGGGATTCTGCAGACATCTCAGTGAAGTACAGTAGAGAGATGATGTCTACTTGGGAATAGTTGAGTATTCATGTGGTATTTCGATGGATGATTTCACCCCGAAGGACAACATGGACGGAGAGGAAGAGAGGGCAGAGGATTGAGCCCTGGACTCGGCCATCTTGACAGGACAGGAAAAGAATATCCAGCTCAGGGCCAGCCAGAGAGGTGGGAGAAAAATCTACCCCAAGTATGATGGGGTGAGAAGAAGAAGGGAAGACTGGAGGGGCCAGGAGCTGAGACAGCCCCATCTCACACCACCATCACCACCACCACCACTCCAGGTGCTCTCTGAGCTCTGGGCCTCCGCTGGGCTGCCTTCAGTGAGTGTGGACAGAGTAAGCACACAGTAGGAAGGAGGGATACCTCAGAATAACTAGGACTCGTATTGGCTTGTGGCAAGTACTTACTCAGGAGCAGTGACTGCTAGTCAGATGAGCCAATCAGATTGATTCATTTGTTCAGCCAATCACATGTTGAATGTTACTGTGAGCTCCTGGTAGGCTAGAACGATGGTTCTCAGTGCCTTTGGATCTCAGTGACTTTGGGTGTCTCCGCATCAATGAGGATCGTCTATACAATACACACAAGACAAAGCAGTCTCTGGTGGGGACAGGAGCCTTTGGAGGGGCTTGGGGTATGGAGAGTTCTGACATGTCAGTGGTACGCTGATTTGCTCTGTCTCCAGGTTCCTGGTGATGTCAGATGTCCTGATTTCCTTGGGAGATGTGAAAAGTGGGAAGTCAGTGAATCAAATGCAGCCCTGCTCTGAGACCCTGAGGGTGTAGCCTTGGTGACAGAAAGGTGGCACTTGCCTGTGGTCCTAGCTACTCAAAAGGTAGAGAAAGGAGGATCATTGGTTGAAGCTAGTCTGGGCAAAGTTAGTGAGCAGCACTATCTGAAAATAAACTAAAAGTGAATGGATGGGGTGGGGGGAGGGTAAGCTTAGTGGTAGAATGCTTGCCTAGCAAGCACTGAGCCCTGAGTTGACTCTCCAGTTCAAACAACAACAAAACAACATTAGCAGCTTAAAGTTCTTAAAATCATAGTCATATAATTTTTGAATCATAGTCTCACATACCTTGAATCATTGAGCCTTAGAATGCATTAATTCATTCAATAACTATTTTCTACCTGTCTGCTCTGTGCCAAGCTCTGTCTGAAGGCGGAGATGATTTTGTGGTGGTCAGGGCCAAGGACAGGTTGTATTAAAGCTGGAAGGGAGGTTGGTAGCCCAGGAAGAGGGGGCTGCTGCTGGGTTGTTCCCTCCTACCTTTGCTTCACCCATTCTCTTAGTTCCAACCAACCCAAGGGAGGGTCTCACATCTGGTCACACCAGAAGTGTGTGCCGTGGAGAACTGCAAGGTGCTCAGGAATTTTCCTGCTTGCCTCTGTGTGTGTGTGTGTGTGTGTGTGTGTGTGTGTGTGTGTGTGTGTGTGTGTGTGTGTGTGTGTTGGTAGGTTGGTACTGAGGTTTGAACTCAGGGCTTGGGTGCTGCCCCTTATCTTTTTTGCTCAATACTAGCACTCTACTACTTGAGCCACAGCACCACTTCTGACCTTTTGCTAGTTGGTTGGAGATAGGATTCTCACAGACTTTCCTGCGTGGGCTGGTTTTGAACCATGATCCTCAGTAGCTAGAATTACAGGCACGAGCCACTAATGCCTATACTTCATATTCTTTTTAAAGAGGAAACTGTAACTCAGTGAGTCTCACAATAGACAAGTGCTGGGGCTGGAAGTCAATCCACTGGCTCTTCTTCTTTCTGCCACTGTGTGACCCTCTCGTAATTCTGTGGAATGAAGGTAATTGTGGTGCTCAACTCATAGTCTGTTAAGACAGAAGAAGGGTGATGCAAGTAAAATGCTTACTCTGGCACCTGACATAAAGCGAGGGTTCAAACAATGGTTGTGAGTACAGGATTGGGGCTGATTCCACATGGAAAAGCTTGGTCCTCTGCTTGACCCCACTGGGAAGTGATGGAAACCCTTAAGAGGTGTGGTCCTTTAAGAGTGGAGGTTTTAGAACATTGAGGGTGTGCTCTCAAAAGGGGTTGTGGGAAGCCAGTCTCTTTCCTCTCTTTCTTTCACTTCCTCTTCACCGTGAGGTGAGTGGCTTTCTGCACCACATGCTCCCACCATGACAGTCTGCCTTGACACAGGACCAACTGCAATCAGCCAACTTGTTTTCACAAGTATTTTGTTCTAGTAACAAGAAGCTGACCAACACAACCTGTAGGGCCTGGTTGTATCTATATCTATTGCTGTATCTGTATCTATTGAAATGCCATGTACAGTCCAAAGTCCAGTTTAATCATAACCTTCCATCTTCTGTCCAGGTCCCCAAAGCTGCAGGTCAGCTCCCCTTCCTCTGCTCTGGGTCTGAGTAGAAGAGCAAGGAAGGAAAGCCAGGCAGACCAGTTTGCATCCAGCTCCATGCTGCTGGGGTATGTGACCCTAGGCCTATCCTTTGACCTCTCTGAGCCTCTAGGATGGAAATGGTGACCTCCAGCTGGCTGCCTAGCTCTCAGGAAAGACTAGAACTCATTTGTGTTTGATTAATCACTTTGGGGGAAGTCTGTTACTCATTATTTTTGGCCTGCAAACTCCACGGTTATGAAATGAGCTCCTAGAAGCAATGACTGTTTTTTCCACGAGGCCTACTTCAACTCAGGCTGTGTCCACAGAAGCAGCCCAGTGGCCCATAGTGATTTTGGGAAGAAGTCTGGTTGTACATCCATTCACTCAAATAAACAATAGAAGATACAATTTTACCCGTTCTCCCCTGCCCATAATTATTACAAAGTCCCATTCCTCATCCTCCTGAGGCTTCTCCAGAAAGCTAGTCTTCAGACCTATTCTTTCTGTCTCCTCTCCCCTGCCTTCCTCATCTTCATTTTATGGAAAGATCGACTTATTTTTTCTGAGTTTTCCTTTCCACTGCTGATTCTCCTAGTCCTCAGGATCATGCATATGCACGCACATACACATCAGAAAGCCAAGATAACATTGCAAAGATAATATTCTCATTTAGAGGGCAGGGAAGGGGAGAAGCAGAGTCGGGAAAGATAACAGTGTGCATTTGTGTGTGCATGTGTGAGGGGGGGAGAGAGAAAGAAAGATAAGGGAAGAGAGAATGAGGGAGAGGAGAGATGCTTGCAAGCAATCACATGATAATAAATCCATTCTTGCAATGGCAGAATATCAGTAAGTGGCTAGGAAAATCTCTGCAGTCCCTAGATGCTGTGATTCTATGAATTTTAAGATGTCAGATTTCAAGGGGATGGAGATGCACTAAAAGCTATTACTCTACTAGTGCCTCTCAGGTTCTACCAACTCTGCAGTCCTCTGACCACTGGAGAATGGTTTGGGCTGTGTTAAGGCTGTCTTTTACTAGTGGGGCCTAATTCCAACAGCCCTACTCCCAGCTCCTCAGCGACTGAGTGTGGTCTTATTTCCCTGTGTCTCCTTCAGGGCCTATAACTAAATCTATTCCATTGACTCCCTTGTAGAAGTTGGAGAGTCCTCTAAGTCAGGACAGGGCTCCATATTGCCCAGATCTGAATGTCACTAGCTTCATTTGCTCTTAGTTTACTTAAAGATCACTGAATTTGGAGGCCTTATATCTGGGCAGGACATTACTTTCCCAGTAGGGGCTGTGAATAACACCTCTGATGGAGGGTAATGATAACAATTGCCTGGGTTACTTCTTGGGGACCTGAAAATCACTTTTGCTGAAAATATTGAGCTTTGGCTTGCAGATGACTGCAGGATGAAAAGCCTGGTCATTCCTGTCTTCATACTGTGTCTGTCCCTTCGTTTCTTAATCTTTAGGTCACCTCTACATGCAGATATGTCGGTTGCCTATGGGCAGGGCATGGATTTTCTTCTATCCTACCTCGGGCTTTTCCAGCGTTTACAACAGCCCCTCCACCTAAAGTCCTTCGGCCTTACCATAAAGCCAGATCCCAGCAAAAGGCCAGGATGTTTGTCCACAATGTTGGCTCTAACTTCAAGAATAACTCAGAAGTTGCTGGGACAATTTGACCTCTTGCTAACCTGCAAACTACAAGGACAGGAAGTTTATGCACAAGAAGGAAAACATCTTTTGAACCTGTGCCTGTGACCAGTGGAAAAATTACCAGGCATTAGCCTGTCCCGGCAAATCAATAAAAGCTTGCCTTTCCCTTTGTTCAGGAAGTAGCCTGGTCTCTCTCTAGATTAGTGCTTTCTCCTTTCTGCTTATGAACTGAAGTCTCATTAAAATCTTGCCTCTATGTTCATAACATTTAACCTGGTGTCTTTTCAGTGCCAAAAGATTCCATCTCTCGTAACACAAGGATGGTGTGAAATCCAGCCTCACTCCTCTTTGCCAGACAATCTGCTCAGTTCTGAAGCGGATAGGACATAAAGATCTGAAGCAAGTCCTTTGGGAGAGCAAGACTCACAGCATCCACACCCAAGCCAGGGTCAAAGGTCCCGAGATACCAGGACCAGTCAGATCACGGAGGCTCAAAGATGGAATCAGGCAGAGAAAGGGTCAATGCTCCAGGGAAAGGGAACGGGAAGGGCCCAGACCAAGGTAGAGCTGAGAGATACAGCCAGACCTCTACCATTTTCCTGAAGGTTGTGACTCAAAAACAGCAGCCGTGAACACCCCTAGATAATCACACACAGGTGTACAGCATGACAGTTCTTCCCTTTCCATAATGGCCCCCGAGAGTTGCTTCGCTCTCAGCCACTTTTGATACCACAAATGAATGCTTTTTAACAGAGCCATATCTTTTTAGGAGTCTCATGAATTCATCTCCCTTCACAGATTCATCTCCTTTAACAGATCTTTCACAGGAATAAATGTCATAGTCAGCTGGAGTTGCCATAATAAAATACCATCCATGGGTGGCTTAAATAACAGGAGGTTATTTTCTCACATTTGTGGAGGCTGGAGGTCCAAAGATCAGGTGCCAGTATCATTTGGTTCTCTTCCTGGCTTGCAGAGATTCAGACAACCACCTTATTGCTATGTCTTGACACGGGTTGAGGAGAGAGATAGAGGGAGAAATAAAATGAAAGAAAGATAAACAAGATAGAGAAAAGAGCAGAGCAGAGAGAAGGATGAAGAGAGAAAAGACATAGAGATCATGTTTCCTGAAGTCTCTTCTTACAAGGCCACTAACCCTGTTAGAAGGGCCCCACCCCCATGACCTACTCTATCATTGCCTCCAATCACTTATGGGGGTAAGCCTGAAATATATGCATTTTTGGGTCAGTTATGGGGCTTGAACTCAGGGCCTGGGTGCTGTTCCTGAGTGTTTTCACCCAAGGTGAGTGCTCTACCACTTGAGCCAGAGTCCCACTGCAAGTTTTCTGGTGGTTATTTGGAGCTAAGAGTCTAATGGACTTTCCTGCTCAGGCTGACTTCAATCCACAATCCTCAGATCACAGCCTCCTGAGTAGCTAGGGTTACAGGTATGAGCCTCCAGTGCCCAGCTCTGAAATAATATGAGTTTTGAGGGCATACAATTCATTCCGTAGCAATGAACAAGGGCTGTTCTCATTTAAAAGAAAAGAAAGATAAAAAAGGTAACAGGTAGTGGAGTGGAAATTTCTCTTAACACAATATAGCTTCATAGTGTGGGGGCTGTATGCGCATGTGTGTGTGTGTGTGTGTGTGTGTGTGTGTGTGTGTGTGGTGTAGGGCAGACACATTTCCCAAATAGCTCTAAATGAGCCTCTCAGGTATGCAGACAGCTTGTGTGTTCATAATAGCACTCCAGAAGAATGTGGATATATTTTTGCTCTTATCATTTATCGGATAGAAAATATGGTCATTTTCTGTGCGATTTTTATATGGACAGAAAATCCATTTCCATACAGAGCCAGACCAGCCCTGTCAGAGCTGGATGGATAAGGAGAGAAAGGTGTTGGGAGATTTGGGGGACAATTGCAGCCCCCCCCATGTGTGGGCTTCTGAAACAAACTCCCAGAGCAACTGACAATTGTGGGAATGATGACCCTTCCTGTATGCCCTGGGTGTCTGTCTGAAAGGCCCTGGCAAAGCCCCAATTCTGGTGCCACCCGCCTGGGATGGAGGACATCCTGCAAGCCTGGATCTGCGCTGGGGATTGTGAGAGGTAGATCTGAGTCCTCGGATGCGCTATTACTAGTTCCATTTTGCAGATGACCAAATTGAGGCTCAGGGAAGGCGGGGAGTACCCAGGGTTACACAGCCAGAGGTCAGTACAGCAGAACACAAGTCTCAGAGGTTTGACTGTGGGGTACATCCTTGACCCCTCAGATGACCTAGCCAGAGGGAGTTGGGGATGAGCCTGGGTAGGAGTCATCGTTCATTCTGTAATATGAGAGGAGGAATCCTAGCAGAGCAGGTTCAATTCCACCTACTTGAGCTCTTCACTGCATCCACCTAACACCCCTCACCTGGCGCTGCTGTCTATTTCCCTCTTTGTCTCGCTCTGCATCTCTGCCTAGTCTGATACAGAGACAGCCAGTGGCAGTGTGAAGGTTCAACAGACATCTTCCAGGAACAGTGGACCCCGGTACGTGTCCAAACATAGACTCTTAAAGAGTGAGATCTCCAGCCAGCTACTGGTGGCTCAGCCCCGTAATCCTAGCTACTCAGGAAGCCGAGATCTGAGGACCACTGTTCCAGGTCAGCCCAGGGAAGGGAAGTCTGTGAAACTCTTATCGCCAAAGGAACCACTCAAACAACAGTGATAAGTGGAATGGTGGCTCAAGCGCTGTAGCCCAGGTTGACCCGTTACTCACAATCCTCCTGTCCTAGCCTCTTGAGAGCTGGGTTGTAGTTGTATATGATCACGCCTTTTAAAATTGACAAGTGTTTGAAGAAGTAACTCAGGTTTCTATAGAACTACCTCAATTCCATCCAAGGGCAACACACCCAATGACCTATGTACCTCCCATCAGTCCTCCATCTCTTAAAGGTCCTATGACCTCTTAATTGGAGATCACATGTCCTTCACATGAACCTTCAGGAGAAAAACCATAGCTACCCTTGATGGTGTCTGTCAGCTATGCCTCTCTAATGTGGTATAAAATGTCATCTGAAGTCCAGTAGCTTCCAGCAGTAGGTGTTTATTTCTCTTGCTCATGGGTGTGTGGGTTGGCTGGAGCAGCTCTGCTCCATCCTTACCACTGCATGGTTTAACTCCAGGATCAGGGCTGAGGTTCAGGTGTCTTTACATGTGACATCCTTTGTGGACCAGTGCTCCTAGAAGGCATGTTCTTGAAATGGCTGAGCAGAAGTTGCAGGGTACTTCTTTCTAAAGACTTTGTTCACAGAATCATTCTCACTCTTTTTGTCCCAAACAAAAGGCATGGGGTCAAGCTCTATGTCAAAGGATGGAAGAATTAGACTCTGCTTCAAGGGCGAAGGCAGTGAAGACTTGCTGAAAGGAATCCACATTATTCTCACCACTGGGCAAGTCACTCTTCGTCTCTAGCACTTGGCATTCCTTGGGCATGGTTATAGATTACTTGAATCCATGGTTAGGAATTACATCCAAAATGTACCTATTCCCCATTTCTCTACAATTCTCCATTCCTGAAATAATGGAGTCAGTAAATGCACAGTGAACTGGGGTTGGGGTGAGGCCAGAGGAGTAAGAGGTAGGCTGATATTCCTTTCAGCTTGGGCTTCTCATGAGCCTTAGTCCTGAGCCTTGTGCAAACTCCACCTAACTCCACAGTCCTTCCTGCTCCCCGAAATGCCCCCACTCACAGTCTTCCCTCTCAACCCGAGAATAATTTCAACCCAAGCCCAGGCTCCAACATCATGTATCCTCATTTTAGACTTCATAAGAAAGGAAATGAAAACCCAGACAAGCAAGTGGGCACCTGTGGGGTGTTTGCTGACCCTTTCTGGTCAGCCACGGGTCGTTTGTGCCACAGGAATGGAAATCGGGGTCCTGGAAGATGCTTTGGTTGCATTCTAATTGCTCTTCCTGGGGATACTTAGCTCATTTTCCTTTCCAGCCCGCAGCTCCCGTTTCTGCGGCTCCTGGCTGTCTCTCTAATGCATCCTTTTGTGTTGTTAGAAATTGCTTTCAGTCCCAGCAAAGCCGGTCTCTGGCTTTGCATAAAGTCCAAGTTCTCTGGCCCTGGAGGAGCAGCTTTCCACGTCTTTCCCTCCCTCCCTGCCAGTTCCCCAGTCTCCCATTGTCTGAGCCACAAAGGAAGATGAAATGGCGCCCCGAGTGTGGCAGGCAGGTCTCTTCCTGAGGCCCTAACTATGCTCTCTGTGAGTTAGCCCAAGGAGCCTCCTGGCCTTGTGCGTGGATAGCCACCCTCTGCACGTTCACCCAGGCAGGAGAAGCCATGTGATTATCAGAATGAAAACTTTGAGCGTAACTCCTGACCACGGAGCCCTTCCTGGGGGCCAGCACTGAGCTGAGCTGCGGCTCTGCACAGGAACTCGTGAAGTGAAGACAGTCATGACCTCCCTGTCTGCAGACACAGCTACTGAGGCTCAGAGAAGCTTCATGCAACCCCTTAGCAGCAGGGCAGGTTATACCTCAGAATTCAGCTGCTTCTAAATGAAGAACCAGTGTCCTCAAACACTCAGTATCCTTGTACCAGTGAGGACCCCAAGACTTGTCTTGCAAGTAACCCTCACTTTGCCAATGCACATCATTTTCCTGTACGTAGATGAAAGAAAGTTTTCTGGGCATAGAATACCCTACGATTACTGGGGATGCTGGATTGGATCCAACCTGGTCAGGTGACACACTATGAGCTCAGTGATATATTCACTTCCAGACATATCCACAATCATCTACCAGGACCCCTGGACTCTGAAGATGCAGGTGCTGACTGGTGAACTTCTGCTATGGTTGATTCTGGATGTCCCCTGGGGGCCGTGGGTTAAAGGATTGTTATCTTGAGTAGCGATGATGGAAGGCTGTGGAATCTGTAAGAGGCGGGGCCTACTGAGAAGTCTTTAAGCCATCGGGGTGTGTGTCCTTGAAGGGAATAGAGCCATCATTAGCCTCTTCCTTTCTCTTTCTTTTGCTTTCTGGCCATGTGATGAGTGGTTTCACTCTGTGTGTGTGTGTGTGTGTGTGTGTGTGTGTATGTGTATGTGTGTGGTTAATGGGGCTTGAACTCAGGATCTGGGAGCTTTCATTCTGCTTTCTTGCTCATGGCTGGTGTTTTACTACTTGAGCCATGCCTCCAGTCCAGCATTTAGCTGGTTCATTGGAGATGGAGTCTCACAGACTTTTCTACCCAGGGGCTGACTGTGAATTGTGATCCTCTAGGTCTCTGCCTCCTGAGCAGCTAGGAATTCAGAACAGACAAGAGTCACTAGCGCCTGGCTAGGGTTTGCTCTTGCCATGATGTAGCAGCAACAGGGCCAATTAACATGGACTGGACCCTCCAAAACTGGGAGCCCAAATGAACCTTTCTCTTTTAAAAGCTGGTTTAGTGCAGATATGTGTTTTAGTGATGGAAAGCTAACATATCTTTTCACTAATGAACATGTCCTTCAAAAGCCCCCTCTGCCTGCTGTGAAGGAGACCTGTGAGCCCCAGAGGGGAACCATAAGTCCCTGTTCAGGCCTCTTTTTAATCTGATTTGCCATTTACAGACCCCTCTCCCACCCAACACAGCCTTCCTCAGCGACAGAGGAAGATAATTAACTGCCATCATTGTGGCTTAATCAGCTCGGGTGTGGGGAAGGCGTTGGTGATGGAGAGAGTCTGGGTCTCAGGGATGTGAATTACGTGCTCCCAGCACCTAATCACCCTCTGTTACTGTCTTATCTTTATTCATTTTGGCAAATTAAATTAGCATTGTCTTTTCAATCTTGTTCTCTGGGAGGAATTAAACAACAGTGCAAAGAGGGAGCAGGACATACGGGAAGCGTTGGATGTACTTTTTAATATTCTGTGTCTTAAAGGTCCATGGCTCTGAAATACAGCAGGCAACTAGATATCTTGGAGAAATATGACAGGCAACTAGATATACTGCTTATATGAATTCCTGTCTGCGCAGACCCAGGGTCGTAGTCTATGCCTCAGCAGTTCCATCAATGAAATGGGCTTATTCCTAGCATTGGTATGCAGATCACAAACCCATGTTCTGGGATTCTGAGTGCTGGCCGCCATCAACTCGATAGAGGATGCTGTTATTGTACCTGGGGGAAAAAACGAAGGATGATGAGAGAAGACGCCAAATTAGAATGATCTCTGAGGCAACTTCTTGCCCTGCCATCAGAGGACCGTCCACTCCAGGGATAATCCAACTTGCTCTGCTTTGTCACCTGGGAGAAACTTTGGGCTGATTTATAGAGCCATTCCTGGACTGCAGAATACAAGTCTCCAAGTGGGTGGTTTGGGAATTTGCATTTCTACAAAAGGCCTCAGGATAATGTTGGTGAAGTTGGTCTATAAAAACACAGCTTTGGACTCACTCCTCTAACCCTAATGTTGCTAACGTTTTTGGGCGTGTGTGCAGACAATAACCAGTATTTCTCAGTATCTTCTGGGGTGCGTGGAAGTCTATACTTCCCAGATTCCCTTGCAGTGAGGTGGATTGTGTGACTGGTGCTGGCCAATGGATGGTGAGCTGAAGTGATGTTAGTTGTGTCTGGGCAGAAGTGGTAACAAACCCCTATGGGACCATCCAAGCTTCCTCTTTTTCTTTATTGGACACCACGAAGACAGCACATTCAGAAGACTGTGATCTAAGACCAGGGCAGCCTGGATCACTGGATTTCACATGGCGGACAGCAGCCTCCAAATGTCATCTGAGCGACAGCGCAGGTTGTGAGATATAAACTCTCATGAGAGAGATTTTGGCCTGTTTGTTACTGCAGCAGGACCCTAGACTTTCCCGACTAATACAGACTGCTCTGAGAACCTAAGGAGAACTGTGGATCTTCTCCCTAGGCCAATGTGTAATTGTATATAAATCATACAATGCGGGCTTCACTCCTGGGGATCCTTTTTGTCCCTTAGTCAAAGAATGATCATTACTGCCAGTTTTGCACCCTGTGACTGTGAGCGCAATGCTGTCATTCCTCTTTCCCTGCTCTTTTCCCTGATCCCCTTCACCAGTGGCCTTTGGAATCTTCATGGTTCTGTTCTTGCCGCTGGATGGGTATGAACCCATTTGGGTACCTTATAAGGTAGATAGGAGCATAACTAGACTGTCACGATTATGTATGCTATAGCTGTGTATTTGTAATGCTAAATGTGACCAAATTCCAGTGTGTTGGTCTCTGTAAATCTTTTCTTCTCACTCACAAAACAAAGATTAGCAATTGCAGCTCTAACCAGAGAACTCCCAGAGGCTTGTGGGAAATTCTCCTGGGTTTCACAGCTGTAGGATATTTCACAGTTGGAGGCACAGCTCCCTTTTGAACCCCAAGGCCTGATGGGCTTCTCTTCCTTGACTCTGGTGACAGCTATAGCTAACCCTTGGCCAACGGTAACAACGACACTTGCAATCAGGCCCTGCTACTTACTCTCCCACCTGGTACCTTTTTTTTTTCTGGGACATCAGCTGTCAGAGGAACAAACTTCTGAAGAGCCAGAGTCCTCCTCTGTCTGCTGGAGTCTCTGCTTCTCTCTGCATGTGGGCTGACCTCCAACTTGGGAAGGAGAGACTCCCAAGTCACTTCAACCTGGGCTGAAATGCTGCGTTGGACACTTGCCTCTGTGGTAGTGGTTTGGGGACAAGTCATGTCACAGTTTTCCTATGTGTAAAATGTGAGCATTGAAAAAGCATGTGAGCAGTGTTCTCGATGGTCGCCCCCTCCCCTGCCACCTGCATGGGCACATGATTCTTTGCCTGTCATGTGCCACTCAGAAGGGGTTTCTATTCCAGAGAGAATACATCCTTGTCCTTGAGCATGCCAGTCCCTCTACCAGGAGTGCCCTCACCCTATCTCCATCTCTCACTCGCCAATAAATATTTCCTCTGCTCCAAAGCCTCCTTAGAATCCATCCGAAGTCTCCCCGGGTCCAACTAGAGTGCACTCTTTCCCCTAACTCTTGGTCAGTAGCTTTGTTAGCTCTATCTCACTTTCTACCTTTATCTTGGTGTTTTCCAGACTCTCCTAGTGACAGCAAGTCAGTGTTTATTGAGCATCTATTATGCAAGATGTTGTATAAGGTGCTTTGCCAGCATCTGCTCTTGAGTTCTTCATGCTCCTGTGGAGGTAGATGTGATTATCCCACATCACAGAGGTGGACATTGAAGGCTAGAGGTGACTTGTTACAGGCACATAGCCAGTATGTGGCCTCTGAGCCCAGAACTGTTTCCAGGTGGGGGCTCCCTGGGCAGGGACTGAATCTGGATCCTGATGGGTACTGGAAGATGTCTATAAACAGGATGCATGTTGTCCCTGCCCAGAACACTGTGTGGGACACAAGAGACAGACAGGTGGGTGAGGACTCTGGCTGCCACAGGAGGCAGTTGGTAATGCAGGGTGTAGGAGCTGTTTGTCACAGAGGTGCATAGGCAGAGGCCTGTGCAGTGCCCTGGGAGGTGTCTCAGACCTAGACATGGTTGTCTAGAGGCCCCTGATGGAAGGGATCATGGTCCACTTTGAGAACAATCTGGGGACAAGTCTCACTGGCGGCTGTACAGGAGTAAAGGGAACACCAGCTGTGTGGGCCTGGAAAGCTCTAGATTTGTCCCAAGGATGAAGATTAAGATGGATCTGGGACAAGGGCAGTTGTAGTATCTGGGACAAGGTACAGAGTGGCTTATGTGCTTGGGTTCAGTGTTGAGCTGGTGCTGGGACATGAAAGTTCCGAGTGCAAGTCCTGACAGTGCTGGTGTCACCTTGGCTTGTGCTTTGGGCCCATCGCTTCCTTCCCCTGAGTCTGAGCCCCACTGTCAGCCAAAGGAGAGTTGGACTTAGGGTTCCTCAGGAGTCAGGACTACCTGTAGCCGCCATGTGTCCTTGGGCAGGTCATGTAACCTCTTTGAGCCTTCATATCCTAGAAGGCTACTCTACTTCTGAAAAATAGACAAAATAGCACCTGGCTTCCCTGACCCACAGGGTACTGTGGAACCAAGTCTTATTTGTGACTGGGAGAGACAAAGGGAAGGAGTAACACTGTCCAATAGGAAATGTACTCATTACCTGAATCATGTAACCCCTGCGTACATCACCTTTACAATAAAAACGTCCTGTCTGTGGATAGGATGGGGAGGATGTCCTTCCTGCCTTTATCCGTGAAGGTCCTTGTTGTATACCTACCATATGCTTTGCAGGGTCTGAGCTGCTCTCCCTCTTCAGCTCCTGTATTTGTGTACACTGAGGGACCTCCCCGTGCAGTGGGCCTGTGGACGAGTATATCTCTGCCCCTGTGGCCTGTGCTGGAGGGTCTGAGGTCATCCAAGGCCTCCTGGGAGCAGCATCCTTGGAGCTGTTCAGAGACCCCAGGCCACGCTCTCATGAATTCCCCACTGCCTCTGCTGCAAGACTCAGGCATGCAGTGCTTCATGAATGAAACATCAAACTATTTACTAAGAAAGAGACGACTCCCAGACATTCTGGGCTTCTGGCTGAGATTTCTGGTTGCCAGCTGACCCGGCCCCTCTGGATCCCTCTGGATGCCCACTCCCACCCTGTCAATCCAACTTCCTGGTCAGCTGAACACCCTCCCCTTGAATAGGGCGAGTAGTGAGCTCCTTTGCCAGTGCTTGCTGCCTGGGCTTGGCTGAATGTGGAGTGGGGGCCGTGGCCACCATGTGTGTGGGAGCAGCTGAGGCCTGGAGACCAAGCTGTGTCCAGACCCAGTGAGTGGGGTTGGGGTGGGCTGGTGCAGACAGCTCTAGAGGTGTGGGGCATTGGGGCAGGACAGTTAAACCTCCCTGTCCAGGTTAAGGACTCCGCAGGATCTTCACAGACCTCCACCTTCCACGAAGGACATCAGTCTGTTCTAGAAGAAACCAGGGACCCTGGGGTTACCCAAGGCTACCCAAGAGAGACTGGGAAATGTGGAGGGATAGGCCAAGCCAGGTCAACCTTTAGTGTGTGTGTGCACATGTACACACACATGTACACACATGTGCATGCATATGCATGTGTTCCAGGCTGGCTGCTGAACTCTCCTGTCTCCTTCATACTGCTGGACACCAGGCCTTTCTTTCTGTAGCCACTCAAGCTGGCCAAGCTGTCCTGGCTCCAGGTGTCCATTTCAATCTGGCCCAGGCACAGAAGGCAAATGGGAGCTCCCAGTGTGTGAGGAGGAGCGCGGAGAGCCAGGACGCAGCAGGAGAGACCAGGCCTCGAGCTGAACCTGGGAGGGGTTGAGTTTCAAAGCCAAAGCATGCAGAATGTTTTACTTTGAAATATTTTCTTGCTCTTTCTCACTGGCTGGTGCCTCCAACTCTTCCTTCCTTCCCTCCCCTCTCCTTCCCTCCCTTCTTCCCCCTCTCCCTCCCCCTTCTCCATCCCTTCCTCCTTCCCTCTCTCCCTTACATTTCACTAAGAACAAAGGGGTGAAGGGGCAGTGCTAAGTGCCAAAGCTAACTCACAAGGTTACTTCGAATCCTTGCCAAGCCTGAGGGGCGGGTCTGCCCACTGTGTTCACTGACAACCAGAAAGGTCTCCTTACAGTGCGAAGTGAATTTCCAAGGCTACAAGTTCATCTCCCACTAAGGGTCCCAGGCTTCCTTGCTGCTCCTATTCCCTAAAGTCAGCTCTGAGATGATGATTGGTGTGTTGAGGAGGTCCTAGGGGACTGCCTGGGACCAGGAAGGAAGCCAGTCCCTGTTGGTGGTTACTTCCTGACTGAGCTGGTAGCCAGCATTGGGGTGGACCCCTTTCCTGGATGCCAGAGAAAGGGTTGAGATCTGACTTCCCTGGCCTCAGTTCAGAGCAGCTTCCAGTCTCCTGGAGCAGGACCAAACTCCAGAACTTTCTCTGACCCAGAAAGCCCTGGCTGCTCCCTTCATGAAGACCATTAATCTTAAAGTGTTGAAGCTGCTCCAGATGCAGCCCCATTCTACACAGAACCCATGTGTCCCTCTGCTGGTGTGTGCAGTCCCAGCAGCTTGCTTCCTCAGTCCAGGACTCAGGACCTGGCTCCCTGTAGGGACAGCTTCAAGATGGCTCAGGGAAGGGCTGATGGAAGCAGGCGAGGGGCGCAGTCCTTTTCCTCCTAAGGAACTGGTGTCTGACACTCCAGCTTCCCCTCAGGCTTTCTTAGGACCTTATGGAACAAATCCATGATGAATGCAGGAAATTAGAGTCCATCTGGAGCATCAGAGGAGGATTCAAGAGTTAACATGTCTGGTCCACTTCTGGCTTAAGCTATGACTAGTTTCCTGACTTTCCTTGAGCCTCAGATACCTCATCTGCAAAATGAGGACAGTATAGATGGCCCTGGTGTACGCTGCTTTGACTCGGGATCTTTTCAGGTGGCTGGATTTGCCAGGAGGTGACCCCACCCCCCCATGGAGCAGTAACTGCAGTGTCTTCCTCACAGCTTACTTCCTGTGAGCAATCAATAGATTAAGCAGGGGAATTATTCAAAGCAGCTTCCAGTATGGACACGCTGGCATTCAGAAGTCAATAGTGTAGTTGTTACCGTTGTTATTTGTTGTCATCTTTGGGACCACAGGTTGTAGGATGATAGCTAGAGGAAGGAAGAGTTAGAGCTGTCCCTGACTTGGAGGGGAACATCGCCACCTGGAGGCAGAGATTGGGTTCCTGGCATCTGACTGAGATAACACAGATTAGTTTTGTTACTGCTTGAGGACCAGAAAGAAGATAGTGCCAGACAGAGTCCTTGGGGATGAGAAGCAGGAGACAGGGAGGAGCAACAAAGGGATAAGGACAATGCGTAGCTGGACAGAAAGGGCTCTCTGGGCCCCCACATCTTCCTCTTGTTCCGTGGATCTTCTACCCGCCTCACCCCCCCCCCCCCCCCCCCGACCTTGGGCAGATCCTAGGTCCTAGAACATACATTAGAAACTAACATTAGTACCTAGTATGTCCATCCTATTAAAGGGCAAAGCTTCATTCAAAGTCATACAGGAAATCAGTACCCAGACTGGGCTGAGCCATTTTCTTGGCTCCTTGATCAGAGCTCTTTCCTGTTAGAAAGTCAGAGGAAGAGAAAGAGGAGGGCAGGCTTGTTTCCCAGGGTTTCTTAGGTATCTATCAGTCCCAGGGAATCTCTATGTGGAGCTTCCTGCATGAACTGGACCTCCTCAGCCAGGTCATCCCCAACCCATCGCGAGGATGCTGGGACCCAGAGAGAGGCTGGCTGGCTGGGTGTGGGTGGTGCAACCTGTGAGCTACAGTACAAGGACTTAAGTCAAGAGCGCTTGTCTCTAAGCCCAGCCAGCATCCTTGAGCCGATCTCTCATTTAAAAATCTCACCTAGAGCTTTGGAAGAAAAGCCGATTTTATTACAGCGTTTCTGTTGTGCACCAACCATGCCCACATACCTGTCATCTTGTAATTATCCTTGTTCTTTGTCTCTGTGGGGCCTTGTGGCTCCTTCAGGTCCCTCCAAGCCTCTCCTCCCGCTGCCAAGTCCCCAGTGCTGGCCGCACTGTGGCATAAGGTACCTGCATTATTTATTTCCTAATAAAAAGCCAGCCCGGGCCACCCACTGGGAGAATAAATAGAGATTTACTGTGAGATGATTAAGCGTAAAAACATGGGTTAAGTCAACATTAGGCACGGAGGAGAAGGAGCAGGACAAGGATTAGGAGCTGCTGGGGATGAGGCCTTTGTATTCGCATCTGCGCATGTCACTGTTGCATTCAGGGTTGGTCAGAGAAGGCTGTGAGGGAGGCCTAGGACTGGTGTGCCCCTCCCCTTCTGCTCCCTGAGGTGGGGCCAGGTGTTTTTGCCTGGTCCTAGTGGGAAGAGCATCCTGATTCCAGATGACAGGATTTCCAGTGGGGCTAAGTCCTGGGTGGTGGTGGTGGTGGTGGTGTGACTGTAGGCGGATCTCTTCTCCAAGGCTCAGATTTCTCCCCCAGAGAACTGGCGGTGATGATGGTAATGAGGAAAGATGATGAGAGAAGGCACAACAATAGTGATAGCTAACATCTATTGAGAGCTTAACTGCACTTCAATATACGTAGGAAAATACCATCTCTGAGCCTTCCCCAGGGGAAATTGCCATCTCATTTCCACCATGCAGAGCAAGTGGATTTCCCAGCAGGTGCTCAACTCCCCAGAGGTCAGGTAGTCTAGTCTGGAAGTTTATTTAGCACCAGTGGGCTGCTTCCTACGTGTCAGGCCTCAGCTTCTTCACTCTGAGGCGATGTCACGCCCCTTCCATCTCCTGCCTACAATCCCAGCACTGAGGAGGAAGAAGCAGGAGGATTATGAGTTTGAGGCCAGGCTGGGCTGTCTCAGACAGCTACAATGTCTGGGGGATGTGGCCCACTGGTTGTGTGCTTGGCTAGCATACACAAGGCCCTCATTCCATCCCCAGCACTTAGAGAAAAACAGAACCAAAAACCAGGCAGATCCCTTGGCTTCACTCCCAGATTTCCTAAATCTGAATTGTGGATTGGGCTTGGGAATCTCTTCTTCTCCTGACCAATGTGATTCTTCAGTAGCTTCACAACAGCACCAGGACCAGGAGGAGATGAAATGAATGCCGTTCTGTGGCAGAGATTAGGCTCGAGACGAAACCACGCAGCAAACAAGCATCCAAGCATGGGGACCTGAGCCTGCCCACCATGTGGCCTGGCCAGCTCTCTGCTTTCCTCTGTCTCGCAGGGATTCTGGTCCCCATGTGGTCCAGCTGGCAGGGCTGGCATGAAGGTGGCAGCAGCAGGAACACCAGAGTCCTCAGCCCCAACGTGATGTGACTTGACCCTGTATCTGAGCCTCATCCTGCTTGTCCTCATGGCAGAGTTTGTAATCTTGGTTACAGGAGGTTCTGGGGAACATGAAAATGATCAACTCCCTTCTTGCGTGGATGTATGTTTTGCATTTCATCTGTTCTTGATTCGGAAAGCTCCTGGGACTTCTGATGGTTCTTGCTCAGTTTTTGTTTTTGCTAGGAGCTGAGGTAACCACTGGGCCAGGTTGGAATCTTCCGGCCAAGTGCAGCCAGTGGCTTCTGATGTCATCACAGTGAGTGAATCCAGGGAGCAGCAGGCAGCCTCCTTCCCCCCTGGATCCCCCAGGATCATGGTGGCCAATCCAGCTCCTTCTCCTGCCCCACTCCACCCTCCTCAGCCTGACCCCAGCTTAGGCAACCTGGAGGGGTGGGGGAGGGTGGTTCTTTGCTTTGTCCTCTCATAATCTCTGCTCTCTGGACTACCAAGCAGGGGGTGTCATTATTCACTAGCTGTGTCAGGACCTTGAGGCTGCTCTGGATTGGTTGCAGGAAAGGTGGCTGAGGGAGTGTTCTTGCATTTTGAAAGGTCTTTGGAAGGACGAAGAAGGACCAGCTCAGAGTCCACAGATGGAAAAGTATTCTAGGCATATAGGTGGCCAACTGTCCTGGAGCTGTTCCCATCCTGGCCTGCCTCCATTGGTCCTTGGTGTCTGCAGCACACCATGGAACAACAAGTTCCTCACCTGGCATGCTCCTCCAATCTAGGACGAGCCTTGGTCAGCCAGGTGCTGGGCGCTCCACCTGAGAAGGTTGGGTGTCCCTGGTTTTTAGGAATCAGTAGTTAATGACTGATTTTCATTACATTTCTTATGTCATCAGAGAGAAAGGTGCCAGGCTCTGGAGCAGAGTGCCCTGAAATCTAACCAGGGGTGCTCCAGGATCCAACTTGGGGCAATCACTATGGGAAATCAACCCTTCCTTCCTTCCTTCCTCCCTTCCTTCCTTCCTTCTTTCCTTCCTTCCTTCCTTCCTTCCTTCCTTCCTTCCTTCCTTCCTTCCTTCCTTCCTTCCTTCCTTCCTTCCCTCCTTCCTTCCTTCCTTCCTTCCTCTCTTTGTTCTTCTTTCATTTGTTCTGGGAAGGCCACTCTATATTCCAGTCCAGGCTGACTTTGAACTCTTGTTCTTCCTGCCTCTGTCTCCTGAGAGCTGGGATGACAGGTCTGTATCATCATGCCTGGTTAGAGCTGCTCTTCTCTTATGAATCCCCTCAGGCAATGCTTCTATTCAAGAAGGAAGTGGGAGAAAGTGACAGAATCTCCAATGAGGCCATGGAGGCTCCCTGCTGTCATCTCCTCTACCTGGTCCTCTCTGCATGGCCTCATCCTGCGTGCCACCTGTCTGATCTTCAGCTTTCTTAGCCTCCAGGTGGAAACAGCAAGGCCCATTTTGCTGGGCTAGGGTAGGGCATAATGAGAACATGGCTTCAGAGCTCCCAGCCCGTGGTGATCACCTGAGAATGTAGCTAGACAACCTGGTTCAAATTCCAGGTTGGCGGCTTGAGGCCGAGGCCACCCCTGCGTGACCCCCACCCCTACCCAGAGTCCTTTGGAGGGAAATAGTTGGGTTTATGCACAAAAGGGCCAGCAACTAGGCTTCAAAGGTGCAGGCCACACCTGCCTTCCTGGGAAATTCCTGGTGTGGGTACCACTCTTGAAGCTGACCTTGTGTGAGCAGGCACACTGGACCTATTTGCCATTATTTGGTGGAGGTGAGGGATAGGGGTGAGAGGAACACGTGGCTCAGTAAAAAAAACAACCCACAAACCAGCCATCAGCCTGTGGCCAGTACTGTTTGCCTTGAGGGCAATTGTGTAGAAGGCAATGAAACTAGAGGAAGATAGCAGCAGAGGCCAGACCCTCCCTTAGAGGATGAGACACTGTGGCCTCTTACCTGCATCTGTGCATCAAATTCTGCCCACCTGCCTGGCATCCCGGTGGCGAAAAGTGGCTCTGAGTTTTTCTCCAGACACAGAGACTTTATCTGGACTGTCCCTGGCTTAGAGGCAAGGAGATCTCTTCCAAATACCCCAGTGTGCGGCTAGGGGCATCTCAAGGAAGTGAATAGCCATCAAGCAGGGCATTGAAATGAGGGGTCCAACAGGCTGGCAGAGTGGCTTCTAGTAGTTTCTGCCATGGATGCAGATAACAGAGTGGACTGAGGACAGATGGAGACATGGAAGCTTCACCCACCACACTGTGAGCCCAGGGCAGTGGAGAGCCCACAGAGAATGTCCAGTTACTGATGGCCATTCTTCCGAGCCTTACTGCTGCCTCCTGAGCGTGTGAATGCACACATCAATGCACACACACAGTTGCATACACCCATGTGTACTAGTTTGTACTGGTGCCATCTTGAAATGTAACTTGTTCTTACACATTGCCACTATCTTCATCCCTATCTTACAGGTGAAGAACCAGCCCAGAGAAGTTAAACTGTTTTCCAAGGCCAATCAGCCAGGGAATAGCAGAGCTGGAATTTGTGGCTGCAGCTAGACAGCCTCTTCTTACAGCTGGCAACCTACTGTGTACTTGGAAGTTTGTGATACATACGGCATCCTTTGGTTCTTCACTGGCTTACTGTGATATAGACTGTGGGTAAAGATCATAAAATTCCTAACAAGTGCAGCATCCTATTTCTACCCTAATCAGGAGAAAACCAGGGTAGAACCCAACATAAGAAATCTGGAGAGACAGTGAGAGATTGGAGGAGGAGACTGAGACTCAGAGAGCTTGAATACTTTGCCTGACTCTTCAGCAGGTGGTGGTGGAAGTAGTAGATACCCATAGGCAAAGGAAACCTTGATCTGTCACACTTCAAAATCCACATAAGGTGGATTGCAGATCCAAATGCAAAATAAACAATGCAATTACTAACACAGAGGAACTGGGTGCTGGTGGCTCCGGCCTGTAATCATAGCTACTCAGGACGCTGAGATCTGAGGATCATGGCTTGTAGACTGCCTGGGTAAGTCCATCAGACTCTTGTAGCCAATTAACCACCAGAAACTGGAAGTGACACTGTGGCTCAAAGTGGTAGAGACCTAACTTTGAGCAAAGGGATTCAGGCTCTGAGTTCAAGCCCAAATACTTACGAAAACAAATAAACAACCCCTCCCCCCCAAAAAAATAGAGGAGAAAGTTTTATGACTTGAGGTTAGCCCAAGTGTGGTTTTTTTGTTTTTCATTTTTTTGTTTTTGTCAATTGTGGGGCCCGAACTCAGGGCCTGGGTGCTGTCTCTGAGCTTTTTTGCTCAAGGCTAGTGCTCTACCATTTTGAGCCACAGCTCTACTTTGGGTTTTCTGGTGGTTAATTGGGGATAAGAGTCTTGGAATTTCTTGCCTAGGCTGGATTTGGGCTGTGATTCCCCAGATCTTAGTCTCCTGAGTAGTTGGGATTACAGTTGTGAGCCACCAGCACGCCCAGCAACCCAAGTGTTTCTTTACATGACATCAAAAGTATGATCCATAAAATGAAACAAAACATTGTTAAATTATACTTCAAATTAAAACAAATTGCGGTGCAAAAAAGCACTATGTGGAGAACAAGACGATATTTTATCCCATAGAGTGGGATGAAATAAATAAAAATGTCTGAAATAAAATCAAATATCTGAAATTATATACTAGCTTAAAAAGAATTGTGTCTAGAATAGATGAAGAACTCTCAAGACTCAGCAGTAAGAAGAGGCAATTAGAAGACAGAGAAAAGATGCTAAAGCTACCAAGGATTGTGTATAAGTGCTAAAGCAGCCCAGGGACAGATGGTCTGTTCCATTAGCCTTTAAGGAAATGCAAATTAAAGCCTCAAAGAGATCCCTTGGCACTAGTATTAGAGCGGCTAAAGTAAAAACCATCGACAATAACAAGTGCTGTCAAGGATGGGTAGAATCTGGTGAGGATGTAGAGAGAACTCTTATTCACTGGTGCGGAAGCAAAATGGGATAGCCACTCTGGAAAACATTTCATAGTTTCTTAGAAAGTGCCGCATATACCCACTGTAGGTCCCGCAGCCCAACTCCTCGATGGGAGTGCTTCTGGAAGATCCATTTCTAACCATGGAAATTAACCCAAGTGTCCTTGAATGCAAGTGTTTGTTTCAATGCTAACACAAAAAAAATCTATGTATGTATTAACTTAGAAGAGTCTTGAAGGCAGTATGTGGAGTAAAAGAGTTTCAAAACATCGCTCACTTAAGGTTCCCTTTATACAATATTCTTGGCAAGACAACTTGTGAGGGTGTACACCCGTGATTCCAGCTACATAGGAGGTGGAGAGAGGAGGATCACCGTTGGAGGTCAGCCTGGGCAAAAGTTAGGGGAAATCCTATCTGAAACGAACCAATCAACCAACAACAAAAGTAGAAGGATTGGGGTGTGACTCAAGCGGCCAGCACTTGCCTGGGCAAACTTGAGGTACTGAGTTCAGATGCCAGTACTACCCCAAACAAGAAAACTATGGTGACAAAGGTTTGAGGTGGAGAGGGTATGGGTAGGAAGGCATAGCAGGAAGGAACTTCTTTGAGTTGTGATTTTGTTTTTGGTCATGCTCTGTAATCCAGGCTGGCCTCCAGCTCTTGATCCTCCTGCCTCTGCCTCCTTGGATCATACTATCATACCCAGTTGATGGAATTGTTTTGTATTCTCACTTTGGTGGTTACAAACACATAGACATGTGTTAGAATTCATAGAACTGGGCACTCTGAAGAGTATTGCCTGGGAGCATTGAGCTAACAACAGCATGGCTGTGACTCAAAGCCGGTCTACCTGGAACCAAAGTTCCAGCACAGAACCACTGCGTAGCAAGCCCCTTCTAGCTCAATCCTTCTCTCTCCTGGTTCTAGAACTCTCCAGTCCCGGGGCAGTAGTTAAACATTGGAGCAGAGCCAAGGGGCGATGCCTGAAGGTGCAGGGCCAGCCCTGTTCCTGGCGTCCCAACATCTTTCTACATAACAACAACGGTGAGATTGTGCTGTAGAGGCCTCAGGACCTGTGGAGTTTGACCGGTGCACCTCACCTCCTGGTGGTTAGGAGGAAACATTGGCACAGCCCCTGTAGGATGATTTGACTATGTACAGTAAGAGCATGGACTCTCCTGGCAAGAGTCAGATTACCGTAAATTCTCAACAGCTGTCTCATTCTCAGGAGGATCTCCCTGAAGCTGTCATCCTGGGGAGGGGGAGGGGTGCCTTTGGTGCTCATTAACATTGCTGTGCTGGGCACAGGTGCATAACTCACCTGAAGGGAAGGTACTCTGCCCCAATTACAGATGAGAAAACTGAGGCTCAAAAAGGGAGTTGTCTGCGTCAAGATGGTTTCCAGAAGTGGGCAATGGAGCCAGGATTTGACACGTATTCATTAGATTTGGGGGAGCCTGGACTTAAATGGTTGGGGTGGGGGGAGGTTGAGGGTGGAGGAAAGAAGAGAACTTACTTTGGTTAGTGCTTACCATGGTCAGTTGTCACCTCCTCAGGGAAGCCCGCCCTGACTGCTTTGTCCAAAATGCCATGTGGCCCTACCACTTCCTAGGTCGTGTGCCTTCCTGACACACATATCACCATGCTGCAGCACCTGACATCACAGGGCCTGGGAAGCATCTCTTTCTCTGACTCAGAAATCCACCAGGCTCCCTTTGTTCAGGACTGTGTCCCCAGGGCCTGGCGCAGAGTTGTTGTTTGATGACTATTAGAAAAAACAACAAAAAACAAACAAACCCTAAATGAATCAGGAACATCCTGACCTCATCCCATTGGTCTCCAGGTAACTTCTGCGATCCCATTTTGCTGGTGGGGAAAGTGAGGCTAGATAAGTAACTTGACTTGCCATGCCTTCACATTCTGGAGGCACGATTCAAACTCTCAGACCAGGGCTCCTTCCTGCCCATTTCTATCTCAGACCCACCACAGTAGGGGGTGACCCAGCACGAGCGCATCTTTGAGCTTGACATCTTAATTCACCTGGCATTGGGCTTCCCTTGCTCGTCTTAAAGCAACTTGCTCCTTGCCAAAGGATGCAGAAGCACCATCTGTCTGTCTGCCCTCCAGGCCGCTCTCCTAATCCTCCTCCAGAGGCCGGAGAGGATTTGAGTCCAACAGGATCATGCCATTCTGCTGGTTAAAACTACTGATAACCCGCTGTCACTCTCCACCTACAGGACGGGCCTTGGCCCAGCTCACTGAGGTTCAGACCGCAGAGTTCAGCCTCCCCCAGCAGGAAGCCCCCACCCTTTCCTCCCTCAGCTTTGGCCTTTTGGACAGTGACTTTTCGTGTCCTGTGTTTCTCTGCTCAGATTGCTTCTCTGCTCACTCCCGTGAGTCTGTGGACCTAGGAGGAAGGGTACATTGATTCTCTCCATCCCCAGATTCTTGGCGCCAAGCATAGGGCTGAGCACGCGCAGTAGGAGCACAGTAAATCTCTGCTGACTACAAAGGCAGGCCAGAGGTCATTCATCATTCCTTCCCCAGGGACCAAGGGGAGCAGGCCCTGGGGGTGGGGGTGGGGGAGCTATGTAGCATCCAGAAGCTCATTTGATTTAATTTTCATGATTGTTTAGGTCTTTTTTCATGCTCGACAACTATGGATTGGGAGATAATCTGAAGATCAATCTTTTTTCTCTCCGAGTTCACCCAGGCCCCCTGTTTGGCTTCATTGACTGTGTCAATGGGAGGGGACAAGTCATTCTTGCCATGCTGTTGGATGGAGATCTGGGGGTTCTCTTTCTCCCCCAGCCTGGTGGAAGCTCAGAGGAGGCTTAGACATCCCAGGAGGAGAGCGCCTAGGAGGGTCAGGCACAATACAAGGGGGACAATGCACCTGTTCCCAGAGCCACATGACTGTCCCTCCAGGATCCTGGAGGCTCCTCTGAGACCTTCTGCCTTCTCTTGGTTATGAAACCTTGTGAGTAGAGCACCCAGGGGGCAGGTGGGCAGTTTCAGATGCAGATGGACGCAGACCATAGTTGAGAACTCACTGGCATTACTCAAGTCCCGTCCATTTTGAGCACAACTCTATCTGATGTTGGGATGGGCAGTGGTCCTGGCAGTGCTGGGGTCGAATCCATACTCTAGCAGCTGGAGTGGGTCAGAGGGTCACATAAATGGGAAGCAGTGGAGGGAACTGGTCAGCGTGAGGTCAGGCCCCACCAGAGCGAGCACACTGATGGGCAGGCTTGCATAGTCGGGCCCCCGCTGGGTGTACTTCGTGTGAGTCAAACTTACTGATTGTCCAGGAGGACCCTGTGGGGTAGGAACCAATAATGTACCTGCCATGTAGATAGTGACAGTGGGCCATCTGCCCAAGGCCACCCAGGATGAGCGGGCTTTTCAGAATTGCCCAGTTTACTGGGAGAAACGAGAAGTCTGGATTTCTAGGAAGTTTCCAGATTTTTATGACACAGTGGGTGTCAGATTGTGTTCCATGCTGCTTCTCTGGAGCCAGTGGGTGGAAAAAATGGAGACAGCTCCAGATTTCTGATCCAAGAACCACCAAGAACTGGGAGGCAAACAGTTCCATGCCCAAATGTATAGAATTTGGATTTCCCTTCTCTGAACCTCAGTTTCCCCACATGCGTGCCCTATGAGTAGCAGAGGAGATTCCAGCGTGCACGTGGCAAGCCCTGGACTAATATGGAGCCATGGTGGCATCTTTGTTGGCTTCCTCTCTGCTGCTGGCCCTCTGCCTTTGGCACCAACAGGGTTTTGTTTCCTGCCCAGTGTGGCTTAGATGAAGTCTTTTCTGTTTACCTGGGGCCATTGAGAAGACCTGATCAGGCTTTGAAGTGCCTGGCTCAGTTTTCAAAGGGTTGGCAGTGTCACTGGACATCTCTGGTGTGTGTGCCTTTCAGGACACATTGCAGTGTAACCCAGTTCTCAAAGTCTTCATGCTAGTTTGTTTGTTTGCTTGTGTACTTATTTACTTAGTGCTGGAGTTTGAATTCAAGGCGTTAGCTTGCTCACTCAAAGTTGGTGCTCTACCATACCTCAAGTGTGGTTAATTAGAGATAAGAGTCTCACAGACTTTCCTGTCTGGGCTGTCTTGGAACTGAGATCTTCAGGTCTCAGCCTCCTGAATAAGTAGAATTATAGGCGTGAGCCTCTGGTGCCTAGCCTTTCCTGCTGTTTTGAATCAGGCCCAAGCCTGGTCAGCCTGGGGTGAGCCTTGGTCTTCAACCAGCCTTATTGGATGAGTTCCTGAAGCTGCCCTCCCTTTGACTTCACCTTGGAACTCTTAACTGCTGTTTCCACCCACGTTCCATTGGTCTGAACAAGTCATATGGCCGAGTCTATGATCAGCAGGACTGGGACCCATGCCCTGCTTGCTCCCAGTGCTCTGAAGGTCACCTGGCAGGGGCAGGAAAGGAGTGAGGAGTTGGGAACCCAAAGACAATCTCCTGATATGCCATTCAGAATGAAATGACTGAGCACCCAGGCCCCACTTACCCAACTGGGTGATCCCAAGTCCCCCAACTTTCTGTCACCCTCTTACGGTGTCATAGTCATGTACTGGTCAATGTCCAAGGGACTCCTTAAGAAAGTCTACAGACTCCCCAGGGCTCTGGGCCTCCCACCACTACTTCCTATAGTTTTTTATTTTCTGCTAAATTCTATCCATCTCTTTCCTGTGCTTGTCTCTCCGCCTCCACCCACCCCCACGATGTGCTTAGGGCTCATGTGTGAATAATCAAAACTCCTGCCTTGCTTGGCTGAGCAAAAAGCCATCTATTTTCGGTGTCTACTCTGTAGTATTATAAAACGCCTGTGTGTGGGCTTTTATTCCCCACCCCCTGTTAACTCAGTAACATTGCAAGGCAAGGTAAACTACCTGTGCGGTAAAGGAATGAACTGAAGGGAATGGTTTAAAGGGTTATTTATCCCACACCAACCACTTCTTTCTGGAGTTGTGATGTTGGAGGAGAACTCTATACTTTATTCTTGCTGTTTCTGTTAACATATGAAGGGCATCTGAAAAGGCTGTGGCAAGAAAACCAGTTTACTGTCAGAACTAGTCTTTTCCAGAACTTACTTACTCTTGACACATCTTTGGAACCACTATCCAATCTGACAGCTGCAGGAGTGGGAAAAGCCATGTTGGGTGGAGGTGGCTATGGGAAGGGAGGAGCGTTCCCAGTATTCACTTGTTTCTTCTCTCTGGAGACCACCTTCCTAGGTGAGCCTGGAATTTTTTGAGTGAAAGGAGCTACCAGGACATTGGCATGGACTGGACTGGACTATCCCAGGCAAGGTAGGGCACGTGGTCACCTGAGTTGCTCAATTCATAGCTGCTGGTAGCAGTTCTAAAACCTAGATTGCATATAAGTCAGCGTCTTCTCTTCCTCAGTTTCCTCAGTGGTTAAAGAAATGCATCTCAGTTCAGTTATATTTCATTGATTCAAACTGTGTGTTGTGTGTTTTGTGTGTGTGTGTGTGTGTGTTGTGTGTATATGGTGGTACTGGGACTTGAACTCAAGGCCTAGGCACTGTGCCTTAACTTTAACTTTTCCACTCAAGGCTGGATGCTCTACCACTTGAGCCAAAGCTCTACTTCTGACCTTTTGGTGGTTAATTGGTGATAAGAGTTTCACAGACTTCCCTGCCTGGGCTGGCTTCAAACCATGCTCCTCAGGTCTCTTGAATAGCTAGGATTCCAGGTATGAGCGACTGGTGCTCAGTTGACTCACACTTTTGAGTATGGAACAAGCCCCTCCTGGCTGCTGGCCCCTCCTGGGTCCTGGGGAGCACAATGAATACACGTTCCCACCTTTGAGGGTCTCACAGCATAGAAGAGGAGAGAGATGATAGGATTGTTCAGGGATCATGGTCTCTGCTTCATCTTAACCTTTAACCTTCTGCTTACGAGAAAAGATGGGTCTGGCAGGGCTTTTAGAGCATGACTCCCGGGCTGTACCTGCCATAGGAACCTGTAGCACCTGTAAGCCTTGCCACCCACGCAGTTTCCAACTCTCAGGCTGAGTCCTAGGGGACTGCGGAGTTCTTAGGCAGAGACAAAGCCGCTTCATCTCCAGTTGGGATGGCTAATCACGGCTCGTCCATGGTTAGAGGAATGATTATCTGTCAAGGTTCATTTGAGCTATAGATCCCCCTTTCCACTACATAGCCCTGGCAGCTGCTAGCAGGGCTGCTCCCCAGGAAGCAAGAGAGGCAGAAATTACCTTCTACACCTTGCTGCTTATTTGGACTGGCAGTCAGAGAAGAGCTTTCGTCTTGCCAAGGCTGATAACAGAATTGTCATGGTTGGTGGACACACGGACCCTGGGAGGAGAGTGGGGAGGGTTTCAGGAAATCATGGAATTGTTGCAACTTGAGCTACCTCTAATTTGACTGCCTGTGTGTGTGTGTGTGTGTGTGTGTGTGTGTGTGTGTGTGTTGGTACTGGGACTTGAACTCAAGGCCTTAGCTTTTTTTTTTTCCCCTCAAGACTGATACTCTACCACTCGAGCTATAGCTCCACTACCAGCTTTTTGGTGGTTAATTGGAAACAAGCCTCTCCTGGACTTTCCTGTCTTGGCTAGCTTGAACTTCAATCCTCAGATATCAGTCTCCTGAGTATCTAGGCTTACAGGCATAGACCACTGGTGCCCTGTGATGTAAATTGCATTTTAAGCATGGCTTGTTCCTTTGTTTATCTTGGTCTGGACTCTTACAGTGTTCCTTAAAGATCCAGCCCTCTTGGAGATTTGGGCTTATATACCTATACAGGACTGGTGCTATAACCCCACATATGTTACTTCACAGACACAGCAATTCCTCAGGATAATAATTGCATCCATCAGGACCCTTTTAGAGGTTGTAAGGGAAAGAAATGTGAAAGAGGAACTACAGGCTTAGTAAATGAAAAAGTTTGTGAATATTTCAGGAATGGCTGGATCCAAGTGCTTTGGGAATCTATCATTATAACTTGCTTCTACTATTTCTCTTCTCATTTCTTTATGAGATGGACCTGCTGTTTGCACAGGCCTCTAGAAACTTCACCAGAAGATAAGAGTTTCACTTGCTAGCTCAGTAATTTTGACAAAGTCTCAGGGTAGAATCTCATTGGTTAGTGCTGAATCTTATGCCCCTCCTAAGCCAGTTACTGTGGCCAGAGGAGTATAATGTTCTATTTGAACAGGCAAGGCTGCACACTACCATTTCGGGGCCTAACAACCTGGGAAGGGTGGCCACAAAAGTGGAGGTGGGTCCCCAACAAAAGTGGAGGTACCATAACTCCAGCAAAAGGGGGAGTTAGTTTCAACATTATCTCTTCAGCAAAGATGAGACTGAAAAGGTTTATTAGCTAATAGGCTGAGGACATTGACCAATCAGAAGGGAGACTGCTTCAGTGGAAAATTAACCCTTCGGATGAAGGTGCCAGAAGGGGCAGGAGAGGAGCTTGGGTGCCATGACATCACCTGGGTGCTCAGTGTGGAACCGAGAAGGATCGTTCTGTCCTGAGAATCCACGGTGTGTCAGGCCCTGTGCCGAGAGTTTTACCTGGTCTTCTTCAGTTGGATGTCATGTAAGTCAACTCTCATCCCTGAAGATGAGAAACTGAGGCACAGAGCGGAAGTCACTTTGTTCAAGTCTGCCTACTTATTGAGTGACAGAGCCAGATTTCTGTAATTAGTTAGATAATCAATTAGGCAGGATTGGGATTTGATTGCAGGGCCTTGCACTTGATAAGCAGGTACTCTACCACCTGAGCCAAAACCTCAAAATACTTTTTGCTTTAGTTTATTTTTCAGATAGGCCCACACTCTTTTTTTTACTGGATGTTTTATTTATTTTTTAATGTTTTTTTCTATTGTGAAAATAGTGTACAGAGGGGTTACAGTTACATGAGCAAGGTAATGAGAACATTTCTTATCAAGCATTGTTACCTCCTCTTTCGTTTTTCCCCTACCATCCCTTCCCTCCCACCTCCACAACTCTATTCCCCTGCCCCTTCCCCCCCACCTAAATTGTAAAGTTTGTTTTTCAACATACTGTCTTCAGGACCACACTCCTTTTGCCTGAGTCTTGGATCACAAACCTACAATCTCTGCTTCCTGAGTAGTTGGAATTATGGGCATAAAGCACAACATGCAGCAACAGCTGCTTCTTCCTCTTCCTCTTCTTCTTCCTCCTCTTCCTCCTCCTTCTTGATCTTTGTCTTTTTTGAGATGGGCTCTCCCTAAAATAGTCAGAGGATGACACTCCATCCTGCAGGTTTTGATCCAGCTGTGACCACAGACCAGCACAGTCCCTCTGTGGCTTGCTTTTCTCCTGACCCATGGGGACACCAGGGACTTCCCTCCCAGCACACACGTGGGTTCCTGAATTATTAAATCGCATAAAGAGTGTGATGTGAGCGCCCAGCCACTGTTAACGTGAGGACACTGATTGGCTGCTGTCGGGGTTCTTTCCAGCCTCTGCCTCTGCCTGTGGTTTCCTGACTCCCAAAGCCTCCTGGGAAGGTGACCCTGGTCACCCAGAGCCATTAACACCCCTCAGGTGAGGAAATGTGAGGCTCGCCTGCTGTCACATTTAATGCAGGTTCCAAGCCTGGTCACTCGGTCACTGTGGTCCGTCCCCGCCCTGGGATCTCACACCCGGCTCCTTCCCACTAATGAGGCTCCCGGGAGCCTCCAGGCTCTACCTGGATCTTGTTCCTCCTGGCGCTTCCTGTCACACTTGGAGAAAGGTGGCAATCAAGCTATCTGTCAGCCAGAGGAAGTGAGCCTTGCGGATGGGACACTGGCTAGGGGGCTGCCTTTCTGGTTTGGCCAATTTTGAGCTGTAGAATCCTGGTTATGATCTTGTGGTACCAGCTTCCCTACCCACCAGGTGTGTGTGTGGGAGTCTCAACTCAGGGCATTAGATCATCAGTTAGATAATTTCTTGGGAAAGGTGGGATCAGGAATTCTCCCCACAGGCAATTTAATACCCACAAATGCACCTTTGAATAACATCACGGGGAGCCTGTGCGGAGGCATTATTCTTTTGTATTTCCCAGCCTTCCTTGCAGTGGTGGAGTTCATGTCATGTGACGTGACTCCTGACTAATGGATGGTGAGCGAAGCAGTGAACTTTGTACCATGTGACTACTTCTGACCAATGGATGGTGAGCAGAGGCTGCATCTGTCACTTCCAGGCTGTGGTGGCTGAAGCCAATGTGACTTGTCCATTCCCCCCTTCTCATGCAGGCCGTGACTCTGTGCTGGTCCTGACAGCGCAGCTACAAGATGGAGAAGAGAGATATATGTTTAGTGTGCAGACATTGAGCTGTCAAGGTTGGTGGTGGGTAGTACGGCAGCACCAAGTCTCCGGTCTGACTCATTGACCTCTCAAGCATAAGAGCTCTGTGTGGCCAGAGACTTTTGTGGTTCAGGTCCCTGGCTTTCAGCTTCTTGGAGTCTCTGTTGTCTGCTACTTTTGCTCTGTCTCCTTTATTACTTCCATGTGGAGCATGTCTTTTCTAGCATGTACCCTCAGCTTGAGTGGTCTTGGACCCCACCTCCCTGCTTCCTGAGAGGTACCTGTCTCTACTCAATTCCAGGAGGCTCTTTCATATCACTTTAGTGAAGAAAGGTCAATTTCGATCTAAGGTGACCACAGGAATTTGGCACATGGAATGTTTGAGTCAGGAGAGTTTGTCAGGCAAATGCTGCATCACCAGCTGAGGTCCAGTAGATCAGTTCATCCCATTGGGTCATTCTTCCATGGATGATGGTCACTTGCTTCTAAAGGTTTCACCAGGCTTCACTTTTGTATTCCCAAATCTATCCTCCTGACTGCCCACCGAAGGACTCTTTCTTAGAGCTGAATCTGGTCCTATCCTTTCTCTGATGAAGAACAATGTGCCTAAGAACATGGCTCCAGGCCTCGAGAGCCTGGTTCGAGTCCACTTAATTGCTATGTGGCTTGTGGTAGCTTACCTAACCTGTTTTGTGTCTTTATTTCCACAACTCTTCATGGAGATTACAGTGATAACTTCTTTCCAGGCTTCTTGTAGGATCAAATACTTCCTGGCTTTTAGGTTTTTGTGGAAAATAACATAACGGAGCTCAGGCTAAAGTCTGTGTATTTCTCAGGCCCGGCCCTGGAGACTGGAGTCCAGAGCCCCTGCTTTGCTCTCTGACGCCTTCTGCTGCTGCTTCTCAACTTGGCTTTCTAACTACCTGACTGTTTCCCAACACACCAAAAATAAATGCTCTTGCCTAAAGCACTGGGAACCCAAACGTGACCCAAATCCCTTCAAGGCCCTCACAGTGACCCCAGCAGGCTACAGTTGCTAGCCAGTCTTGCTAGCCTCTTCCTGCCCAGCCTCACCCTGGCCTCATCCTCCAGCTCAGCCTCACTCGGGTCCCCTGCAGCCCAGCCCTGATCCTCAGGAAGCCTTCTTCCTTTGAGTCTGCAGCCTGGGGACTCTGCCAGCCTGCCTTTGTCTTGCCCTCTTCAGCCAGTCTGTCTCCTCAGACCCGCACGATAACAAGCTCTGCTAAAGTGTGTAATTCAGAGACAGGATGTGGAAAGTCTGCTTCAGACTTGGCTCGTAATTACTAGCATAGTGGAAATTGCAGGGATTTGAAACTCCACTGAAAACCAGGGTGATTGTGTCACTCAGAAAGCACAAAGGAGCAAAGTCTCTTCCACAATAAGGTGGGCAGAATTTGCATGTAGTAGAAGCAGTATAGGCCCGTTCATCCTAGGGGGTCAATGACTTCCTGGGGTTGTGAGGAGATGGGAAGAGTGGAGGGAGTAATGGGGTGTCTGCTGTGGTGGCTTGGTGGCAAATTGTCCTTGAAACATTAACTCACCTAGGTGCTGGTAGCTCATACCTCCTAATCCTAGCTACTCAGGGGGCTGGGATCTGAGGATCAGGGTTCAAAGCCAGCCTGGGCAGAAAAGTCCACGAGACTCTTATCCCCAATTTATCACAGGAAAAGCTGAAAGTGGTGGTATAGCTCAAGTGGTAGAGTGCTAATCTTGAGCAAAATGAGCTTAGGGACAACAATGAGGCCCAGAGTTCAAGATCCAGGATGGGCAAAAAAAAGTTAATTCAATTAATATAAATCACAGATCATGGAAGCGAATCCTATTTTGAAGGTCAGACAATATTCCTTCTCCATCACTCCCTGCCCACATCCAACATTGCTAGGGAGCAGGACATATGCCCAAGATCATGCAGCTGGTTCTTGGGTACCTGGGACTAGAAGAGAGGCTTGCTGATGCAGTGTTCATTGACCTTCACAGTGTACCAATGTTTGATGCAACTGAAAAATCTCCTTGAGTGGCAAATAGGCTGTGTTTTACTTGCTGGGGTCATCTGGGAAAGTCTTCCTGTAATACATCCTTAGAAAGATGCAAGCAGAGGGGAAAAGGAAGAGCACTGGGATTGATTAGTGATGTCTGCCATGGGTGGCAGAGCAGTAGTAGTGTAAGTGACTTGCATTTGCCGTGGAAGTCTTGAATAAAATGAAAGCCAAGCTTGGAGAGAATTTTGGCTGACATATCAGCTATGTCCCTGAGACCAGAAGCTGCTCTCACCTACAATGATGTGATCTGGTCCTATACTCAGGTCCTGTTTCCTGTTGCTGTCATCCATCACTGTCCTGCCCTTGGTGACAGTCTTGCTCACTTGCCAGGGCTGGTAAATAAGAGGATGACAGAGACAATGGGCCAGAAAGCATTGTATTTACAGGTTAGAAATGATGCATTAGTGCCAGGTGCTAGTGGTTCATGCTTGTAATCCTAGCTACTCAGGAAGCTGAGATCACTGTTCAAAAGCCAGCCCAGGCAGGAAAGTCCATGAAATGTTCATCTCCAATTATCAGAAAAAAAAAAGCTAGAAATGGAGCTGTGGCTCAAGTGGTAAAGTGCTAACCTTGAGCAAAAAACCAAAGGTACAGCACTCAAGTCTTGAGTTCACAATACTGGCACAAAAAGAAAGGGGAAGAAAAAAGAAAGAAAGAAAGGAAGAAAGAAAGAAAGAAAGAAAGAAAGAAAGAAAGAAAGAAAGAAAGAAAGAAAAAGAAAAGGGAAATGATCCTTTAGACATTTGAATCTCATGTTTCTCTCAAAGACAAAACTAATAAGAAACGGAATATCAAGGAAGTATGCTTTCCTTACTTTTAAAATTGAAACCAGGATTGACCACAGCTCCAAACCACAAACCCTGAAGCTCTTCTCCAAATGCTGTGAATTCCAGAGCAGAACACAGAGGAAACAGTATCCGTGCACACATCCCGAAGTATGTTTTATAGACAGGAAAGTTGAGGTTTTCTGGGATACTTCCCAAAATAAGTATTCCGATCTTAGAGAATGTATCCAAGCATCCTTGGCTTAGAGCACTGGAACAGTCCAGCGCGGGGCCACCCTGGCAGTGGGGACAGCAAATCCAGAGCCGTGTTTCCCTCACCAAGGAAGAGCTACTGCTGCTGCTGTGGTGAGAGCCGGCTTGAGACCAAACCCAGCTGCACACGGCCCAGGGAGAGGTATGGCCCCCACCCCCCAGCCGCCCATCTGAAAGGGACTTGAGAGGAAACCCACACAGGAACTACACAGGGGTGCTGCCTGAGAGGACGTATACAAAGGCAGAAGAAGAAAGCACACGAGAGAAGATGCCTGAGGACACAGCAACACAGCATGCTCGGCCTAGGCCCAACCAATACGAGAACGGCAATGGAAGTCCAAGAAGTTGTTTTGAGGAATGAAATTAAAAAATTAAAGACAGACAGACAGATAAGGAAGAGAAGGAGGGAGGAAGGAAATGGGGGTGGGGGAAAGAGAGAAACAGATTAAAACCACATTAAAAATACCAGTAAGGGCTGAGTATGGTGGTGCATGCCTGTAATCTTAGCTACTCAGGAGGCAGAGATGGGAGGACTGAGGTCCTGGGTCAGCCTGGATGAAAGACATACTTATGATGATCATTATTATAATGTTTAAGGTTATTGAGTGCCTCTCTGTAGTGTGGTGATTGGTGCCTCTGGTCTCAGCTACTTGGGAGGCAGAGGCAGGAGGATCAGGATCTGAGGCTGGCTGGGGCAAAAGTAGAAGACTCGATCTGAAAAACAAACTAAAGGGAAAGGGCTGAGGGCCTGGCCTGGAAAGCCTTGAATTTAGACTCTAGTTTAAACCGCCAGAAAGTAAAGGGAAAAGGGAGGGTAGGGGGAGACAATAATTTAAGGGTGATTCCACTATAGTGAGGACTACTGAGGACATGCTATAGAAAGTTACACGTCATTCAATAGAAAACAATCATATCATTTTATCTTAAATTTCTGTGTCCAATAGATGAAAAGAAGAAAAGGTACACAAGGCTTGCCCAGTGAATAAACTATAGGACAAGAGGTATAAAAATGCTCAAGGATATATATGTGTGTGTGTGTGTGTGTGTGTGTGTGTGTGTGTGTGTGTGTGTATTTATAACACATCAGGTCGACAATGAAAAGAGCAGAGGCAGTGCACACAAGCCATCAAGACATAGGAAGCCAGGGTGGAGCCCGGTACTATAGTAACTGCCTTCCCAGAGGACTCTGACCCATTCTTCTTTGGGGGCCGCCTCTCAAGATGGAATATATCACTACTTTCCTTCTCGGCTTTCTTTTCGTTTTCAAATGAACTTACTGTGTTCAGTAAGGCTGAAAGAAATCATTGAACTTGAAAAATAAAAAATGAGGTAAGGACACACTGGTGTGTCTACCTGTCACCCTAGCTACTCAGGAGGCTGAGATCTGAGGATCACTGTTTGAAGCCAGCCTGGGCAGAAAAGTCCCCGGGAGGCTCTTATCTCCAATTAACCCCTCAAAAATGGGAAGATGAGCTGTGGCTCCAAGTGGTAGAGTGGGAGCCTGGAGTGAAAGAGCTCAAGGACAGTGGCCAGGCCCTGAGTTCAAGCCCCATGACTGACAAAAAAATAGAGAGAAAAAAATTATCTGGGAGCTGGTGGCTCATACTTGTAATCCTAGCTACTTAGGAGGCTGAGATCTGAGGATCATGGTTTGAAGCCAGCTGGGGCAAGAAAGTGGGTGAGACTCTTATCTCCAATTAACCACCAAAAAGCCAGAAGTCGAGTTGTGGGTTCGAGTGACAGATCACCGTCATTCTTTTTGCCCATTTTCCTTTTAGAAAAAGCTAAGGGACAGAGCTTAGCCCCTGAGTTCAAGCCCCAGTACTGGCAGAAAAAGACCCTCAAAACAAAACAAAACAAAGCAACGGGGATCAGGAAATAGAACATTTATGACGTCTCAGAAAAACAATTCTATTAACAGAAACTTGCAATTAACATAGAATGAAGGAAAACATGATTAAAAGTTAAAAAGAAAGGAAAGATTAAGGACAGGAAGGAGGGAGGGGGAAGGAGGTGTGTGTATGGAGGATGGTGGGGGAGAGATAGAAATGGTGGCTGAGAGCCAATGCCCAAAGTCAATTCTGTTTAACTGCAGAATCCATCCTAAATGGCCATTGGATTCTGCTTTCAGAGGATCGTGAACTGCAATAAAGCCTTTTATAAGGAACAAGTATAAGTTGAAGTATGCTAACTTCCTAACCTTCATTACCAGGGAGCCAGTAATTCAGTTTAAAATCAAAACATATACTTCCTTTTGTGAAGGCATGACCATAGCATCTTAATATTTTGCAAGTTTCTTCTTCATTGTGAAAGCAGTTTTAGGAAAGAAAATCTCCCGTGAAGCAAAATGGATCTGAAGTTAATATTGATTCTAGTTTCATCTTCATTTTTGGCTCTTCTGAAAAGTAACAGTATATCTAGTTAAAAATTTCAAGTTAAAAATTGTATGTTTGGCCAAGTGTGGTGGCACATGCCTGTAATCTCAGCACTTGAGAAGCTGGAGAAGGTGGACTGGGAACTCCAGTGGTAGAGCCCAGTGTTGAGTGAAAAAGTTAGGGGACAATGCCCAGGACAATGCCCTGGGAGCCTGTCTTATAAATGAAACAAGACAAACAAACAATGGCCTGCATAATATAATTATGTGTGTTTATGGGGATTCACAATATTTTAAAAAACAATAACCTTTTTTTGAGGCAATATTTAATTCCCCTTGGCTGAATGCCTTACAGTAGACATTGATTCTCTCTTCCTAGACTGTGTCGCGCTCAATGAAATCGAAGCTGGAGTTCGACAAAGGGGGGTGCTGGGAGGTACCTTTGCACAAAATACAAGATGTTGCAGGCTCCCAGGAGGCAGAAGCCGGGATGTCCTGGGTGTTGAGGGGACGCTGGGGTGCTGGGTACAAATGAGGCTTTGTGTGACATCCACCTCCAGGGATGGAACCAGGGATGGACAGGCAAACTGTGGCTCAGCTCATCAGGAACCCATTTGGTCTGGACTACTGCCACACAGGGAAACAAACGGGGGCTTCTTACATCCCCTCCTCTCCTCCAGTTTTCCCAACCCATTGCCCTGCAATCTCAGTTATAGCATCTGTACCCCACCTGCTGCAACTCCTTCCCTGGGTTCCTCTTGCTCTCAGTCCAACAGAGAGGTTGAGCCACTCACCTAAAGTTGATCAGCTTATAATAGGACAGGAGAGTCTTACTCCAAAGTGTATGAGGGTAGAATTGAAGACCAAGATCCCAAGCATACCCCCAGCCCGTCTGCCTCTTCCTCACTCTGCTCTTACACTGGAGAAGCCTGGGCTTCTCGAGACTCGGGCATAGAGGTCCGAGCACTGAGAGAGGAGTCCAAGTCCTTGGTTTAGCCCTGTGTGACCTTGGGGAGTGATTTGGCCTCTCTGAGCTTCCCCTGTCTCCTGGGTCCTGCTCCCTGCCCGGTGTCCCTGGGAGGAGACATAAGAATAAATTCAACAAGTTAAATGAGTGCCTAAGAATACATTTAAAGGAAGTGGCGCTGTGGCTCAAGTGGTAGAGCGCTCGCTGTTAGGTAAATTAAATTGGCAGCCGAGGAAAGAGAGGACGGCGCATGGTATTCAGGGAAGGGAAAGGTTTATTTTGGAGCTACAGGCCGCCTCTGGTCCAGGTGGAAGCTCATGCAGCAGGCATTAAAAAAGGTCGAACCACAGCCAGGCCACGATTTATCAAGGCCAGGGGCGGGAGAACATGAGGTCATACCGGATGCGGATGTGACCTCTGTGTGTGTGTGTGTGTGTATGCCTGCCTCCAGGTGTGCCAGTTACCTAGGTGACACACGTACTGAGTGGAGATTTAACCAAGGGGAGGGAGGAGTCTGCTCCGCCTCCTCAGGGCAGATCTTACACTCCCTTAGAGCTGAAGAGCTCAGGGACAGCGCCCAGGCCCAGAGTTCAAGACCCACGACTGACCACCCCCTCTCCCCCCAAATACACCTAGCAACACTGAGCTTGCTGTGGGCCTGGGCTGTCGCCAGCTTCTCTCCCTGCTCCCCAGTGGCGCTCCTTCCCTCTGGGCCTGCATTTCCCAAACCTAGTTCCCCAACAGGCAAAAAGCTGTTAGAATTCTGCCCATTGCTCAGCGACTTGGTGTAAACTGAGCAAGAAAACCCAATTCTACCTCTGAGAGCGCCAAGCCTTCTGGGACCTCAGGTTCCTTAGAATCTCAGTACGTCAGAGAGAGGGGGTGGGGGGAGAGAGACTCTTAAATGCCATCGATTTCTACCCTTTCACTCTGCAGATGGGGAACTGAGGCCTGAGAACACAGTAGTAGATCAAGGGCTGTTGTTGAAGCAAGAGGACACAGGCTCTAGGCTGCCGAAGGCTGATCTGCAGAGCATACACCTGCCTGGGCATGCAGCATAGACCACAGGTGCTGGCGCCTCAGAGAGGCCACAGGTGGGCATCTTAATGATGAGCCCATCAGCAGGATGGGACCCGCCTGAGGCCACCCAGGGAGGGAGGCTCCCTCCCTGGAGTGTGTGCAGCAGAGGTCACCAGGGGACATACCAACAAGCCATCACCATGCGGCCAGAGCTCTGGCTTTGTTGGCTGAAGCCTGTCTGCCTGACTTACAGGCCACAGGAAACCCACGAGATGCTGTGGGCCTGGGGTCTAGGGTAGGGTAGGCTGGGGGACACAGATGGGACTGACAGAGGGCAATGGCCTTCTGGTTTTTTTTTCTTTCTCCCATCCTGGTCACCCCCAACCACCATGGAGGCTAAGCCACTGACCCATTCCTGGGAGTCCTCACTGCAGGCTGGGCCCAGGCCCCTGTGGGGACAGAGCCATGGTACCCCAGGCCAAGGCTCTGTGCAGCCTTTCTCTTCCACTTTCTGCCATGGCCACACAGGGGCAGATGTGGGCAGGACCCCCCAAATCCTGCTGTCTGAATGATTTAGGTCCAAGATAGCAAGCGTGGTTTTTCCAGGGCTCGGCTGTGTGGTCAGCCACAGGGGATCCAATCTCAGAGCTTATGTAGCGCCAAGGTAGGGGGTGCTCCCTCTGAGCTTGGAGCCTTCTAGAACTAAGGAGAGACAACAGCATGGTTGGGATGGGAACAGGGACATCTAGAGCAGAAGATGGGAAAGCTGTGAGGGACTGTGCATGTGAGCACTGAGGTACTGTGAGCTTGGTACTGCCATCGCTCTGGGGTCTGTTGTGTCTGCCAAGTCTTTCAGTATCTTTAAGCGTGCGGTCAAAAATTTCAGGGTACTGTGAACCCTGAACTAATGGCAACCACCTAGCTCTTGGCAGGGCAGACAGCTGGTCCTGGGCTCTGTGCTCTGTGCTGCAGGCCCCACGGCTGGAGGGCGCTGGGACTTGGGACTGCCCCACCCCCAGCCGCCACCTGCTCCCACCAGGCCAGGGATCTGGGTGCTGGGAGGTTAATGGAAGCCAGAGGCAGCGACACGAAGGCAAATTGCTTGATGGTTTTCTTTCCTTCCCTCCCTGCAGCCAAGGTCCTCTTGTCCTCATCCCTGGGTCAGGTCAAGCTCGGGACTCATAATTTCAACGTTCTTTAATTTTTCTATGTTAGAGTGTTATTGCTTCTGGTCAAAGGCTACATCAAGATTTACAGAGCAAAGAGAAGGCCTAACCTGCTCATGGAGCTGCAGGCTCCCAATGGGATGCACGGGTGATTTAGGGGCTCTGTGCAAGTAATTCCCCATGGGCTTCTATTGGCTTTAGTTCTCTTCCCAGGTTTGCTCTGCCAAAGAGCCTCCTGGTGGCTGCAGAGTGGGAAGTAGGCCAAGAGGGCTCAGAACCCCACTACCTGCCATGGGGATCAAGAGTCAAACCTCCCCTGCCTCAGTTTCCCCACTGGTGAATGAGATGTGGCTGGAATGTGGGTTAAATGTGGTGATGCAGAGGATGTGTGTGTGTGTGTGTGGGGGGGCCTGGCACAGTTGGCTGTCAGTCAACGGCATCTTTATTCAGAGACTTTGAACTCAGGGGTTCTAGAACTTTCCATCTGACTCCAGTGTCTTGGAAATCTAGAAGGTAACTATTAGCAGTCATGTTGTTGCTTCTCCCTGAGGCTGAGCTGGGGCTTGGCGTTGAGACTGCAGCTGGGGCAGAGGGAGCGGAATCCTGGTCTGGTTCCAGTTCCCGCAGCTCAGCAGGGGAGGAGGGGTCTGTGGTGGGGGTGGGGGTGGGGTCACCCCCCGGTGAGGATGGAGCAGGGGCTGTGGAACTCTGGGTGGGCCGCAGGGAGATATCAGCCATGCAGCTGGGTGTGAGGAGGCAGCCACAGGAGAGACTGCTTGGCAGCCACCGTGCCCGCCAGCCCCAGCCTGCCAGCACAGGTGCCCGGCGTGGGCGAGATGCTATTTTGGGATCACAACCCCAGCAAGGTTGACCAGATGGTGAGAACCTGGGCCCTGTGTCTGCCATCCACATCTCTATCAGTCACTCTGGCCAGGCGATGGGTCAGCCAGCGGCAGCTCCACCAGCCACTGTGGCCAATTGGATTCTTCCTTATGACCTGGGTCAAGGGACGGCCATCACCCGTAAGGCGGAGATGAGGAAGAGGCCCCACTTTGGGGCTTTGTGAGGGGTGGATGGCTCCATGGATGGTTCTTTGCACAGTGCCAGCACTGGCTGCGATTGAAGGACATTAGCTGGGGGATTGCTGAGTTCTCTCATATATGAACTCCCCTACTGTTCTTACAAAACATCCATTTATCACACCTGCTAGGGTGTGCACCACTCTGGGAGGTTGGGTGACATCAGGAGCAAAATGGACACTGAACTGAGGTACTCAGGCTTCACCAACCGTGATGAAGTGAGGGAGGAGGGAGGTGAATTGCCCCGGGATCTCGGGGGACCTTGCGTTCAGCACAGTGTGGGAACCCTGTGGGACAGATCCCATCTGACCCCAAGCCCTGTCCCCAGCTCTGGCCCTGCCTGCCATCCTCCAGGAGGGTGCACGTTTGGTCACATACCCAGCGGATCCACCCCAGCCAGTGGTCTCAGGAACAGACTGTTGTTCGGGTGGTCCAAGTGACAAACATGCTGCTTGGAAAAGTGCTGTTCAAACAGAATTATGGGAACCTTTTATCACCAGAGTAGGCGTCCCACGGCAGACATCTGTGAAGGTGGCAATTATCATAATTGGACCTTCCCCAGGCTCCTGACATACTGTCTGCCAGCGGGAGCCACCAAGCCCAATCAGAGTGGTCTGCAGAGTCAGCAAGGGCAGGGGGAAGGGAGGGGTGAACCCTAATACCCAGGTAATCCCCCACCCAGTGAGCTCTACCTGGGAGGTCGTGTTTATTCACATGTTCTTCCAGGAAGGTTCTGAGACCAGGACACAGGAGGCAAATGGCAAGTATTGGTTCAGGGTAGTTGGATGTGATGACGGTGATGATAATGATGATAGTGGTGGTGGTGAAGACGATGGTGATAATGATGTTGTTGTTGATATTGATGGTGATGATGCTATGATGTTGATGATGATGATGGTGACATTGATGACAATGATGATGAAGTTGATGATGGTGACAGCTCTCATGTGCTGGGTGTCTGAGTTAAAATTCTGCACACATGAGGCTTTACATTGCTATTAACAAAGGTGACTAAGCAATGGATCATCCCAGCTACTCTGTCTGACCCTCTCCAGGGCCAGGGGACTGCACGGCTCCTCTAGATGGTTCAGGTCTCAGCTCAGATATCATCTCTCCTGAGCACCCCTCCCGACCAGGTTGCTGCCGCCTTCTCCTTCACACTGAGCTCTGTCCCCAGCCTCATCCAACCTACACATCCTGTACTTGCTCAGTCATTTGTCTGCCCTCCACCCCCGGTCCCATACCATGCAGCTCTGTGTGTGTGGAGTTCTGGGTCTTTTCTTTTGCTGTGTCCTGTGTTCCAGTCCGGTGCATGGCCCACAGGATGATGGGTAGGTGGGTGGATGGACACATTGGTGGGAGGATGGGTGAGTGGATGGTGGTAGAGCGGGTGGGTGGGTAGGAGAATGGGTGGGTGGGCAAGTGGATGGATGGATGAGTACACAGGTGAGTGGGTGCATGGGTGGGAAGATGGACATATGGAGGGATGAATGTCTGGGTGGTAAGTTGGAGGGGTAGGAAGATGGTGAATCATGAGAAGGAAGTTGTGAATGGAGAGGCGGGGATATCAGCGCACACTTCCTCACTGGGCTGGACAACAGCTCTCCCAGGAAGCCTTCTGGGCTTCTCAGTGACTCCCCAGGCCTGGGTGAGGGCTGCCCCTGGGGTCTGAGCTGAGCTGGTGAGTATGAGAGGTGTCCGTGGTGTGGGCAGCACTCCCGTCAGGGGTGGTGAGACAAGATGGTTGGGAAATGCTCAGAGACTGTGAAGGGTAGAACATGTTCAGCCACCAAATGCCACCAGCACATCTGCATGAGCTGGGGTGGGCGGGCGGCTCCCTCTCTGTAAATCAGCAGCCTAAATCCCCCCCCCCTTCCTCTAGCAGTCTGTTCATCCCAGTGCAGGGCTATATGGTGGGGCTCAGCCAACCAGGCATGCTCTGCAGAAGCTAGAGCCACAGCGATGGCTCTGCTATCTCCCCAGCTGGAGTCACTCGGCAGCCGCATACATGGGCATATGGGGAGTGGGGCGGGCCGTGGGAGCAGGAAGTGGGACTGGCCCACTGCTGGGGCCCTTGGGAAAGCTTACTCGCCCTCAGGAGCTCCTTTGTCTGATTGCCTCACCTTTTCTCCTCCAACTGACATTTACTGAGCAGAATCTACATCCCAGGCACCGTGTTGGGTGCTGGCTCACTACAAGCAGGGAAGCAGATATGAACCCTGGCCTCTAGGTCTGAGTCTAGCAGGGGGAGGGGCACTAGTGAGATCAGAACCCCACTGGGTAATTACCCATAGGTACACCACCACAGCTAGAAGGGCTATGGTGGGAGCAGATCGCAGCAGAGGGGTGGAGGTAGCTAGGAACATTTCCCCAGAGGATGTGACCTCTGGCCTGGGACAGGGCTGAAGGTGTTACTTGGGATCTGACAGACAGAGAGGAAGAGGAAGAAGTACTGGAGGTACTGAAGGCAGAAAGACCCACACAAGAACAGAGTTATGGAAAGGCTTGGGGTAGGGTGGGGGGCTTGGTGATCCAATGGGCACAGTGCTGGGGTCTTCTAGGGAGGACCCAAAGTCTCCTCCCTTGCTGTTAGGACAGAGGGGTTAACACCAGCTCTGCTCTGACAAGATGTTGGAACTCCACACCCCTCCTCTCCTGTGATTAATTCAGTTTGGTAAAGCAGCATTTACGCTGGGAATTTAATCGTCATTTCTGATGGCAAAGGAATTGAAAAATAAATTGAAAGTGTCAGGCAAGGCATTAGGATGGGTGATGGAGTGGAAGGATCCGCCCACCCAGCCTTCCCATTGGGCGGTTGATGGGCCAATTAGCTAAGTTGCTGTTGGATGAAGACAGTTGCAGGATGAAGAAGGGGTGGGAATGGGTGAAGATGACAGGGATGGGGTGAAGAAGGTAAGGGTGGGAAGGGGAAGGAATGGAGAGAGATTCTTTTCAGGAGATGGGATGTCAGGAGACTGATCCACCTCCCGAGCCCAGAGGTCAGGGACTCCTCCACAAAGCCATAGGAGGCTATGATGCAGATGGGTTCTGATAATTCAGCCACAGGGTCCACACATCTGGGATGGGGCCTCCATTTCCTGCACTGCCCCCTGTGCCTCAAGAAGGCCTTCCCAGCTATGCTGATGGTCTGTGTAACTCGGGCCTTGTGATTTTGTAAGGATATAGTCTCTCCGAAGGAGCTCCGGACCCTAGTGGGGACTAGAAGCGCTGCTGTTCTTTGGATCTTAAGTGTCTCCCAAAGGGGGAGTCTAGGGGAAGGCAGTGAGGTCTTGGGGATGTATCCTTGAAAGGGATGTTGGGGGTGGATTCCAGGCCGCCATGAAGTAAGTGGCTTTGTTCCTCCACGCACTCCTGCCATGATGTCCTGTCCCATCCCAGCTTCCAAGGCAATAGAGCTCACAGACCAGGGACAGAAACCTCTGACACTCTGAGTGACAGGAAACCATCCCTCCTTCTAAGTTGCTGTGCTCACCCATTTCTCTCCCAGCCGTGGGAAGCTGACTGACACACGGCCCCACCACACTGGGTGTTTCCAAAGGCAGAGCTGTCTCCCACAGGCTGGGGCCTCCCTCAGGCAGCCTGGTGACCCTCCTTGAGCAGCTTCTGAGGCCACCTGTGTATCTTCTCCCACAGACTGGTGCCCTGGAGTCAGGATTTATTCTACTCCAGCTGGACGCCCCACTGGACATCTCCTCTCTCCAGACAGGTGCAGATGCGGGGATAAGAGAGGTGTTGGTAGAAAGCTGGATGGGTTGGGTGTATTGCACTGCTCTTAAACCCCTTGGGTACAGGGAAGGTTCTTGTCAGTAGGAGTCAGGACCAGGAAATCCTGAGGACATGGGCACAGATTTGTCTGTTTCCAGCTTTCTGTCAAAGCTAGGAAAAGCTCATATCACCAGTTTTTAAAAACTTCTTCCTGGGCTGACCTTGAACCGTGGTCCTCCCAATCTCAGCCTCCTAAAGAGCTAGGATTCCAGATGTGAGCCACTGGCATGTGGATTTTGTTTGGAAAGGCCACGCTTGCTGTGGCCCCAGCCAACCAAATAAGAACAGATAGTGTGATGGAGGTAGGTAGAAGCCTTTGTGGTTTTAAGCCACTGGGATATGAGGGATGTCTGTTACCGTGGCATCACTTTGTCTAGCCTGGTGGATGCCAGGCTGAGTCCCGAACTGCCATACGCGCTTGTGTACTTTTAGGAGTGGAGCGATTGATTTTTCTATCTAGCACATAGACTCGACTGTCTTCACCCCAAATCCCAACCGCATCTCAATAGCCATCCCCAAAGGCTCAAACTCTGATTCTCCAGCTCTGCCATCTCCCTATCCTGTCAGTTTGTCCTCTCAGACCTCTATCTAGGGCAGTGTCCCTCTTCTTCCCCCTCCTGCCACATTCCTAAGACATGTCAGTTCTGGAACAGACAGTGCTGGGTTCAAGCCTGAAGTGTGCCACTTAATAGATCATGATTCTCATGGAGAAAGCCTTAACTGATTGTGTCATTATCTTGCACAAGAACCACCACTCCCAGTTGCCTACTTAATAAACTCTAACCTTCTCACCGTGTGACAGGAGCTTTCCTGCCTTCTCTTCTTCATTGAAGTGAAATGAATACTTTTCCCTCCCTTAAACAGATTGGTGAATCTTTTTCATAGTAGATGAAAGAGCTCATCTGTGAGAGATCTGACCTGAATTCGAATCTCCTCTTTGCTGCTATTTTATAGTATTATCTTCAGGAAGTTTGTTGCCCTCTCTGGACTTCAATTTCCCCATCTAAAAATGAGCTGGGGGTGCTGAATTCAGTCATCTAAATGCTTCATTTTAAAGAAAATTCTCTGGGCCTCTGGGAACCAAGCTGGCCACCTTGCCAGCATTGCTTGGCCTGCTTCACCCATTTCCCTGCTCAGCCTCCCAGAAGAAAGCTTGGGAAGGTGGGCCAGAGTTGCTCTAGGGCCAGGCTGCATATTCAACGGAGAGTTGCTCCACATCTGGGCAATTTGGAAGGCGAGACCTTGGAGGATGTATACGGAGTCAGCACTGGGGCTGAGAGAGGACTGAGAAGGGAATGATGGACAGCTCCCAGGCCCCCTGGGTGTCAAGGCCGGGTCAGGAAGGGCAGGGGCGAGGGCAGGGATGGTCACACTCGCTGACCTGTTCTGTGCATGTTATAATGGTTCTGCTGGCTTTAGAACAAGTCATCACTGTACTAAACTATCTTTCACTAAATATGGCCAAGTGTCAAGCCCTGCCCTCACCTCTCTAGACCTCTGAGCTAACACACTGTGGTTTGATATGGTTTGTCCTCTCTGAAAAGCCTGCTGAGATTTGGGTCCCCATGTTTCAGTCTTGAGAGGTATTGGGTACTTATAGGATGATTGGGTCATTGGAAGGGATTCAGGCAGTTCTTGTGGAACTCGTTGAGTTGCCGTGAATGAGGGTTGTTACAAAGCCACCTCCGGTGTGTTGATTCTTTGGCACATGCTGAATGGCCCTGTGGCTTTTATTTTAATCCCCACATTATAACCTAACATGAGGCCCTCACTAGACATGGCCGTCCAATCTTGGAACTTGCACTTCTAGAAACAAGAGCCAAATAATTTTTTTTCTTTATAAATCACCCAGTCATAGGCAATTTTGTAAGAGCAATGGAAAATGGGCAGAGACATTAGTGCTGGTCTTTACAACTAGCACATCAACTGTACTATTGTGATCCTTCCGGTTTATGAATAAGGACTCTGGTGTTTGTGAAGCTTGCTCAGAGTTACACAGCCTGCAGTGCTAAGAGCCGGTTTGGGCTTAGTCAGTCGAGCTCAGCATCCTGAGTTGGAAAGCTTCACTTCACTGTCTCCACATGAATCCCAGGAAACCCCCTAGATGGGGGTGGGGGGAACTAAAAAAAGACAGTGACCCATAGGGTCACACTGGAAAGTCCTGCTATGAAATTCAGATGGGGAGACAGGGCTGTCCCTGTTCTAAATCCTGTTCTTAACACTTTCTTGGGCTTTTAGGAGAACAGGGAGGCTGGGTGGTCCCATCCCAGGCCCCCGAGTGCTGATTGGAGGGGCTTGGGCAAGGAGGCTCTGCTCTCTGACAGACCCAGGCTCAGCAATTCAGTGCTCGTGTCATGGGCCAGTCTCCCCATGCCTCTGAGCCTTAGTTTCCTCCCTGCAAGATGACCAGGATGTGTAAACAAACAGGACCCATCCAACAATGCAGGCTTTCTGGGTAGCAGCTTGTAGGAGTATTGGAAGCAGAAGCTGGCCCAGGCATTTGGGAGATGCTGGGGGTCCATATAACTGTGCCTCTCCATCCCATTTGGGGCTGAAGCTTCCACAGGAGGGCCTCTGGCACGGAGGCCTGGTGTTCTCTGAGATCCTAAGACCCCGATGGGGGACACTGGGGCAAGAGAAGAGGCCAGCTACAGCCTAGGGCTAGACCTGCAGCAATGCCCATGCTTTATCCATCATCTTTCCAGGTACTGACGGCCCCTGGTAAATATCCTCACCCTCAGGAGTGCCACCACATCCTCATTCACACATACAATTCCAGATTCCTTCTTCTTCTTTTTTTTTTTTTGGTTGGTCGTGGGGCTTGAACTCTGGGCTTGGGCGCAGTCCCTGTGCTCTTCAGCTCAAGGCAAGCGCTCTACCTCTTGAACCACAGCGCCACTTCCGGTTTTCTAGTGGTTTATTGGAGATAAGAGCCTTACGGATTTTCCTGCCTGGGCTGGCTTTGAACCATGATCCTCAGATCTCAGCCTCCTGAGTAGTTAGAATTACAGGTGTGAGCCATCGGCGCCTAGCTATAATTCCAGATTCTTCCAGCATGAAAAAGAAAGAGCCCCATCTTACCAACTGTTCCTTCTCCTCCTTCCTTTCTCTTCTTCTTTCTTCCTCTTCCCTCCTCTTTTTTCTGGAGTGGGGCTGGGAATGTCCTCCCCTGCTAGGTGTTACATATGCTGGGCAAGAACTCTCCCATCAAGCTATAACCCCAACCCCATTCTTGCTGGATATATGGTTAAGTTGAAGGCAAAGAAGAACGGAATCTCCTGTTATTTAGCCGTGGCAGTAAAGCGATGTTTTAAGTGATAATGATAATAATTAAAAACTCTGTCATCGTCCCCAGGGAGGAAGGTGCTTCCAGCACTGCCGGCGGTAGGTGGAAGGCTCGTGATCCTGGCGCACACCAAACCTTCATGCAGTGGCTCTTGGCCGGTTACAGATGCCTTGTCATCAGGTTTTTCACTGAAGTCACCTAATGACCCAACACAGTGGAAGCTTGAGAGGGAGGGCCCAGGACCCAGGAGCTCTGGAAATACCTACTCATGGTGGCCAGAATGGGTAAATGAACAGGACTCATCTGCAGATAAGGTTTCTTATTCCCATCCAACAAAGCAAGGAACTGAGGCTCAGAGAAGGAAAGGCACTCACTCAATCAAAGCCACACAGCTGGTTGGGAGGCTGGGGGTGGGGGTGGGGGACGGTGGGCGCGGGCGCAGGACCAAGGCACAGAAATGAGCATTAGGGATAGAGAGCAGCAGGATCCTGGGAGAGACTGAGCAGTCTGCACTTAGAGGAAGACCCAGTCTTCCACAGGTTCTAGCCACCACCACCTGGGAACTTCTGGACAGCAGACATGTGAGGCCCTAGTGATGAAGGGCTGGGGAGGGAGTAGCTTCATTTGCATAAAGAACTGTCCTCCTCCAATCAGCTGGGCTTTTGGAGGCTAGGGCAGCAGGGATTGGTTGAGAGTAGAAGTGGAGCAGAGCCAGCCCCCCACCCCTTCACACTCTGTTCATCTGACTTTTCCCAGCAGCCTTTTCACACCCTGGCCTGCTATGGTTATCCAAAAAGTCCTGTAAGCTCAATAATAATAATAATGATGATGATGATGATGATTTCCACTTTACAGATGATATAGAGAGGGGATGTGATGTATCTAAGGTCACACAGCAAGGGAGAAACTGACACAGAACCTAGGGTGCTGAGTTCTGTCCTTCTGCCATCCTTACTGGTCTCTGCCATTTGCCCTGGTCCAGGGCCCAGCTGGATACCCCCACCCCAGGCCTGTGCTCTCCTAATAACACCATCCCCACTGCTTCCCAAACACCTCTACCCAAGGTTGGAGTCAGAGCTGCTGCAGGTTCCCTGCCCCCTACCCCAGCCTCTGAGGGGTTGAGTTACCCTCTGTGAGCCCCAGGATCTTTGGCTGTCATGAAAGAGATATGCTAAGCTGGAGTGGTGGAAGACTGTGTTCCTTTCCTACCTAGAGCTTGACTGTGAATGAAGACGGTGTGGAGTAGATGGAAATAACATATCTCCATGATGCCATTTAAGTTCCTGCATCCTGCTATGCCCAAGCCATCAATTCCTAGACTTTTCAGAGAAGTGTACCAATTAGTTAATTGGTTTTTAAAAATAATTTAAATCAACTTGAATTGGAATTTTGCCTCTCTCAATGGCCAAGGAAACAGCACATGCATAAAACATCTCTGACAAGAGAAGAGCTGTGATCTATTCAAGAAACTCAAGGCTGGGTATGGTGGCTCACGCTTGTAAATCTTAGTTACTTTGGAAGTTTGTGAGACTCGATCTCATTCAATGGCTGTGTGCAGTGACATGAACCTGTTATCCCAGATATACAGGGAAGAACAATGTCTGGGGGTTGGGAGGCGGTGGCACGTGGCTTTTATCCACAGTAACATGGGGAAACACAAGTAGGAAGATAGTAACCCCGTGGTCCCAGGCATAAAAGGAGATACTACCTTGAAAATAATAGTGTTAGCTGGGTGCTACTGGATCATGCCTATGATCCTAGCTACTCAGGAGGCTGAGATCTCTGAGAATCGAGGTTGAAAGCTAGCCTAGGGAGGGAAAGTCTGTGGAGATTCTTATCTCCAATTAACTATCAGAAAGCTGGAAGTGGTGCTGTGGCTCAAAGCGGTAGAGTGCTAGCCTTGAGCAAAAGAACTCAAGGACAGTGCTCAGACTCCACGTTCAAGCCCAATGATTGACAAAACCAAAAGCAAGACCCAAAACAAAACAGTGCAGAATGGTTGTCAAAGGTGTGGCTCAAATGGTAGAGTATCTGTCTTGCAAGCATGAGGCCTTGGGTTCGAAGCCCAGTACCACCATCAAAAACAAACAGACAAACCAAAACACTCACAGTGTCCCAGTGTGCCTGACGTGTGGGACATGAGACAGAGATTAGTGTGCCTTTCATGGCTCAGACTCCGAGAAACTGGAGCATACATGGGGGTGGTGGGAGTGGAGACTAAGAACATAGGCATTGAAAAGAATTCCTAATTCTTTGTGGCTGGCGCTTCCCATGACTTGTTCCAAACACTCTGATTCTCATTATTCCCATGTTTGACTTTTTACCCACTTACAAAACAGCATAAATCAAAGATACTGCATAATTACAGCACAGAATGGCACAATTATGAGATATCAACACCACTCAGCCCAATGTCCTTATTTTGTTTTACTTCAAATAATTGACCAAGTAATATGAAAATGCATTATCATGGCAAAATATATCTTAACAAGATGAATAAATAATATGAATATGGCTTGATTTTAAAAAATGAAGATGGAGCCCAAGAACCCTCATTTTTGTACAGAGAGATCTTGAGATAATAGCATCAGCACTGTAACTCACTTTTACGTTTCTTACTTTTTAGCATTAACTCTATGTTGGCCATCATGCTAGCTCTTTCATTATTTTGATTTTTATCCTCACTAAAATTCCTAGAGACTAGACAGCCATGGCATAGAAAGGGTCAGAAACATCCCCAGGATTATGTATCTAGCAAGTGCCAGAGTCAGGATTTGATTTGAATTCAGGCCATCTGACCCCAGAACCCATTTTCATTCCCAATCACAATGCACAGTTTGCAAGAACAAATTCCTTCTCTCAACCAGGCAACTCTATTATTTGAAAGATAGAGGAAAATGAGTGATCCTAGGAGACAGAAGGAGAAATCCACCTGGTAAACCTGGGAACTATCCACAGTGCTAAAGCTCATAAGGTTGGGAGTGGGGGTGGGGAGAGGGGTCTCTTGTCCACTCTCCTGGCCTCAGTCCCCTAACCCCAAAGGTTCCTGCTCCCTTGGATAATTCCCACCAACTTCATTCTCCCTTCTTTTCATGAGTGGTTTCACATTAGCTTCAGACCAGAATTATTCTCCCCAGGCCATCTTGCCCTTTGCCTTTTCTTGCAACCAAATCAGTATTTACCCTTGGACTTCATGGAGGAAGACAGTTCTTATCCTTGTGGACACCCTACGGATATAGTGTGGTAGATCTGTATTAGGTAAGACCATCCTAGGATGGCATCCATAACCATTCTTGTGTCTCTCTGGGCACCCCACCTGCAGCCTCTGGACGAGGGTGTGTCTCCTGGCTGGTCTTCACACACACTATTCTCTTCCTGGCTTGGTTTCCCCACAGGTATGCTGAGCTCAGAGGCCACCTCTTCCAAGAAGCCCAAGGTCATCCCTATCACTATCACTACCACTCCTCGATGGAATATTTCCTCCCCAACTTTTGGCCCTGTGAGCTGCTTTACTCAGGAAAATCTCAGCCACTGGCATGCCTTCTTGGGCCTACTTCCTCCAGCTAGGCTTCACCTCCTAAAGTTTCCACCACCTTCCCAAAGAGTTCCACCAGCTGGGGACTAAGACTTCAACACAGGAGCCCGTGGGGACATTCCATATGCAAACATGATATTCCACCTGGACCCCCAGAAGCTCATGGCCATCACACGGTGAAAAATATATTTAGTCCACTTTTAAGAGTTTCCAGATAACCAACAGCTCCAATATTTTTCAAAAACTCAGACTTAAAGTCCTCGGGAGTCAAAGGATGCATGTTTTCTCTCATATGAGGAACTTAGCTCTAAATTATAAATACATATGTAAACATGTCCAGGGTCATATGCATATGTACATGAACATATTAAATAAAGGATGGCATATGCAATGGTGTAACTCCTTTGAACATGTTCCAAGAAGCTGGAACGTGTTGTACAGTGGGGTGAGGGGGTCAAGGTCAAAGGTCGGGGGGCAGATGCATGGAGACAGGAAGTGTGGGCCAGTGAAGTCATAAGATTCAATGTACATATGTGCAAATGGAGCTAGGTAAATTGAGGGTTGGGTAGGGTTGGGAGAGATGTAGGAGAATGATGAAGTGGTGACATTGATCAAGATGCATTGTACGTACAAACTGACATGTTGAATTGAAGCGTCTTTGTGCAACTACTTAAAGATAATTTAAAAAAGACAAAATCTCTTCTGAGACGCAAAGCCTCTTTTATCTGTGAGTCTTTGTTAAAAAAAAAAAAAGCTGCACAGTTTAAAGATACCTGGCTCAGAGTAAATATTTCCATTCCTAGAGGGAGGAATGGGAAAGTAGCTAGGGAAATGGTACTAAAATAACACAAGAACCCAGTAGGGCAACCATAAATTCCTGTAGCTCCATGTCCAGCATCTAAGGCACATGGTAGCAGGATATGGGCTCCTAAAGCCCCGCTCCTCACCACAGCCTTGGCATTTGTATTCACATGGTTTCTCCCTTGGGCCAGCTGCACTTCTAGCCTGTGGCTTTCCTAGACACATGTTCCTGGCATCTCAGGGACGATCTGCAGGGACTCCATCCTGCCTGGCCTCCAAGGTCTTCTTTTTTTTTTTTGGTCCTGTCATGGGGCCTGAACTCTGGGTCTGGGCGCTGTCCTTCAGCTCCTCAGCTCAAGGCTAGTGCTCTACCACTTGAGCCACAGAGCCACTTCTGGCTTTTTTCTTTTTTGCTTATGTGGTGCTGAGGAATCGAACCCAGGGCCTCATGCATGCAAGGCAAGCGCTCTACCACTGAGCCACCTTCCCAGACCCCAAGGTCTTCTTTTGAAGGCTTGACTTCATAACTGTTGGATTATGAGGTTCTGCTAGTCTGCTGCTAGCTCAAGCTGTATACCTGGTTCCCCGGGACCATGGCTGTACCCACCTCTGAGTGATTCCACAGGTAAGAAAAAAAATCTTTCAAACAAATTCACTCTTTCACACCCTGGAGTCTGAAGTGAGTAACCAATTCCTGAAAGCCCCCCCCCCCCCCCTCCCACCGTCTCTCTTCTGTGCTGGTCCTGGGGCATGAACTCAGGGCCCGGGCATTGTTCTTAAGATTTTTTTTGTCTAAGACCAGTGCTCTACCGCCCAAGCTACAACTCCACTTCCAGCTCCTTATTTTTAAATCGGAGATAAGAGTCTCCTGGACTTTCCTGCCTGGGTTGGCTTCAAACCACAATCCTCAGATTTCAGCCTCCTGAGAAGCTAGGATTACAAGGGTGAACCACTGGTACCTGACTGAGTCGAAGTATTCAATACATGGCACACTGCATTCTCAAGCCATAACACTATCTACGGAGCAGTGTGCCCTCTGAGCCCTGCGAGACCCTGCCTCACGGCCCAGTACCTCCCCTCCTCAAGGTTGAAGTTGTTTGGCCCCACTGCAGGTTCACTGCCTGGGCCCCGGACCAGCCTGAACTGTGCAGTTAAGCGTGAGGTTCAGCCCGTGGGCTGGACACTTTACCCACCCTGAAGTGAGCTCCTTCCAGATCCTCCTATGTTACCCAGCTATTCTTGTGTCCCTCCCGAGAGTGTCTCAGAGCATTCGATTCAAGAGCCTTTCTGGTTGTAGCATCCTGAAACTTAATTCACACCCTCCCTTTCTCTCCCTCATTCTCTCACCTCCTCCCTTTCTCATTCTCTCTCCAACCTTGAGGTGAGCCCAGGAGCCAAGTGAGGTGGGATCACAAGAAAAAAAAAAACCACTTCTGAGTAGACTCCATCCTCAAACAGGAAACTACAGTCGACTCAGGACAGGCTCAGAAGTAAAGGTCAGTCCTGGGAAGCAGGTCCAGCCTGCACCTGTGTATGCATGTGCATACTACCTCTCAGTCACTTTGTCTCTCTGTTTCTCTTTCTCTTTCTCTACCTGTCACATTCACACACACACACACACACACACACACACACACACACACACACACACACACACCAAAGCTTTCATTCCAAGGCACAGCTGTAAGCAGGGCCATACCAGCTCCACGTGATGAGATTTATCACCTAGCACAGCCCCTGACCAGGCAGTCCTCCCCCTACCTCCTCACGGTCTGAGATCAGTGGCAGCGTCAGCTCTGTCATATTGTCTGGAGACTGAGTGGGTGAGGGGACCAGCCATGGTTTTGAATCCCAGCCTCTGGTTCCCTGTGTGACCCGGAGCAGCTCCTCCCACCTTGGCTCTCAGTTTACTCAAGGGCCCGCAAGCACCGGAGCTTCCTGGGATCTCATGGGCTCCCCGGGCACCGGCAGGTCTCAGGGGCTGCGTGCTGCAACCCCTCTGCAGCCGTCACAGCGCCTGGATCCAAATCAGTGCCTGGCCCATGTGGATTAACCTTAGGAGACAGCAAAATGCGCTCTGCCTTGGGCGGTGGGGACACAGCAAAACCCCACACTGTGCATGGAAATGGAACAAGGAGAGGCTGGCCAGTAGGCACTTTGGGTCTAGCTGTCAGAGGTCAGGGAAGGCTGCCTGGGAGAGGCAGCCTTGGGCTGGAAGACTGAGTAGAGGTAGTGAGGATGGAGGTGCCATGTGTACAGGCAGGAGGTAGTTGGGGTGGAGGGAAGGCCATACCTCATGTTCTCTGTGTTACCTGTGAGAGTTTGGAGTCTGGGATAGACAGATCTAGGTTCAATCTGGGCAAGTCCCTGCTCCCTTTGGATCATCAGTGCTATGGACTCTTTCTCTCTCTCTCTCTCTCTCTCTCTCTGTCTCTCACCTGGGAGTCTCAGTATCAGGGGCCCCTCCCCTCCCTCAGCTCATTCAGATCACCTATTCTCTTCTGTCTACCTGGCTACTGGAAGTCCAAGCTGGGAGCAGGTTTGGTGCAGAGACTTGGGGTGGGGTGAGTATACATCACCCCTCTCCCAAGAAAGACACTGGACTCTGCTTGGGGGAGGATCACAGCTTCACATCCTCAGGCTGGGAGTCCCTCCAGCCCTCACCCTGCAGCAGCCCCTTCCCAACCACCCACAGGGATCTGCAGAGAGGTTGAGGGACTGACCCAACGTCACCAGCCTAGGCCTCCTAGAGCTCTGCTCTTTAACCAGTCCTGAGCTGGAGATGTCAAAAGGGCTCTGTCTACAAATAGCAGGATTCAAAGCCTCAAGGTCTCCTTTCTCTTGTTCTTCCTCTCCCCTTGAACTTATGGTTCACCCGGCTGAACAGAGCCTGGAAACAGGACCCAGAGCTCCTAAGGGAGTCTAGGCCAGTGACCTTCAGAATTGTCTTTACTCTGGTCTTAGCCCTGTGGTGGACAGGGGAGGGTTAAGGCCTGAGCTGCTGTGGCTGTTAGTGTTGAACTTGCAGTTTCTAAAGACCATTGGGAGCTCCACAGAGCAAACATTTTCTCTCCTAATGACTCTGCAGCCGATTAACGTGGGCCCATCTCCTGGGAGATGCTGAGGAATGGCTATTCATTACCCGTGATGGCTGGGGTTGGCAGCTGGAATAACTCTCTGGGGATTGCCTGAGTGGGGCGGGGAGGGTCTGCTCCTCCTTGCTATCCTGACACTGCTTGGCGGTAGACAGCCTGGGCAGACACTGGCCAGCTGATGCTTTGCTAGACACAGGAGAGCTCCTGGTTCTAGAGGACTACAAGTTGACAGCCATCTACGTCAATGTGTAGTGGTATCTTGTCTTTTTATTTCACCTATTCTTCACCCTTATTTTCCCTAGACAATGCTCTCTGTCAATATTAATTAATTTCCATTTTAGAGACTTTTATATGATCAAAACCATAAAATGTGTACTCTTTCACTTAGTTTCTTTCACTTAGGCTGATGATTTTTCTTTTGTCTGTCTTGGGACTTGAACGCAGGGCCTGTGTCTTGTCCTTGAGCTTTTTTGCTCAAGGCTAGCCCTCTATCACTTGAGCCACAGCTGTACTTCTGGCTTTTCCAATGCTCAGTTGATAAGAGTCTCATGGACTTTCCTGCCTAGGCTGGCTTTGAACTGTGATTCTCAGATCTCAGCCTCCTGAGTAAGCTAGGATTACAGGTGTGAGCCAGTCACACTCATCTTTTGCCTGTAATTTTAATTTTCATCTTTATTGTTGTGTGCTGCAATGTTTATTTCTCTTTATTTATTGTTACAATTGATTGTGTGGATGTACTATAATTTGTTGATCTGGACATTTGATTGTTTCCAATAAAAATGAACTGGTTGTTTCCTGTATCTTGATACATGTTGCTGTAAACATTTGTGAGACATGGCATGTACTTACTTATTCATTTTTCTTAGGAACATATCTTGATGTGGAGTGGCTGATCATGTGGTGGTGTACACATTTAACTTTTTACTTCACAGCCAGATTGTTGCCACCAGCAGTAAAGGTGAGCTGCTATTGTATCATGTTCTTCCCAAGGTTTGGGAGGGCCAATTTGACTGGATTTAGAGCTAGTGAGGAGATTAGTAAAGCACACTTGTGGATGTGCCTTTGAGAGTATTTCCAGAGAAGGTTGGATCATAAGGACTCTGTTCTAACAGATGGTTTAATCTATTGAGAAGCTCAAGTTGAATAGATTATTGGAAGGAGTGTAGCTATGGAAGGCAGAGCCTAGTTGGAGGAAGTGGGCAGTTGAGAATGTGCCTTTGAAGATGGCTCTTCCTGTTTTACTCTTTCTCTCTCTCTCTCTCTTTTTCTCTCTCTCTGCTTCCTGACTGCCAACAGGTGAGCCATTTTGTTCTGCCATGTTGTTCTGACCCAGAGAGGTTCATCTTGGACTGAAACCATGAGCCAAGATAATTCCCCCTTATATTGTTTTTCTCAGGTACGTGTACAGCCAGCTTCTGTAATTTGAATAATTCTAATAGGAGTGTAGAAAGATCTCATGTGGTTCCAATTGCATTTTCTAGTAACCAAAGAGGTTCAATGCCGTGTGTGTGTGTGTGTGTGTGTGTGTGTGTGTGTGTGTGTATTTATTTGTTGCCCATATAAACTTTTCATCAATCTAAAAATAGATTTCTATGGAGTGAAGGGAGTTCTTTGTACGCTCTGGGAGCAGGGCCTTGGTCAGATTTGCAGATACTTTCTTTTCATCTGTGACTTGTCTTCTCAATCCCTTACAACTCTTTTTAAGCTTAAAAGTTGTTAGATTTAATGAGGCTATCATTCTGACCTTGCCACCCATTACAATAATAATGATGCTCATTTCTGATGGTGAAGTGCCATCTGCCGTCACCCTACAGTTGCCAGGGAACCCTGTTCTGGAATAGTTTCCTAGCATCAGCCCTCGCCACAGAGCTGAGCCACCAGGAGCTGCTTCTCAGTGCTGCTGGTGCCCCAGTCACTAGAACTTTCCAGCCCCTTCCTTCCTTCACTGAGCCACACAACCAACTAATGATTTTCTGGTCTTCTAAAGTCCATGTTTTATTTTAAACCTGCCTGCACTTCTGAGCCTTCTAATCCCTACCTTCCCTCCAAGCTGGCCAGTGACATTTTAACTTCATCTAGCTTTTTCCAAGCGCTACCTCAGTAGCACAGTATCCCCTTCCAGAATGATTAATCCAGCGTCACAGCCCAGGCCCTCCTATCAGCTTTATTTCCCACCCTCCTTCATCCAGCACTTGCAGAACTCCCTTCTGGCAGCCTTTCCTGGTTCTTGCTGCTCACGTAGCCAAGGCTTGCTGCTCCTCTTTAGGTCCATGCAGCACTTCTCTGATTGGCTCTTGGTGAGGTCTTGTGGTGATGAGTGTGTTGGGCAGACCCTGAGAAGGTGAGCAACATCTTAGCAGCCTCTTCTCATTGAGCCCTCTTCATAGACAGTCTAGAAAGGAGGCCTCTGTTTTCTGATGGAGAAGTAGGCTGCTTCTGTAGGTCTGGAAGTTTCAGAGGACTTCATTTTCTGAGTTTGTTCACCCAAGCTTTAGGTTTATTCTCCTTTCCTATCAGGGTCCTGACCTTGGCACAAGAGACATGTCTCATAGAATGAGTTCTTCAAAACTCTGCCACCGTGAGATCTGCAGCTGGCCTGCAGCCGTGAGAACTGGATGTCTCTCATGTGTTCCGAGTGGCCTTCAGGATTTGAGACAAACATGGCAGTAAGTTTCCTCCTTGTCTCCTACATGTGCAGGACAGAGTACTGCAGAGGCTCCAGTCTGAAACCCACCAACAGACTAGCAAAGCCTGAGCAAAATCTCTGGCCCCGGCCAAAGGACAGGGTAGCCCTGTAACAGAACAGCCTGCCGTCCAAACAACTCCAACCAATAGCAAAACTTCCATCTCCCCACCTCTGCTCTGCACTGTGGGCAGGAAGTGGCAGGGAGCTGATGCGCCTTCTTTCCCCATCCCTACCTGGGTAAGCAGGTAAGGGGGCTCTGACACTCCTTCCAGGTGGAATCAGAGCCCCCCCCCCCCCGCCACCTGGTAGCAATGAGACAACATAGGAAAACACCCCAATCTCCAAACAACTGGTGGTTATCATTGGTGCTCAGCCTTGTATCAATGAAGCCAGCTGAGCCGGAGGGGCCACTGGGCTGGTGGGTGTTCTGCTGCCCTGCTTTCCCTGCTTGTGTCAGCAGGCCAGAGAGGCGCTAAGGGTTGCCCACAGCATGCAGGAATCAAGCAGAGGAATCAGTCCTTAGCTCCTTCTAGCCAGAGCTCAGCGGAGCTCAGCAGGAAGCTGGGCTTAACACTTCTGTCCAGAGGCCAAAGTGGGTAGAGTTGGAGTCTCATCTTCATGGACAGGCCAGGGAGTACTGAGTTCATACATACTCATTCATCGGGCCTTCTTGCTCCAACTCCTGGCAACATTAAAAAAATCCTTATAGAATCAAGGGCTTAGAATTGCCCAAACTGTTCAGAATACAATAAAACAGAACCGCTTATCATATCATACCAAGAACAGTAGCGCAGGGTGTGTGTGTGTGTGTGTGTGGAAGAGGGGGAGGGAAACCCCACAGCTTGAATGAGAAAAGAAAATCACCTGATGCCGACATGGAATCGGTGGTGAAATAAACCTGATAAGACTTTAAGCATCTATCACAGAAATAATACAGTAAGCAGTCATGAATTCTCCCCTAAACAAATGAAAACACGAAACAGCTCAATAAATAGAAGTTATAAAGAAAGAACAAGATTGGAAACTATAGTACTGCTGAAATATACACAATGACCAGAATAAAAACTCAGTGGATATCTCTACAGGGGCTCAAGGAAAGAGCCAGGAAACTCAAGGATAGAATCAAATTTACTTGTTCTGAAAAGCAGAGAAAAAAAAATAGATTGAAAACCAGACAAACAAATAAAACACCAGTGTCTCAGAGACCTATGAAACCCATAACGAAAGAGCTAATACTCATAGTACTGGAGTCTCAAAAGGATAGGAGAGAGAGTGGGGCTGAAAAAACACCTGAAGAAATACAAGCTAAAAACTCCCCAAATTTAGTGCAAGACATGCACAGAATAAGCCCACAGTTTAATCACAGAGAATTTGTGGCAAGCCACTTTGTGATTATACTTCTTGGAAAAAAATGTCCTTGAGATTAAACAGAACTAAAGTCAAGGAAGACACTCTGAAAGCAGTCAGAAAGAAACCATCGGCTGTGTTGAAGCCACAATGATTGGAATGACAGCAGATGTCTCTTTTTGAGACCAAAGAGGTCTCAACATTAATTGGTCAACAGTTTTCAAGGACAGAGTCAAAAGAACGGTCAACTACACAGTCAATAGTGGGTGAAAATAGCCACCAAAAATTAAGGGAAGCAAATCATAGTGGTACATGTCCATAATCCTGGCACTTGGGGAAGCCAAAGCAGGCAGGTCTCAAATTCAAGGTCAGTCTGGGTTACCTTGTAAGATTCTATTGCAAAGCAAACCAAAGCTAAGCAGATCTAAGCAAAGCACAACAACAACAGCAAAAGACAATTGTGAAGAATACGCATTTGTGCCTAGCAAGTGTACTCTTCAATAATAGCTAAGGGAGGTTCTCTAAACTGAGGAGACGATGAGAGAGAAGAAAGCTTGGGGCTCCAGAAAGGAGTGGAGATTATCAGTGTGTGCAGAGGAAAGTAGACTATCCTTCCTTGCATGCATTTCTTTTTTTAATTAAAATTTTTAATTGTTTTTATAAGGTGATGTACAGAGGGGCTACAGTTATATAAGTTATATAAGTCAGTTATATAAAGTCAGGAGGGAGGAGTCACAGCAGCTGGCAGCTGAGCATTACAGAGCGGTGCAGAGCGACAGTGGATTTAGGTGTGTCACATCATGGATGAGAAGATGTTCATCAGGGAGCTGGACCAGTGGATCAAACTGCTGAACAAGTACAAGCAGCTGTTAGAGTCCCAGGGCAAGAATCTCTGTGAAAGGCTAAAGAAACTCTGACAAAAGAATCCAGTGTGAGGCCAGGCACTGGTGGCTCACACCTGTAATCCTAGCTACTCAGGAGTCTGAGATCTGAGGAACACGGTTCAAAGCCAGCCTAGGCGGGAAAGTCTGTGAGACTCTTATCTCCAATAAAGCACTAGAAAACCAGAAGTGGCACTGTGGTAGAGTGTGGTAGAGTGCTCGCCTTGAGCTGAAGAGCTGAGGGACAGCCTCCAAGCTGAGTTCAAGCCCCTTGATCCACAAAGAAAAAAAAAAGCAAAGAAAAAAAGAAAAAAAAAAAAGAATCCAATGTGCAAGGGGTTCGATTGTCCATTCACTGTCTGTGGAGATGTGCATGGGCAATTTCACGATTTCATGCAACTGTTTAGAATTGGTGGCAAATTGCCAGGTACAAATTACTTGTTTATGGGAGATTATGTTGACAGAGGATATTATTCTGTTAAAACAGTCACACTGCTTGTAGCTCTTTAGGTTCCTTACTGTGAACACATCACCATTCCTGGGGGGAATTATGAGAGCAGAAAGATCACATAAGTTTGTGGTTTCTATGATGAGTATTTAAGGAAATATGGAAATGCAAATGTCTGGAAATATTTTACAGATCTTTTGACTGTCTTCCTCTCACTGCCTTGGTGGATGGGCAGATCTTCTGTCTACTTAGTGGTCTCTCAGTATCCATAGATATATATTGGATCACATCAGAGCGCTCTATCGCCTACAGGAAATTCCCCATGAGGGTCCAATGTGTGATTTGCTGTGGTCCGATCCAGATGATCGTGGCAGCTAGAGCTCGTCAACTGGTGATAGAGGAATATAAGTGGTGTCATGACTGGAATGTAGTAATGATTTCCAGTGCTCCTAATTACTGCTATCATTGTGGTAACCAAGCTGCAGTCATGGAGTTTGATGACACTCTCAAATATTCTATCTTGCGATTTGATCCGGCATCTCGTAGAGGTGAGCCACATGTGACTCATTGTATCCCAGTCTACTTCCAGTAATGAAATTCTAAACGTGTACAGTATTGCCATGAGCCACAAATTGACCTAATGAAATGGGAAAAGCAATAGTGACTCTGAAGTGTCAGAAAATAGTTAACATTAAATAAAAAACTTACTTTCACACAGACCAAATGATGTACCATATAAAAACACAAATCTTAGAAGAAAGTCTAGGGCTCGTTGGCACAGGCCAAAATTTTCTTAATAAAGACCCAGAAACACAACAAATCAAAGAAAGGTTGGACAAATGGGATTTCATGAAGCTGCAGAGCTTCTGCATGGCAAAGGACATAGCAAGCAAGATCAAGCCCATGGATTGGGAGAAGATCTTCACTAGCTATACAACGGATAAGGGTCTCATATCTAAAATATACTTAGAACTCAAAAAATTAAATTCTCCAACAACAAATCCTCAAAGAAACAACCGCCCAATTAATAAATAAGATAAAGCCTTAAAGAGAGACTTCTCTGAAGAGGAAATAAGAATGGCCAATAGGCACATGAAGAAATGCTCAACTTCTCTAGCCATAAAAGAAATGCAAATAAACAACATTGAGAGTTCCCTTCACTCCAGTTAGAATGGCTATAATCAAGAACTCTAATAACAATAGATGCTGAAGGGGATGTGGCCAAAAGGGAACCCTATTGCATTGTTGGTGGGAGTGTAAACTTGTTCAACCACTTTGGAAAGTAATATGGAGGTTCCTCAAAAGACTCCACAAAGAGCTCCCCTATGACCCAGCAATCCCACTTTTGGGCATTTACCAAAATGATCACAAACAAGGCCATACTAAAGCTACCAGCACAACTATGTTTATCGCAGCATTATTTACCATAGCTAACATATGGAGCCAACCCAGATGTCCCTCAGTAGATGAACGGATCAAGAAAGTGATATATATACATATATGTATATATACGTATATGTGTGTGTGTGTGTGTGTGTGTGTGTGTGTGTGTGTGTGTGTGTATAATAGAATTCTATGCCTCCATCAGAAAGAGTGACACTGCCCAATTCGTTAGGAAATGGAAAGACTTGGAAAAAATTATATTAAGTGAAGTAAGCCAGGCTGAAAGAAACATAGGTCCCATGGTTTCCCTTATCTGCAATAACTAGTATATGTCTAGGACAAGCAGAAAAGCTCAAAAGCTATGTATAAATGACCATATAAGATGATTCTAAGCAAAATGAACCCCAAGATAGGTACACAAGAGGTTTTACCTTTGTTGCTGTTGTTTTTAATGTACTTATAATGTACTATGTGATTTTTTTTGTTTCTTTTGTATGTTCTTCCCCCATGGTATAACCCCTGTTTTCATTGTATTTGATTTTGGTGCCCTGCATCTTGTATACACATTTTTCTAATTTGGGGAGGGGAAGGGAAATAACAAAATGCTGAAATAGGGATATAAGTTGACCCATTGTAACAATGAGATGTACAAGACACTATGTTGAAAATGAACTTTACAGCTTTGAGGGGGAGGATGGAGGAGTTGGGGAGGTGAGGAAGGAAGGGATGTAGGGGAAAAACAAAGGAGGAAGTAACAATGCCTGATAGAAAATGTACTCATTACCTTACTCATGTAACTGTAACCCCTCTGTACAGTATCTTTACAATAAAAATATCTATTAAAAATACAAATCTTGCAGGGCACTGGTGGCTCACGCCTGTAATCCTAGTTACTCAGGAGGCTGAGATCTGAGGATCATGGTTCAAAGCCAGCCAAGCAGGAAAGTCCATGAGATTCTCATCTCCAATGAACCACTAGAAAACCGGAAGTGGCGCTGTGGCTCAAGTGGTAGAGGGCTCACCTTGAGCTGAAGAGCTGAGGGACAGCGCCCAAGCCCAGAGTTCAAGCCCCACGACCAACCAAAAAAAAAAAAGGAAAAAAACCCTTCTTGCTATCAACAGCCATGACCACTTTAGAATGAACAAGTTCATTGCAAGCTGAAGTGACATTGTTGGTCAACAAACCAGTTTCTGGCATAACACTATTTGTAGTTACCTTTGCTTTCTCCGAGAGACTGCAGATAATAAGATGAAAGCATTAACACCTCATGAATACAGTTCAACTTCCAGTTAGCTATCACTTTACTCAGCATGACTTTAGATAAGGATACTAGCAAACAATCATTGGAGCTTAATGAACACTTAAAAAAATAAGTACCAAGTGCCCTCCCCCCCTTTCCTTATGAGTCTTGAAGTTGTTTTGTCTATTTTCATGGATATCATTTAATTTAATTGCATGATTTGTCTGCACTCACTTTATCCCCTTCTCAAATCTCAGCCCCCCTGTTGTTCTTTGTAACTGTCAGAACCCGGTGAGTTGTTATGAACAGCTGTTTCCTCCTCCTGTAAGATGTTACTGTACAAGAGCACTGCAGCGTTTTTCATAATAAACCTGAGAACTTAAAAAAAGAGCACATTTGTTTTTTTTTGACAATGTCATTCCTTCCCTTGTTCTCTGCCAGTTATTGCATGAGTTTCTTCAGTCATATTTGGTGGCTGAAACAAAAATTAAACACCATCTAGGGTAGTATGCAATGTATGCAAAGGACTTAGTTAAGAAAATTATATTTATAAAGTATGGAGAATAAAGGGACCTAAATGAAGTAAGGGGTCTACACTTAAAATATTGCTACTAAAGAGTATGAAGAGTTATGTATGTCATAATACTTAGAACACATGGAAAAAGCTATACAGAGTAATGTTCCTCAAAATACCACACGTAAATCCTAAAAAATGTTTAGTAAGAAAAAAAGACAGGTGAATGGGAAATAAAACAAAATAGAATAGCAGGTGTATGCTCTAACATATTAACAACTAAATATAAATAGTCTAAGTGAATCACTTAAAAGACAATTTGGTGGAACTGGCCCAAACTAAACCAAAACCAAAACACAATATACTCATACAACATATAGCTACAGAATATCTGAATAACACAATAAAAAAGCCTGCTGGCATATACACAATACCAAAAATACAACGCATATTTTTTTTTCAAATGCCCATGGAACATCATGGAGATACATTATGTATCATGCCACAAATAACAGTAACCAAAAGAAAATGCCAACAAGTGGGTTCATTGGTTAGAATTCTTTTTTTTTTTTTTTTTTTTTTTTGTGGGTCGTGGGGCCTGAACTCTGGTCTGGGTGCTGTCCCTCAGCTCTTCAGCTCAAGGTTAGCACTCTACCACTTGAGCCATAGCTCCACTTCCAGCTTTTTCTGCTTATGTGGTGCTGAGGAATTGAACCCAGGGCCTCATGCATGCAAGGCAAGCACTCTACCACTGAGCCACCTTTCCAGCCCAACAAGTGGGTTCAACAGTCAGAGGGAGAGGACAGAAGAACCAGTCAACTTGAAGGTAGAATGATAGAAATTTTCCAATCTGAACAACAGAAACTAGGTTGGGTGGTGGGGGTTGGGTGGAGGAGAACAGAGTATCAGGGATCTACAGAATTACAATGAGCAATCTAACATCAGTATCATCAGAGTCCCAAAAGAAGAAGAAAAAGAAAGTCCTGGGTACTAAAAAAAATGAAGAAGTTAATTTTAAAAAAATTGGCAAAAAATGTAAACCTACAGATTGAAGAAGTTGAGTGAACCCCAGACAGGATAATTTTAAAGAAATCCACACCAAGACAACATCATACTAAAAATTAAAATTAAAAAATTAAAGACAAAAAACCCACCTTGAAAGCAGCAGGAGAGTGATGGCCTCTTATCTATTTGTGTGTGTGTGTGTGTGTGTGTGTGTGTGTGGGTAGGGGTAGTAAATAACATCAGAAACCATGGAGGGTAGAAAGAAGTGGCACAGAAAATTTCAAAGTCTGAATTCTTCCATTCAGATCTTCCATTCAGTGAGAACTTCCTTTCTAGAGAAAGAGAAAGACACTATGAGATGAAGGAAAAATAATTGGAAGCCAGTAACTGCTGGCTTACGCCTGTAATCCTAGCTACTCAGGAGGTTGAGGACTGAGGAATGTGGTTCGAAGCCCACTGGGGCAGAAAAGACTGTGAGATGCTTATCTCCAATTAACTAGAAAAATGGTGGAAATGGAGGCGTGGTTCAAGTGCGCAGCCTTGAATGGAAAATGCCAAAGAAGAGCTCATGACACTGTGTTCAAGCCCCAGTACCAAGATAAAAAATAAACAAAAAAGAAACTAGCCTATCCATCTTAAAGAATGGCTAAAAAATTCTAAATAGAAAATATACTATAATGGAAACACTAGGAAGAAGACAGCAAGCAAAAAATATGATTTATCTCAATGGATGTTTTTCCTCTTGTGTTTTCTAAAAGAAACTTGCAATTGGTTTGGTGTCTGAAACAAAATCATAATTCTGATATTGATCTAAACATGTACACTGATAGTATGAATAAATAGGGGACAGTAAAGGGTGGGAAATTTTCTATGCTTTATTCAGTGGTAAAATGACATCATCAGTAGGTTGTAAAATCATGGATGGTAGCCTCTCCTACCCCTTACCCACAGAGGATACATTCCAGACCCCAGTGACTGCCTGAATCTTTGGGCGGCACTGAACCAACCCTATATACACCATTGTGAGATTTAGACAGTAGACCTGGGAACTGGGAGGAGTAAAAAGTGGCCAAGGGGAGGGTAGCATATACCACTTGGATACACTGGATCATGCAACTCAGAATGAACATATGAACTGCTTATTTCTGGAATTTTTCCATTCAATAATTTTGGACTCCAGTTCCCTGAGTTGTTGAATCACTGAAATTGAGGGAAGAGAAACCACAAGGTAAGGTTAGGATTTAACACCTAGCTCAGTCAGTAATGCTGCTATACAGAGATATACTCGAAGGCAGCATAGATACATTAAAATTGAAGTCTAAAAATAACAAGTAATCCACAGGAAGGCAGGAGTAGGGTGTGTGTGTATGTGTGTGTGTGTGTGTGTGTGTGTGTGTGTGTGTTACTAGGCTAGAGGAATGGCTGGTTGAAAGTAATACAACAGTTTTTTCCTTCATCATCACCGCACAGGACTCTTATTCTGGCAGGATATATCTTTGCCAGATGCTCCAGAATTCCAGGCTCATACCTTGGACTTCACCAAGTCTTAGAATTCAGCCTTATTGGCTTGGATTGGGGCATCTTGGCTTGGATTGGCTCATCTCTGAGCCAGTCACTGTGGCAGGGAGATGCAAGGCTCTGATTGGCCATGCCTGGAGTTCTACTATTCATCAGGGGTTGGATGATTTCTGGAGGTTCCTCTAGGTCTGAGAAGGCTGCTCTGTGGTTCCCCAAGGAAAATAGGAGGCTGTGTTCAGAAGTGATGCCTGGACATTGGGTAGGTAGAATCACATGTTGCTGATGGCTGGAGTCAGCCTGCCCTGCATGACCGCCTTCATGTCCCACCTCCTGACCATGATCCTCAGCATGTCCTGTCATCCTGTAAGTTTCCATCTCAGACTCAGCTACAAGGAGCCTGTCCTACACACAATCTCTGGCTGGAGTAGCCTCCCTCACCCTCTGTCTGAAAAGACCCTACTCACCTTCTTGGTGAGGGTAGGGTTGGTTTGAATCTTAGGGTGTTTCAGCTCCAAATTCCTGTGCTGACTGGACCTGATTCTTCTCACATTTGCTTCACGTCCTCATGAAACCCCCACTCCGGGTGTGATTTTCACATCTCTCCCTGCTCCAGGTTTGAGTCACAGAAGTTAAAACCAAATACTTGGAAGAAGGAATCAACCCAGGACTTGGGTTGATCATCAACCCAGGACTTGGGTTGATCATCAACCCAGGAAGCTACTCTCTATTGGCAGATGGAAAATTGTTTTGCAACTAAATTTTTTTATATAGATAAAGAATTAAGCGAATTAATGTACTCCTCTTTCTGATTTTAGGTCTTGGGAAACTCTTTGGCCCACGGTGAATTGGTTACCATGTTTCAATAAAGGATCTGTTTTTGCAATTACAGTTCATTAATAGATTTACAAGGGAGGGAGGTGGTTAAGGCTCACTAAGAGGATTATTTTGCATTTCTCCTCTTTTAATTACATAGTTATCTCCTGGACCAAAGCTCTGTGAAAAATATGACGGGGGGGGGGGGGAGAGGGGGTGCGCAGTACCCCATCTGTTCTGCATGTGAATGCAATTAATATGCAAGATTGGCAGTATGTAAGGGCTTCTTGCTAACAGACACCATGACTTTCTTCTCCAGAGCTACTTGGGGCTCTGCCCTGGAACATGGCTGCCCTCAGTGATCAACACTGTGCGGAGAAGTGGAGGCAGATAATACATGCAGGACTGGGTTCGATGTAGAGAGGGTCCTGAGCTCCAACGTCAGGTTCCCGGGTCAAGCTTAGCTCTGCCTGTGGCAGAAGGGCCCCAGGTTGCTGCATCTCTGTGAGCCTCTGTGTTTTCCTCTGTCACACAGGATGAGCAGCAGAGGCTCATGGGTTACAGCAGATGAGAGGAGGAGGACGGAGCATTGGTGGGAGCAGGTGGTCCAGATGTGGCAGCTGTTATTGTCCCCTCAGGGCTTTGTTCTGGTGAGGGGATCCTGGCTTTCGCTGGGAGGGGCTAGGAGCTCATAGCTCCATCCTCAGCAGATACGCACTAGGAGTGTCTGAACTGGTCCCTGGGCCAGGCAGCCTGAGTGTAATTCTTGCTCACTGGGTGGGGAACAGCCCTTCAGAGCTGCTCTGGCCTTGACTGTGGCTGAGACCACAAGTTATTCCTCCCAGAGCTGTGACAAGGGATGGGTCATTCCATCTCCATGGCCAAGTCTAAAGCTCTGGGCTCCAGCTCCCTCTGCAGTAGGTGCCCAACCCTGTGCTCAGGAACTGCTGAGATTGGGCTGGTGTGTGTGTGTGTGTGTGTGTGTGTGTGTGTGTGTGTGTGTGTGTGTGTGTGTCCATGGTGGAGCAGGTGGGACTATAAGAAAACAGATGGGAATGACTGTAGGCTGCTGCTGCTGCTGCTGCTTTGGTTCCCCAAGCTGCTCACACCCAGGGAGATGCACCAGCACCTCCACTCAGCAAAAGCACCATTTCACGCTCATCACGAGCACAGGAGGTCACAGCGGAAGTAGTAGAGAGCTCAGCCATGTCCTCTTGGGCTCGTGGGCTTTGCCATCTGGGGATTTAGGGCCCATTTCAATGCCAAGGGAGAGCGTGAGGGCCTCCCCAGCCTCCTCTCCTGCAGATGTTGAGGAGCAGGCGAGTCTGGAACCTCTCCTTTTGGGCAGGAAAGATTCTCAGATCTCATCATTGCCCCCATCCTTCCCCCACCCCACCATGGCATCTGTGATGCAGAGAATCTTGGAACCAGCTTCTTTCTTGGACTCAAAGACACACACTTATGAAATCTTTAAACCCAGAATTGGAGCAGCTGGTCCCTTTCACAGAATCCTAGAACTCTAGAATCACAAAGTCTTTCATAGACAGGAACCTCACCATGAAGAAAGCTGTGCAGAGGGCTTGGAAGGAAGATTCTGGGGTGCCAGGATGAACCTTGAGAAACACAGAGCAAAAACAGGTGTCCTGTGATCCTAATCTCAGCCTGGGAAAGGATGTTTGTCCTCCCTTGCTGTCCTGTGCATAAGAGTTTTGAACTCTTACAGTGATGAGAAGTCACCATGACACAGGGCTGCTTGTTTGAGGCTGGGCAGATCTGGCTGCTGATTCTCATCTGAAAATTTGCCCCATCGGACCTCATATCCCTCTGTCCTGCCCCTTCCCTCATCAAACACATAAAGAAGTGACCCGAACTCTAACCCATAGGCTACACCTGGCCCAGTACAGCTCAATCTTTGTCCAGAGGAATCTGTATCCCACTTCCTAGGGCAGAATCCACCCTGTACCTGTCCCTGAGGAAAGCCTGGCTGGGGAGAGAGGCAGACACACACACATATCTTCCCCATAGGGAAGGGATGCTGTGTCTTGAGGCTAGGAAGGAAGGGCCCTTCTGGTGGATGGAGTGGCTGCTCAGAGTCAGGCATGGGAAATGGAATTGATCTCTGGATTGGCTGATGGGCTATCCCAGCCTGGCTGCTGGCCACTGGATGATGTTGTCTCAGAGACTCAGTTTCCCCACCTGTAAAATGGGCTGACAAAGCTGTTGGGTTCCTCGGAGAGAGTTGCCTCTAGCCCAGGTCTCAGCACAGGATGTGTGTTGCTTTCTTCCTTCACCTAGGCAGGAGCTCGGTAGATGGCAATGCAGGAAGGGCAGGCAGTAAGGGAGCGGCCTGTTCAAAGGCTGAGGGGGCCGGACCAGGTTGGCAGTGTCTGGAGAGTGGCACATGGTGTCCGGATGTGGGGCCTGGACTCAGGGTGCCGGGCAGAGAGAGGTGGCTGCCTATGGAGGCTTCTACATGTTCCAGGGGACAGAATTTAGACTCCTGGCTTTTGGGGAACCTGCCAGACAGGGAGAGGCAGAAAAGTGGAACAAGCTGAAATTCTTCAGAAACAAAGAATCATCTGAAAGATGAGATCAGTGGCTAGCCAAATCCCAGACTTAAACCACGTGGGATGATTTTCTCTGAAGCCCAGTGTGCGAAGCGCAGAGTGCTTAGAGGATCTGGCAAGGTTTTATTCTGACATAAAGAGCTGGACTTTTATTAAGTTCACTTCAAATGTCACCTGGGGAGGAAAGGAGCCAGCCTCCTCGTGAGCCTGGCACCAGCCTTGTATAGACGTGGGGAAGCAGCCAGCTGAGTGTTGTGGGGCCTCCAGAGACTGGGCTGGGTTGGGACATATTCCATTTTCTACACTGCCCAGCCCCAACAAAGCCAGGTGGGTGCTTTGGAGGAAAAGATGCAGTGAGCCTTCACGACAGATCTGGGCAGCTGCAGTGCAGGGGTCTCTGCCAACAGCCTTGGATATACCATTATGGAGGCCCATGCAGGCTCTGACAGAATGAGGAGGGCCTGGGTCTGGAGGCCTGGGGCTCAGGCTTGTTTCTTGCCTATAGACCCTGACTCTGGGATGCAGGGAATCTGTGAAAGTGCATTTCCTGGGGGGGAGGGGGGGCGGGGAACTCAGCTCTGGCTGAGCTGTGCATCGAAGGCAGCTGGAGGTCACATCAACTCTGCACAGTAAGGTAGTGTACACGGGGCCAGTGGGATAATGGCCTTAAAGAATCTTGCACTGGGCAGAATAGCTGTGCCTTTCCAGGCCCAAGGCTGGGAATCTATGGAGCATGTCCTGTGGGCTCACAAATCAGGTTGTCTTTTACTTCCCTAGCTCCCATTTATCTACATTCAGGAAACTTCCAAAGGTGTTTGGAGGTGCCCATGGGGCATAGCCCAGAGAGGTGGGGAAACTCTGCCCTGCTTCTGAGCTATATCCATCATGTAGTTACCAGAGCACAGCTGGGCTCCACGTAAGAGCAGAGGACATTCCTGCGTCCCAGCTCTACAAGGCACTTCATCTTCTTGTTCCTGGACACTGACACCCTTGGCAATGAGGCTATGGAGGTCCAGGGAGGGATGAAGGCTATAAGGTCTAGTGACTGCCCTTGGGAGCATTGTACCTCTTAGGAGCATGGATTTCAAACCAGGGGTAAAGAGATTAAGGGGAGCCATTCGGCAGAAGGAAAATAATACAGAATGACAATATAGATTTATACAAAGAATGAAAATTGCAGCAAATGGTAACTAATTGGATAAATGCTAGCATACTGGTTCCTTACTATTTAAATCTCTTTTGAAGATAATCGACTCATTATAAAGCAAAGTCAGTGACAATGTATTGTGGGGTTCGTAACAAATGCAGAAGTGAAGTGTATCAGAAAATTAGTGCACAAGCCCAGAAGAGAAGGTGTAATGTTGTAAGGTTCTCATGTGAAGTTGTGTGAGATCACTTGGAAGTAAATTGTGATAAATTAAAGACATGTGTTATAAATCCTAAAGCAAGCCACCAACCCAACAAAATAAGGATGGTTCCAATAATATGATAAAGGAGGTAAAATGGAAACATAGACACACAGACACATACATATGCACAGTGCAGAAGAAGGTAGAGAAAGAGGAAAAAGAGAACCAAGAACAATTGTGAAAATGAGAAAAACCACATAACAAGAGACTTACATTTAATTATATCAGATTATATTATATTATATATTTATATTAGATTTACATTATATACTTATATTAGATTAAATGTAAATAGTCTAACCACCCCAAGTAAAAGACAGAGATTGTCCTATTAGACAAATGAGCAAAAGCCAAGTGTCAGCTTTTTATAGAAATATACTTTAATTATAAAGTAATAGATAATCTAAAAGTAAAAAAGGTATCTATCTATCTATCTATCTATCTATCTATCTATCTATCTATCTATCTATCTATCCTAAGTTAATATTAGCCAAAACAAACCTGGCCTGGTCATATTCATTTTAGAAGTGGATTTCAGAGGATAGAACCAGGGCTGGTCTATGGATGCCATCAGACCACAGAAACTGGAAGCAAGTGATGGAGGGAAAAAAAAATCCCAGAATCTGAGGAGATTATGGGATCCTCCTGGATAAGGCCCAGGTTTGAAACTCAGACTTTTTAGTTACTGCGTTCAAAAAATTCCATTTTTGTTTAGTGAGTTCAGATTGGGTTTTTCAATCATTTGTGAGGAAAAATGCTAAATCTTTCCCCACATTGCTGTGTCTTAGCATGGAGAAGCTCTTGTTTCTTCTAGCTACCCATATCACTCTCTGCAAGTAAATAAGCGTTTCACATTTACAATCTCCATTGTATAGATGATTATATGAAGATCCAAGTAGCTGGGAGCTTGTAAGCCTTTCTCCCTAAATTTTCTCCTTGACCTCCTATTTTACTAGTTTTTTTTGTGTCAGACTCATTGTGATGTGTGAGGTGCAGACTTGGAGACCCAGAAGGCTTAGGTCCAAACCCCAAAGCTGCCTTTTATAAAGTACTTCACAGTGGACGATGACCCTCAGTTTTGTCTTCTGTAATATTCTACTTCAAATGGCGTCTAGGAGGATTCAAGGGAAAAACGAATGCACGAGAAACACTTAGCTCATAGCAGGCAAGCGGGCATGATGTTGCCCATGATGAGGGGAAGCATTCTCATGGAGACAGTAGCCCACTCTTGTCTTTCTTGCTGCTACGTCCCTGGAGCCTGCCCTGGCTTGGCACCTGGCAGTTGCTCAGGGTATGGACTGGAGCTCTCAGCTGTCACCACACAGCTGAGTTGACCGACATTTTCTGCTGCACAAAACTGACCCCATGTCCTGGAGGTTGAAAGCTGGTGCAATAGCTGTGGGCATTTCTATGGAGCGGTGTGACGCTGATGTCACATTGATCAGGCCTCGATCTCCCCAGATCTCTCCACAATTGGGTAGAAGCTCCTAGAATGGCCAAAAGGGATAGTAATAGACCATGTGGCTTTCAAAGAAGAGTCATTTTCACTTTTCTCCTTCCCCTCTTTGCCAGCCTCATTATCAACTCTCGAGATTGAACAGACCCACAGGCCCAATGTCCAAGAGCCAAGAGTCTCACTGCCCTCTGCTCATCTTGTTATCTGTACAATGTCGAGTGGCTGAGCACCAGCCAACAACAGCTGGAGAAATTGACAATGATGTGAAATCACAGAGCGTGTGAGTAACAAAGAGAACACTGATCCCACAGCCATGCCCTTTGTCAAGAAGAGCCTGTTGTGGATCCCACAGCCATGCCCTTTGTCAAGAAGAGCCTGTTGTGGATCCCACAGCCATGCCCTTTGTCAAGAAGAGCCTGTTGTGACCTGGCTCACTATCCTCCACGGACCGGCTCATTTCCTGTGCTCTTCCCTGTAATCACTGTCATAGAATCCAAAACAATTTTCTGAGATAAGAGTGGAGATGTTCTGGTTCACTCCTCCCAGATGCTGTAGCTGGTTGTGGCTGGAACTATAGCCTCAGGTCCCCTACCTCAGGTGAAACAAGGCTGCATAGCCCAGCAGAAAGGACCTACCCTGGGCACCTAGACTGCAATTTTCCTTCCCTGACCTGAATCTTAACTAGGAGGGCTTTCTTTCTCTCTTTCTCTCCTCTCCTCTCCTTCCTGTCTCATCTCCCGCACCAAGGTTTGAACTCAAGGCCTGGGTACTGTTCCTTAGGTATTTCAATTAAGGTTGGTTCTCTACTAGTTGAATCACAGCTCCACTTACTGTTTTTCGGTGGTTAATTGGAGGTAAGAATCTTATGGACTTTGCTGCATGGGTTGGCTTCAAACCATGAAGCCTCAGATCTTAACCTCCTGAGTAGTTATGACTATGGATGTGAGCCACTAGTACCTGGCTAGGCCTTTCTTTATTCATTTGGAAAAGAACACAAGGTCATTTGTAAGATATTCACACAATGGAAAAAACACATGAAGAATAAAACGAGGAACTTTTCTTCTAACCAAGATAGATTAACAGGGATGGATTTCCACTGCTATTTGACAGAACAAACAAACAAGTAAACAAAAAAGGACAAAAATCTATAAAACAATAGTTTATGAGATTAAGGGGTATAGTTCAGTGGTTGAGCATTCATTTAACATGCACGAGGCCCTGAGTTTAATCTTCAGCGCCAAAGATAAATGTAAACAAAGCTGAACTCAAACCAAACCAGCAACAGTTTGCAAATACTGAAGCCCAGGCCATGGAAGACAGACAGTGAAGCACATGCTCTCCAACTTGCTTCCCTGAGAGCATTTTCAGGGGGATCACTCAGCAAGGTGGACTCCTTGGATTGGAGAGATGGAGGTGAGTGTTGTGGGGACCGACATATCTGAAGTTCACAGGGCAGAGCATTGGAAAGGAGAAAACTGTGCAGAGTGTCCACAGGAGGCCCTTTCAAGAGTTCAGCTGAGTTCAAGCCAGAGAATATATGTGAGGAGCAAATCCGTACATGGCTGAGGCCAAACATCACCAGAGAAGAGATTCTATTCTCCCTTTCTTCATGTTTCCCCCTTGGAATTACAATACTTGAATGTCAGTACTTGCATTTCAGTATTCTCTTTCAAAGTATCAGTTCCTTCCCATAGCACTTCCCAGTTTATATCCTCCTTCTGTCTACAAGTTGAACTCTTCTTTTATCTATTCGCTTCTACTTCTCCTATGTATTCTCTTCTGCTTCTGATTTTCCATCTGTAACTTTTCCTCATTATGTACACTCACATCTGGTAATGAGATCACCCGTACATTACTTTAGTTTTTCTCTTTTTTCCTTGATCTCTGGTATTATCTGTTTTTATTTGTACATATGTATACATCTCCTCAAATCTCAATTCACCTCCTTCTTCCCTATACCAATACAACATTAACTAAAATGTTCTCTACTTAACTCATTCTTCCTTTCCCTCAACCTTTCCTTTAAAGCTTAGTTCCCACCCTTCCCCTGCCCCCAAATAACCAAATACTTAGTTGTAGTTAAGGAAGGTCTTCCTAGAGCATGAAGATACACTTTGAATAATATATTTATCTAAAAAGATCAGAGTAATAGTGGTGGCTGGTTTTCATTAGAGATTGCTACAAACACAGACTCTGTTTTGTCACTTTCACTAGCCCATAAATAAAGAATCCAAATGAGCACGATCAGAGAACAAACACTCCTAGATTCATTATAGTAAATATTACACATACAGAACAAAGAAAGAATATTGAAAGGTAAAAAGGAGAGAAGTAACTTACAATGGCAAGCCCATTAGAATAATAGCAGATTTCTTTATACAGATACTACGTGGAAAGAAGGCATGGAAAGATAGAATTTAAGCCCTGAAAGACAGCAACTGCTAACCTACACTACTATGTAGGGAAGCTATCTTTCACAACTGTTGGAAAAATAAAAACATTTCAGGATAACAAAAAACTAAAGGAATTCATGATTACTAAACCAGCACTACCAAAGGTATTTAAGGAAATATTATCCACTGAAGAAGATATTTTAAGAATATATAAGAAAGGAAAAAACTCTACCAGAAGAGTAGGCTAAATTTTACCAGTCCTTCAAAAGAGAACTAACACCAATACTCCTTAAACTCTTCTATGAAACAGAAAAGAATGAGTGCTATCAAACTCGTTCTGTGAAGCAAGTATTACAACAATTCCAAAACAAGACAGAGATTCAGCAAGAAGACAACTATAGGCTAAATGTTGTTAATGAGTATTGATGAAAACATTCTCAATAAAAATTTTGAAAACTGAGATCAACAGCATGTCAAAAAGCTCATACACCATGATCAAGTTGCTTTCATCCCAGGGATGCAAGGATGGTTCAACATCCATAAATAAATCCATAAAATGTAATTCATCACATAAATAGGACGAAGAACAAAATCACAGTGATCTCAATTTATTAGAAAAAGTCTTTGACAAAATTCGACATCATTTTATGATAAAAGCTCTGAAGAAACTAGGAATAGAATGGATACACCTGAACTTAATAAAGGCTATGTATAACAAACCTATCACCAACATCCAAAGAACAGCAAATAAATATACCAGAAAGACAGATGCATATCTATATTTATTATAGCACCGTTCACACAACAGCCAATGATGGAATTAGCTGAGATACTCGACAATAGATGAATAGAAGAATGGATAATATATCTTTATATGCATACATGTTACATACATACATACATTCTCCCCCCAGGGACAAATCTAACAAAAGGCTTATATAAATGTAATGCTACACATCAATAAAAAGGAATAGACTGTTCATTACCATGGCCAAATGGCATATTGAAAGGAAGGAGTTAAGGGAAAAAGCACATACCCTGTGTGAATTCATTCACACTAAATCCTAGGGGATGTAAATGTGTTTGGTGCCAGACACAGCAGCCCAGTTCCTGTCTGGGCCTTGCTAGAAGGAAGGAGGAACAGGAAAGAGGAAGAAGACCCTCACTGCTGTGGTGGGCTCTTTATCTGGACTGAGGTGACGGTGTGTTCTGGGGTGTATACTTCAATCATAATTTACCCTTGAAATGTATTTCAACGTTTTATGCTTGAAATATACTTCACTTTTGATGTTCCCATTTTACTTCACTAAGATCCTCTAAAGAAACAATACACACATTGTATTCTTTCCACTTCAAATCTACTTCCCAGAAGAAATGCTGAAAATAACAATAAGCCTGACAATCATGGGTTCATTGTCATGTGTTGGCTTGTGACAAGCGTGTTGGACACATTAACTCAATCCATCCTCCAGGTAGATTCTGTTGATACGGCTTTTTAAAAATGGGTGAATGAGGCTCATGGGTATAGAGTGGCCCAAGGCCACGCATGATGAGCTGTCTCTGTCAAGATTTAAGCCCAATTCTGTGATCCCAAAGCCCATACTGGCTGCTTTTTTTGTTGGCTCTCTCCATAGGAGGCTTCTCCCTTTGCTTCGTGGCTGCCTGTGTTCTGTTGCCATGGGCACCACCATTTATTTAGCCAGTTCCCTACAGATGAATGTTTAGGTTGTTTTTGTTTTCCTGTTATTACAACAATGTTATGATAAGCACATCGTGCCATTTCCCTCATCCATTTAAAATTGTTTTTAATCATACATGTGCTGCATGTAGACTCGGTCTCACTGTGTGTTGGATTTGGAGAGAATTCAGATAAAGGAAAAATAATTGGTGTCTCATCTCCTTCATGGTCACTTCCAAGGTCAATCTGCTGTCATGGAACATAGTTATTAGTGTGGGTCTGTGGTCCTTATAATACACACACACACACACACGCACACGCACACACACACACACACACACACACACACACACACACACACACACACACACCATAGCTATGTTTGTTTGGTTTTAAAAAGCATAAGTTGTATTGTGTCATATTGTTGTATTGTTTTGTGTCTGACTTTTAATCATTTAAAATCACTGACATTTTTTGGTCTGAAGGGAGAGGTAGCTCATTCTTGTTCACAAGGCATGTGTCATGTTTGATAGCTGATTGCTTCTCTCCCTTCTTCCCTCCCTCCTTCCTTTTCTTTCCCCACTAATGGATGCTTAGGTTGTTTCTATTTTTCTCTCTTCAAAAACTACTGCAGCTGGGCATCAGAGGCTCATGCCTATAATCCCAGCTACTCAGGAGGCTGAGATCTGAGGATCTTGGTTCAAAGCCAGTCCAAGCAGGAAACTTTTTGAGACTCTTATCTCCAATTAACCACCAAAATCTGGAAATGGGGCCTGTGGGTCAAAGTGGTAGAGCACTAACCTTGAAAGCTCAGGGACAGTGCCTAGGCCCTTAGTTCAAGCCCCAGGACTGACAAAAACAAATGGACCGCCACCACCAACAAAAACTCCTGCAACGGAGCTTCTGCAGGGCAAATGACATAGCTAGCAAGATCAATAGAAAGCCCACGGATTGGGAGAAGATCTTTACTAGCCATACAACGGACAAGGGTCTCATATCTAAAATATACTTGGAACTCAAAAAATTAAACCCCCCAACAACAAATCCTCAAAGAAACAACTGCCCAATAAATAAGTGGGCGAAAGACTTAAAGAGAAACTTCTCTGAAGAAGAAAGAAGGATGGCCAATAGACACATGAAGAAATGTTCAACATCCCTAGCCATAAAAGAAATGCAAATCAAAACAACATTGAGATATCACCTCACTCCAGTTAGAATGGCAAAAATCAAGAACTCTAACAACAACAGATGCTGGAGGGGATGAGGACAGAAAGGAACCTTACTTCATTGTTGGTGGGAATGTAAACTTGTTCAACCACTTTGGAAAGCAGTATGGAGGTTCCTCAAAAGACTTCACATAGAGCTCCCCTATGACCCAGCAATCCCACTTTTGGGCATTTACCCTAATGTTTACAAACAAGACCACACTAAAGCTACCAGCACAACTATGTTTATTGCAGCATTATTTACCATAGCTAAGATATGGAACCAACCCAGATGCCCCTCAGTAGATGAATGGATCAAGAAAATGTGGTATATATACACAATGGAATTCTATGCCTCCATCAGAAAGAATGACATTGCCCCATTTGTTAGGAAATGGAAAAACTTGGAAAAAATTACATTAAGTGAAGTAAGCCAGGCCCAAAGAAACGTAGGTCCCATGGTTTCCCTTATTTGTAATATCTAGTATATGTATGAGTCAAGCGGAAAAGGTCAGATAATGTGATGTCAGGAAAATGAACCCTTAGATGTGTATTTTAATGTTTTTTTCTTTCATGCATGTGTTTCTAATGCATTTATAAGATTATCTCTTTGTTGCTTTGTATGTCCCTCCCCCACAGTATAACCCCTGCTTTCACTATATTTGATGTCAGTATAACTTGTGGAGGAGATGGGGAAAAACCAGTTGTTTAAGGATACAGGTGGACCTGTTGCAACAATGAGAAGTACAAGTTGTCATGTCCAAAACGAGCTTTACAACGTTGGTGCGGGTGGGGGGGGGGCAGGAGAAGGATTGGGATTAGGGGGGGAGGGGGGAGGCTGGGAAGGGATGTGAAGGGTAAACAAAGGAGGAGGCTGCAATGCTTGGTAAGAAATGTACGCATTATGCTGCCCATGTAACTGTAACTCCTCTGTACAGTATGTTCACAAATAAAATAAAATTAAATTAAAAAAAAACAAAAACAACTCCTGCAACGAACAACCTTGTGCATGCCTCATTCACAATATTGCAGACAAGGTCTTGACTGTGGCCATAGTTGGTTGCTGAAGACTTGGGTGCAGAACCCAGCCAGCTAGCATGCAATGGGAGTTGTTCTTCTCTTAAACCAACATGGTTGTCTGTGGCCATATCCTTGGACAGCTCCTGATGACACAGAACTCCTGGCCATGCAGCCATTTGGGGAGACTTGTTAGAAGAGACCTGTGGCTCACCTGTTGCCTGGCCCTATGCACTGTTTAGTTTCCTTCCTCTTTTCCTTGTACTGAGCCATGGTCTGAGGAATCCCTAGGGCTTCCTCAGAAAGGTGGGGGTGATGAACAATAAATCATTTTGTAACTCTCCTCCATGCTCGGCGGAATGCACACCAGCCAAGGCCTTGGAGAGAGACATGGACACCAGTGGATCATGGCTGCAACAGTTGCAAGTGTGGGATGCACCTGGGATAGACTTTAGGGGCACCAGCGCATGGCCATGGGCAGCAGCGAAAGAGCTGGGCTGAGTGGGAAGTCAGTTCCTTAACCTCCCCTCCCCCAGCCAGCTCAGGAGGCTGGGCCAATCAGAGCACAGTGCTGCACTACTCTATGGGTATTGACTCTGAGGTGGGCCAATCAGAAGTCTCCCTGGGATCTCCTGTTGGAGCTGATGGAGGAGAGAAGCTTGGCTTTGGCATCCTGGAGCTGGGAACAGGTGCCTGTGGCCACCTTCTCTGCCTTACATGGTAAGGTGAAAGAACATGAGGCAGAGGCAGCACAGACAGACAAAGAAACAAAAGAAACAACTCTAATCAAAAGGGCTGACCTCCAGAACTAAAACCAGAGAGTAAACTGCAGAACCAGAGCAGCAACCTTCCCTCTCACTGTATCCTTTTAGATGACGAGTTACAGGAATAGAGACATAAAGGGCCTGCCTGCATCTCTCTTCACCTCTGAGATTTTAAGAAGCTGTATGCTCTTATTGAGTGGTTAAAGAGACAGGAAATTCGAGGGCATGTCTGGCAAAGGGAAGTCCTGAAACTCTCCTATCTTCCCCTTGTTCTATGTAGGCCTAGATGGCATCTCCAGGTTTTGGGAGAATGAAGCTCCCTTGTTGGTCACTCAGAACCCTAGCCTCCAGGGACTAGGGGTTGCTAGACAACATGACTGTGTATTTCCCCAGCTTACAGCAGAGAAGGCTGCTCATCTCCCACCCCTGTACTTTTAGCAGGATTTGCTTTCTCCCCTCTTTTCTTGTTCTCCTGATTTTATCCTGCTAGACTCAAATAAATCCTTGCTAGAACTTCTTACCTCGTGAGGCTACATTCTGTGAGGCTCCCTGACAGGCTTTTCTCAGCGGATCTCAAGTGCTTGTGACATTCATCGTACCACAGCACCCTGCCTCTCCCAGCCCTGGGGGTTGTGGTGGGAGAGGGCTATCAGGGCAGAATTCCAACCTCCATGAGGACTCTGGGGATAGAACCCTGCTCTCCCCTGCTGCCCGGAGCAGACATAGGGCCAGCTTAGGACATTGGACAAAGCAGCTTTGTCTTACGCATAGCACTGGTTCCCAGCTCCAAGTGCGAAGGGAGGGACTCAGGGGACGATGTGTAGGCGATGGACCTGGTGAGGAAGCTGAGGAACGGAGGCCTGAGGGCCCAGCACTTTCTGGACAAGTAGGAAAGCTTGGGACAGGTGATAAACAAGCTGTCTTCAGGGAGCAGGAAGTCACACCGACAGGGACCACTGTCCCTCTTTGAGATGTGATGAAGCCCCCTGTTTTGAGACCCCTGGGCCTTGGCAGTAAGCTGGCATTGCCCACCTGGTCCAGTAGCAGTCTTGCTCTCGGTGCCAAGTCACCTATCCTGCCCAGTCTCCTATCATGGTGGCGTGCCTAGGGGCTTATTGTGTCTCTACCTTCTTCACAGAAGGGAGTCTAACACACCTGCTAGTCACTCCCCTCCTCCCACCCAACCAGCTACCTGACCACCAGCAGCCTGACTTGGTCAACATAACACCCTTGATCCTTACAGGTTGTGTCCAAGACAAAGGGATGGCTTTCAAAGGTGTTTGGTGCCTTGTGACAGCCGTAGGTTGTTTTCCATAGGAGTGTGGCAGGGTAACTGAGCCAGAGTCAGGGAGGCGGGACATCCTGTCTCCCCCTGCCCCCCATCCCATGACTGTGGGTGGACGCTGCCTCCCTTCCAGAGCTACAATCAGTAGCCCTCATCTGGGTGGGTTTACAGGTCTCCAGATGCTTCCCACAGATATATATACATAGGGATCACTCTATCCTCTGCAGTCCAGTATAGGATGTACTGGGCTTCCTTGGGAGCTGGGCTGAGGGAGGTGAGAAACTCCCTTCCAGTCTCTGAGGCATAGACCTCATTGTTCTTGGGATTTGACGTGGATAGCCAGTCCTGTCATCCAGTCTATCCCTTCCTGATCTGGGTAAAAGATCTAAGGCTCAGAGAGATTAGTCACTCATTTAGGGCTGTACAGTGAGTGACAGAGAGGTCTGGGATCCGGGTTCAAGTTTAGACCTCCCCTGCTGGAGGATCCTTCCCTGTCCATTAGTGGCCAGGTCTCCACCGCTGTGGCTGGGACTGGGGTGGCTGTTGGGCCTGAGCTGTGTGCTTGCCTTCCCTGTGAACATACTGACGCCAGTCGGGAAGCCTGAGGTGGGTCCGGAGCCATGGAGGATCCTGCTCCTCCCCAGGGCACTGGTGTGTAGGAGCCCAGTCCTTCTGGTACCAATGGTCCAGTCTGGCACTCACCTGCACTGTAGCAGTGTCTCCTGATGCTCTCCGGGACCTCTTACGTCTCCCCTGCACCCCTTCCTATCCTCAGTCCATGTACTTTGAATGGGTTGACTTGCTCAGTACTCTGAGGTGAGTCCCGATGGCTGGTGCCTGACACCATTGGTCCCTGAGAGGAGCCAACCAGGCTGGGGAAGTGGGGGAGGTGTGTGCTCCAACTTCACAGCAGTGTGGTGTGTGTGGAAGTGAGACTTGGAGAATGTGGGCCATTGGAGGGGAGGGTGGACTGGGGTAGGAAGGCAGGGAGAGTAGGGTGCTGCTCTGGGGAGACTGACAATTAAGCGGGTACATTGGAAGGCCCAGCAGGAAGATGGAGATGATACCATCCTTTAAGCTGCTGAATCAAGCCATACCTGAAGCCCGTCATAGGAGTCTGGATCCGTAAGCCATAGAACTGGGGAGTTTGAGGAGGGTTTAATGAATGATGAATAAAGGTGAAGGCAGGGTGAAGGGCTAGTCCAGGGGACAGCAAACCCTCTGGGCAAACCACCGAGGGGCCACAGCTACTCGGGGTGGGGGGGCTGAAGAGGATGAGGAAATGGGCAGTCACCGCAAGCTGGGGAGAAGCAGAGGGGCCGTGTGCAAGGCTGTCCTGTGGGCAGAGTTACCACTATGCTCCCCTCCCTCCCGCCAGTGTCCAGCTCTCTTTGGGACCCACTGTTTGAGTCCTGTGGCGGCAGGAGGAGGTGGCTGTAGCTGTGGCCATCCAGGGGCTCCTGGCAGAGTGGGAGCTGTAGGAACAGTTGATCCTCCTCTTCTGCATCTCTCGGCTATAACAGTCAGCATCTTCCCTGGGCCTGTGGAGTGGGATGACGGTCTTTGGAGACATCCAGGTACAAGAAGTGCCCCAACACCTCACCTGCCTCTTGGTCCTGATGGAGAAGCTGAAGAGAAGAAGGCAGAGCCCAGTGCCTTAAGCCACACCAGGCTAAAAACCTTGTTCCACTGCTGAACTCTCCAGGGCAAGTTACCTGCCCTTTCTGAACCTCAGTTTCTCTTCTTCTTACCTGCCACTCCTCTCCACCCCCCCACTCCATGACCTCCACTTTGTACTTAGAGATAGGTATGTTGGAGACAGCCTTGACTGATGGCAACCTCTAGCCTGCTGTGTGTCCTTGGTCAGGTGTCTTGCCCTTTCTAGGCCTCCAGGGCCCTGCCCTTGCTCCTCTCTCTCTGTGGCTTTTCTTTGATTCTCTGACTGCTCCACTCCCCGGGCACAGCTGCCAGTGGCTCCGTCTCACCCTGAGGAGGGGAGTCTGCCGTGGGAGCAGCTTGGCGTCATGGTAAGGCCTGGCACGTCTTCCGCCTGTGTTTAATTACTCCAGCAACTGTTTGCTGCCTCCTCGATTTCCTGAGCAAACAGTCTCATTATTTGGAGTAATTTACTGCCACTAGCTGTGCTGGTGCCGAGTGGAAGGAAGCTTCCAGGCGTGTCTCCACCTCCACCCCCAGCCCTGGGCCTGCTCACAGAGCCGCCCCTCAACCTCGGCCACTGTGGCTCTGCTGCTGACACAGAGCTCAGTAGTCGGGGTTTGTCTCTGCACAAACTTGGGCAAGTCCAACCTTCCCTTCGCCTCTCTGTCCTCAGGCCCTGGCCCCGTTCCTCTCATAGGGCGCGGGGTTCCCCACCGAACCCACTGACCTTGCCCCCCTCTCCTGGCCACTGAGCACCGTTCAGCCTACACTTGGGACTTGACTAAAGCCTGGCCCTCCTGGTCCCCAATTTGCAGACCCCTCCCCACTGCGAGACTGAGATAGCTCAAGTTTCTTATGGGGGGGGGATTCCTGCTGTGGTCTGAGTGTGGGTGTCCCTCCCCCCTGAATTCCTTTGTGAAATCTAACCTGCAGCCCAATAGTCGTAAGGGGAGGGACCATACTTACACACTCACACAGATGTGCAACACACACTTGCACACTGGCAGACACTGTGCACCCAGCCCTGTGGCCCAGCACCCAGTGTCCCAGCTGGGAGGGCATGCTGGCCTCTGGTCTTAAGCCTGGCTCGTGTGATCTCGCTGGGCAAAGCCGGCTTCAGGAGCATGCTCTGCCTGTGTCTCAGCCCGTTTGCCTCTTGTGGCTTCTCTCTGGGTAATCGGAGACTTGCGGGCAGCGAAGTACAACACACCCATGCCAATGAAATGCAAGGAAAGTAATTGAACATAGTTCTTCCACGTCTGAGTGGTGACTTAATCTCCCTGGCACACCCTGATTCTGTTTGTTCCTACTCCTTGGTGTCAGAGTTTCTCCTCTCCAGAATCTCTGGGGTTTGAACAGACCCCTGCCCTGCTCATGGGAGAAACCCGGGACCCTGACTCCACAGTGTGTGGTTGATAAACTCTACCCCTGGGCTGACAGAGGGCACACAGCGCTGAGGGGGCAGGAAGGGGTCTCTGCTGAGCTCAGTGGGTTTCCTGTGAGGTTTCCTGTGGTGCTGTCCCCCCACGCACATGACTCAAGGTGGGTCCTCCCTGCTACTCTGCAGCAGAGGCTACTGGCCAGTGGCCATAACTTCAGGGCCTCAGTTTCCCTTCTGTACGTCCAGGGAGTTGTTGACATATTAAATTAAAACCAGGCCTGTGAGATGCTCAACACAGAGCTTGGTGTATCACAGAGGGCCTGGGGCTGTGACAGTCATTCATTCATTCATTCATCTTACTCATTCACTCTCATTGATTCATTCATTCACTTTCTCATTCACCCACTCATTTATTCACCCAGACATGACTCCATCCCTCCTATAAGGCTGACTTTATTCTCTTCTCCAGACCTCATGCTTCTCGGAGTGACAGGAAACTTTATTCTTCTCTCCCTGATGCCTGGCACATACAGATTCTTTTTGTTCCTTCCTCTCTCCCTCCCTTCCTTCCCCTCCCTCCCTTCCTTCCATCTTCCTTCCTTCCCTCCCTTCCTTTCACCTTTCCCTTCTTCCCTCTCTCCCTCTCTTCTCCTTTCCTTCCTTCCTTCCTTCCTCCCTCCCTCCCTCCCTGTCTCCCTCCCTGCCTCCCTCCCTCCCTCGCTTCTTTCCTTCCTTCCTTCCTTCCTTCCTCCCTCCCTTCTTTCCTTCCTTCCTTCTTTCCTTCCTCCCTCCCTCCCTCCCTTTCTTTGCTTACTCAGTCACTGTCATTTTTTCATTCACCCATTCATTTCTTTGCCTACTTATTTTTTCACTCACTAATTTACGCATTCATTTGCTCACTCAGTTACTCTCATTCATTTTCATTCATTCACTCACTCACTCTTCCAGCCCATTTCAAATGCCTGCTGTGCCAGGCCATGTAAGGCATCAGGGAGAGAAGAATAAAGTTTCCTGTCATCCCCAGAAGCACGGGGTCTGGTGAAGAGAATGTCAGCCTTGTAGGAGGGATGGCAGCTATGCCTGCCAGAATGGAGGAGGGGCTAACAAAGTTGGTACCCAAAGGACTTAGAGAATGCTTGGGGAGAAGGTGATCTTGAGCTGAACTGGAAGGGGATTTGAGCTCCAGGAAGCAGGGAAAGGGTTTCTCAGGAGAGGAGAGGGGGGAAGGATGATAGGGAAACACAAAAGGTTTGTAGTGGAGGCCAGCGGTGGTCTGGCTGGAGCTGAGGCTTGGGGGCTGTGGGCATCAGTGGCGGCTGGGACAGTGCATGTGTCCCTGTACTCCAGACTGTGGCCCAGAGCCCCGGCCCTCCCCACTTCATCCTGTGTCACTGCCATGATGTCTTCAGTTGCCCAGGTTGGAACAGCACTGACTCTGCCACCTCTCCTCCCTCCGATCTTCCTTGCACACCCTTGAAGAGGACCTTTCCTAGAGAGCACACGTGTGAGGTGCCAGTGGAGAGACAATGGCTCTTCAATGGCTCTTTGGTTTCAAGCAGAACCCTGCTGTGGAAGGAGCACAGTTCTGTCAAGTGGCTTCCAGAGTTCTCAGGGCCGCTGTGCCTCGTTTCACTCCCTGATCTCGTCTGCTTATAAAATGATTTCTGTCCAACTCTTTGAAGCTAGCTGTCAGCGTGAAACGTTCTGGGGAGACAGATCCTTCCTCTGATGGCAAAATTCATCTGCAGCGATCCTTAATCCAGTCTGCCTGCGAAACCAGGAGCTGACATTTTGAAAGCTGCTTGCCCTGTACACTCTGCTCCCCGCCCGGCTGTCCCTCTCCGGGTGTCCATCCCCTGTCTCCTGTCGATTACAAAATACCAAAGCAGAGCACTGTGGCTGGCTTAATGACAACCGTTTGGTTTTTCTCGACATTTTTCAGGGAAAATGACAGAGCACGGCCTTGTCTGTCGATGTCTGTGTTGGCTGTGAGAACAGGAGGAGGGGTGTGTGGGGTGGGGGCCGTGCAGACCCCAAGTCTATGCAGGAGGACAAGGTCTGTGAGGATGAAGCCAGAGGCTGTGAGTTCTCAGTCTTGGCTTTCCATGTCTCATCCCTTTCACACCTCACATCTGTCCACCTGCCAGAGCTGTACCCTGTGTGCAGGACAGCACTTTATGGTTTACAGTCTTTGGACTCATCTGCCATTCATTCATTCATTCATTCATTCATTCATTCATCTGGGCATTTGCTCTTCCTTTATGCAGGTTAGCTAGCACGTGGAGTAAGTAGCTCTGTGCCAGGCTCTGTGTTAACTCCCAGAGCAGATGAGGCAATGGAGATCAGGGAGACACAGCTCTGCCCCCTCAGGTCCGGGGATGGGTGAGAAGGGTACGATGCAGTCATGGCGCCGTGTGCTCCACCTATGGAGGGGGGCCACACCCTTACGCTGATAGTCAAGACATCCAAGCAAAACAACCCATCCTTGTTGGAGAGTGTGAAGTATAGCAGCTTACCTCATGGCAGGTAGGAAGCAGAGAGAGAGAGAGAGACAGAGACAGAGACAGAGAGAGACAGAGAGAGAGACAGAGAGAGACAGAGAGACAGAGAGACAGAGAGAGACAGAGAGACAGAAAGAGACACCTACCCTAGCTATTCTAAGAAGCCAAACATCTGTATGTCCACTGCTGTCAGTCAGCAGAGAGGGCCTGGATCATTCCAGGTACATAGGGTCCCTCATGGATGGAGGTGACCCTGTCCTGGGGCATCCACATCTGAACCTGTGTCTACAGTCACTGTCACAGAAGGAAGCAAAGAACACCTCTCAGATGCTCCACTGGGGAGACCCACCAACACCTCTCCTCACCTTTGTCTCATTGTCCAAGCCAAGCCCCATGACCTTCCCCCAGTGGCATGAGAGCAAAGGACCCACGCACCGCACCATAGGCCCTGACACCGGCAACCCCAACTGTGTCCTCTGACCTTGTGTTGTAGTCCAACCAGTTTGCATCTCATTCTATGTTCCTGGAAATTGTCAGTTTCATTAATGGTCCATTATTGAACGAGTCTTCTAGCTATCTGATTTGGAAGGCTTCATTTCCTTTTAAGTATCACAAATAACACTGCAACTTTATATTTCATTTAAAAAAAATCACCCTCTTTGTTTCTATTTGGTTAGAATAGTTTTGCAGGTGGCGATGTTGGCTGAGAGAGTATGGAATTACAGAAGCTGCTGGTTGCCCATTGTTTCTGGAGGACATTGCTCCTGGTGAGTTGGCAGTTGTGTCATTAGATAGCTTGTTGTCTTTCTCTGGAACCACAGAAGGGTCCTTGGAGGAGCTGTGGGTGAAGGAAGAGGCACCACCACCTGTCAACTGCCGTGGTGTTGGCTGGACCAGTCACCTGTGGGCTGATGGGTCAGGGCCATAATGCATCCTCTCCTCCCAGCCTAGGAAGCAGGATTCAGAGTGGTTAGGTAACATGTGGACCACATCCGGGTTATCAGCCACCAGGTTGATCCTCATCCAGGCAGTCTAGGCTGGAGGCTGTGGCTCACTTGGGGCAGAAATGGCTCAGGGCTCTCCTTCCTCATGGGATGGGACCTTGGAGCATGTCAGGTTCAAGCCCTGACAGGAGGCTGTGCCAGATTCCCAGATGCCCATCAGATGAGGATGGGAGAAAATTATCTAGGTAGCAATACAAGGCGGAATAGAAAGTAAAAGCAAGAAAAGACAACCATGTCCTGTCTTAAGAGAGATTGGATGGGATGGGCCAGTATCCGGGGGTGGAGCAGGGAAGTGGGCCATGAGGGGATGAGGGGCAGGGATGAGAGAGAGAGAGAGACAGACAGAGACAGAGACAGAGACAGAGAGACAGAGAGAGACAGAGAGAGACAGAGAGAGACAGAGAGAGACAGAGAGAGACAGAGACAAAGACAGAGACAGAGACAGAGATAGAGAAGAAAGAGAGACAGAGAGGAGAGACAGAGGCAGACAGAGAAGGAGGGAGAGACAGGCAGACAGAGAAGGAGGGGGAGACAGAGAGAAGGAGAGAGAGAGATGGAGACACAGAGAGAGGGAGAGGACGAGAGGGAGAGGAGAGGGAGATACTGTGCATATGAGCAGAGCTACTCTGGCCTCCAATCTCCCTTTCCCTGGGCTACTGGGACAAACTCAGCCCTAGGAGCCAAGTCCAAACATCAAGCTTTTACAGCAAATTGTCTCTGAGTTTTGCGCTGTTGTGAGCTCCATTTTCCTGGGCAGGGGTTGAGGGGCTGAGGGCTCTGAGGTAGATGGAGAAAAGGCAAGAGATAAAAAGTATCCTATCATCAGAGACAGCTTGGCTAGTGTGTCAGGTGAGGTCAGAACGTAATTTGCTGAATGATGGCTCACGTCCTGTCCTGCTATCTCTCTCCTCACTATTCTTCCCCCTTCCCCCTTCAGGATGTATAATGTTCCCCCACCTTCTTTTTGCTTTGCTACAAGACAACACTTTTGCTATAATGTTTTCCTGAAGATCCTCCAGGGTGAACACAGCAGAGCTGGCTCCTGCAGACTCTTTTGCCAGAACCAGAGAAATCATTTTTGTAAATTGCAGGAAGTGATTCAAAATGAGAACAGCATTCCTGTCAATCCAGGAAGGAGAAGGAGGGAAAGGTGTCTGGGTGGGGAATAGGCTGAGATGGGGACGGGGGGGCGGGTCCCTGGTCATAGTCACCGGCATGTACATGCAGGAGACAGTGGGAGCCAGGGACAGGGCCTGGGATATCTAGAGTTCGGTCTCTAGCAAACCTACCCAGAACTCATGTGTACACAAGTGTGTAAATACACTCAGAACACACACAGACACCTATAGACACACAGATTCATGCAGTTGCACAGAAGTAGGCACTCACAGATGTAAATGAATATTCTCTCTTCACACATAGGCACACAAATACTCCATGCATGCATGCACATATCTTACTTTCATGTCACACACTGATTCAACCAAGGTCAGAGACAGAGCTAACTTTAGAAGCCGGGTCAGTCTGTAGGAGATAGTGAGCCTACAAGGCAGAGGGGAGTAGGGGCTTGAGTGCCCCGCCCAGCGTTCCTCTAGAGGAGGAGGAGGATGAAGGAGGACCTGACTCAAGCTCATGGCCTGATTAGCTGCCTTCTAGATCTCAACCTCCCAGGAATCAGGATAGAGTCTGCTCTGACCATTTCCTGCCCTGAGTCCATCCCCATCCAGGGTCCTGTGCTGATAGGTACAGACACAGCCCAAGAGCAAATGGTTCTGTTTGTGTGCCAGCATGCATCATGCACACAGGTATGCAAGGCGGAACTTGACTCTGCTAGCAGGTCACCTGTGGGGTGAAGGGTTTTGCTGGACCTCTAGAAGTTAGAGGCTAAACCAGGATGGGACCCAGCTATGGGTCTGTCTCCGGACCTTTGACCTGAGGTTGTGGGATGTCCAGGGAGGAGGGATGATTGTCCTGGCACCATGAGGAACAGGGAAATGGAAGATAAAGGAGAGAAGTCAGAACAAGCCTCAACCTAGGTGGATGGGTGGCTGCCTGGGGTCCCACTGTGGGATTTCAGCGTTGATGGGCTATCTGTTGGGGTCACCTTTTTCTTAAGTCCCGTGGGATAACCCTTTTTCACATAATCTCTCTTTGCTGAAACTGGACCTAATATTTTTCTCTGCTAGCTGCAAAGAGCCCTGACTCAGATGCCAGGAAACTTATTTATTTTTAAAACTGTTTTAAGAAAAGCACTCATTCCATGAACGCACGAATCTTGCTCAGAGAGATCTTGTCAAAGAAGAGGAGCAAGGCGTTTGCAAACCTATGTGGAAATTAAACCCACAATCTGGGTACTGGCTTGTTTGACAAGTGATAATTAGCTGCTGACAATATAATTTCGGTTTGGATGCAAATGCGATTTTCATTAGAAAGCCATCAAGGAGAAAGAGTATGGATGGCCCCCAAATGCTGGAGATGGGGCTCCACTCCATAAATCTTCAAAGGAATGCTGGGTCGAGCTACCTGGAGGTGCCACGAGGCCCCGCTAGACAGGCAAAAATGGAGAAGGCTGAAAATAAGTACCAGTAGGGACGAGGAAGAGCTGATCTCCAGACAGGGTGCTGGGAAGGAACTGAATTACAGAGCATGGGAAAATGCTTATCTGGAGGGAGAGGGAGCATGTGCCTGCCAGGACTCTGAACTTGACAGTGAGGACTCTTTTCTCCTGCTGAACCAACTTTCAGAGACACGGGAGAAGCTGGGCCCTGGAAACAGCACTGGAGTTGCAAGGCCCTGGGCCTCCTATGCCTCATGGACTAGAGATCAACCCCCAGGAAGTGGCTTCCGCTAAGGGCCTAGCATCCTCCTCTTGGAGACGCACAGGCCTCAATGTGCCCAGAGCTTGGCAGGGCTAAGTAGCCCTGACCCGACTTTCAGGAAAAGAGATGAGCATCTGATCTCTCTGGCTTCTACCACTTTTGTACTTTAGGGCTCATATTCCATAACCCATTTTACAGAAGGGAAGATGGAGACCCTGAACATCTGCTCAAGGAAACCCAGCTGTAGAGGCCAAATGGAGAGAGATGAGCTTTTATTTTGGTGCCAGTACTAGGGCTAGAACTCAGGGCCCAGACAATGTCCCTTAGCTTTTTTTCTTTTTTTGGATCAAGGCTGGTACTCTACCACTTGAGCCACAGCTCCACTTCCAGCCTTTTGGTGGTTAATTAGAGGTAAGAATCCCATGGATTTTTTTGGAGGACCTGGCTAACTTCAAATTGCAATCCTCAGATCTCAGCCTCCTGAGTAGTTAGGATTATAGTCATGGAGCCACTGGCACCTGGTGATAGGTGAACTCAACCTTCTGACCCGCAAGTCTACGTAGATCCCAAACTCACATTCCTTTCCTTGAATCCACTCAAGTCTTTTGCTCCCTAAATTTCCTATCTGTAAAATGGGGACGATAGACTAACACGAACTCTTGTTCAATTAATTTCTTTTGAAACAGGATCAAATATGAATAAACTAGTGAAAAACATGGGACCTTTCCTCATGAGGTTGTCACGAGGATTAAGGAAGCGCACGCACAGAGCCACCAGTGACTGGTGTATAGAAATCCTCAGTTGGGATCAGTTATGGCACTTATTAATTAATTCAGATAACAAATGATATATCTCTCCTTTCATTCTTCCCTCCTGTGGCATGAACCGGCTCTTCTGCTTTAATCATTTCCGCATACTTTCTTGACCCTGTGACATTGAGAACAGGGTGAGGGTGTTTTTCCTGATCCATGAAGGTGCCATTCTTCTGAGGAAAGGCATCAGAGAATCCAAGACTCTGGTACCATGGAATTAACCTCCATCGTCCTCCTCTTCACTACAGACCCTGCTGTGCCAGTAGGAGATGCCTGCTACCTATGCCCCATCTTTCCTAGGTGCTGCTTCCATTTTTCGCTCTCTCTTTTTCAGAACAGCTCCATCAAAGAGCCATCTGTGCCAGGGAAGACCACTTTGAAGAACTTAGCAAAGCCAGAAGGAGGAGGAGCTCCCAGCTCCCTGCTGCCTGCCCTCTTTTCCAGCAGGAAGCAGTAGAAATTCCTGGGCATAGATGCAACCTGGAAACCAAGGCTCAGCCCACACCATGAGACTAAGCCCTAGCAGGGACCAAGGACCAGAGTAATGCAAAGTCCCTGGCTGACTGCGTATCAATGGTGGGCTGGGTCAGGGTCCAGGTGTAGATAGATCTGGAGATGAATTATTTCTTCATCGGCTTCAACTTGGAGCAGCACCCTGGGCTCTCTCTGAGCTCGCTGAAGCCCAAGAGCAGAAGCTGAAGAACCACAGAGAGTAGAGAAAGGGGTTTCTGGCGAAAGATCTGTTTATTAAAACACTTTTTTGTTTGTAAAGGTGAGTTTTGAGACTCAATAGCAAAAAAACCCAGCTAGTTTTTTCTTAATTATCTACTGTGTCCTAAGAACTTACTATGTGCCAGGCAATGCGTTGAACAAGGAGACTTGATTCCACTCTTAGTTTTGGGGGAGGAGGTGGCTGTTACAAACGCTGACCCCATTCTGGTCCTACTTGTTATCTTGTGAGTTTGAGAATTTAGTGTACCATCCAGATTCATAAAGGAGGTGACAGAGGTCCCGGTGGAGAACAGTTTGCATGATCTCCTAGACCCATGTTTCAGGAGTTCCCAGACTTGAGTACTGTGCCAAGCCCCACCCAACCTTGGGAGGGGTCACATAGTACAGTCACAGCTATAACTCCCACCCTCCACTCAATCCCAGGCCACCCGGCAAACCTTACCATGCTCACATTAATTACTTCTCCCTGAGGTTAATTTGTAAGGAGACAGTGTAAATGTGTTATTTAAATAGTGAGTATTAAAATCATGCCAGGGGTTGCTACACAATAGGTAATTATTACCAGCAACACAATTGGGAAAATAATGCAGTCAGTTCTATTTAGCTCTTCCTGCTAAATCCAGAGTTAATCCTGAGAAGCAAACAACATATTCAATGCATTTGTGTATTTATTCAACCATATAGTTCATACTTCCAAATTGAAGTCACATTGGGAACTTTTTCCAAGAAACACATGCTCACTTCCTGGAGTTGGGAGTTTTCAGAGCACACTGAACTATTTATCCATCCATGTATTTGTGCATTTATTCATTTGCTTACTGTGTTGTATGTTTTTATAGCTCTCCACTTGCTGTGTTGGCAAGTTGGCAAAGTTGTTTTTCATTCACAAATTGAGCATGAATTAATTTATGTCTATTTCTCATTCAGTTCTATTCATTCCCACTCCCATTGGCAGTATGTTCCTTCTGTCCTTCTTGTTCCTTTACATCCTTGGGTTCTTAATGGACCTATGGTTACTTCATCCATTCATGGATTCATTTGTGTGTGTGTGTGTGTGTGTGTGTGTGTGTGTGTGTTGTTGTTGATACTAGGGCTTAAACTCAGGGCCTGGGTGTTATCCCTGAGATGTTTTTCTGCTCAAGGCTTGTACTTTTTCCCTTGAGCCACCGCTCCATTTCCAGTTCTTTGGTGGTTAATTGGAGATAAATATTTCATGGACTTTCCTGAGCAGGCTGACTTTGAACTGTGATCCTCACATCTCAGCCTCCTGGGTAGTTAGGATGACAGGTGTGAGCCGCCAATGTCTGGCTCATTCTCTTATTTTTTAGCGTATGGGTTCATTCGTCCACTTGTGCCTTCACTGTGGTTTTGCTCATCACTTTGCTTCTTGGTTCATTGCCCCTGGATTCATTCATTTATCCCATGCTTCCTGCACTCACTCATCTAGTTGTGCAGTCATTTATCCATCCACTGAGCAATGTATGACATTCACATACTATGTGTCGGGTGAGTCTTTCTGATATGACTGTAGCCAAGCCCTTTGGCACACGTTGGACATTTCAGTAAGGATCCTGGAGCTTATCTTTTTAAAACGAATCTTTTTACTACACTATACTGTACTCCAAGGCTTACATAAATAGGGGTACATGACTCATAGAGGAATGGTCAGAGCTAGTCCATGGGAATGTCACCTGTCTCCCTGCCGGCCACTGTCCCTCCCCATTGGGACAGTCAGCATCCTGCTTTTTGCTGTCGTGTGTCACCTGTGTGGTCTCCGCAACGTCTTGTGATCACACTGCCTTGTACTCCTCTGGGTCTTGTTTCCACTTTGTCTAGCATTCTGTTTGTGTAATTTTTGCAGATTGGCACGTCAACCTCTGCACTAATCATTCTGGAGAGTGTGTGTGGTGTTCATATATATTTTTGGGCATGTAACTATCTACCCGCATGACTCTGGGAGCAATGTATACACACTTCCTGGTGTTGGGGCTGTTACTAGCAGGGCCTCTGTGAAATTCTGGCATGTGCTTTTGGTGAAGACAGGAATGAGTTTCTGCTGGGTGATGTGTAAGGGTGGAAGTTCTACGCCACGCATCATGCATAGGTTTGGCATCAGTAGCTACTACCCAGTTGTGTGTGATGCTACCTTTTTTCACCAGACCAGCTTCAGAGCTCTCCCCATGTCCTTACCAGGCTCTTGGGGTGCATTAGGTCCCCCTGTGCCCAGCTCAGCTGCTGAATTCCTTCTGTGAGTCACTGCTTCTCCCTAGGGCTTTGGTGCAGGGCTCAGGATCTCTAGGTCTGATATTGGCTCCCCCCAGGCTTGTTCTGGAGACTCCTACTCAGTCTGTGATGTCACCTGGGGCTTTCCTAGTAAGTAGGGCATCCTCTATCTCTGTTGCTTGTGGGATACCAGGTCTTTGTGTCAAGGTAGTTGGGTCTGAGAGGAAGACATGGAGAAAAGAACCTTTACATACAGAGAACTCATAGAGACTGACAGGGAGGCCTGGTGCCAGGGGACAGACCATTGGACCTGCGTTTGAATTCTGAGTCCTCTGTGTCCAGTGGCAGCATTGGAAGACACTAGCCATGCATCCAAGTATGCAGAAGACTGCTAAAAATCTAGAGATCACTGGAGGTGGAGTGGATATGGCTAGGAGGGACCCTGCTTTTATGACCCTCGCCGGTCCCCTCTCCCCCCTCGACTCACAGTGTGATCTTGGGCAGGTCCCATCACCCGGGAGTCTCAGGTGCCACATTCATGAGCTGGGATCATCTCGCTACCTCAGGGACTACGGGGAGAACAGGAGGTAAAGGGCACAGGTCTGCTCCACTGGGGCTGGTTGACACATCCTCACACAGAGGTGTTCTTCCTCAACACTTCCTTTCTTTGCATTATCCACAATGAAGATCTCCACAGAGCTGGCAAGGACACAGGGGCCACGGACCCCATTGCCCTTGTCCACAGTGGCCGCTGGCTCCGTTCTTACGTAGGATCTTCCTGCTCTTGCCTTTGCTGCTGTTCACATCCAGGCAGTTTTATTCCCATCTCTATCTGATCTTGGTGTTTCATGGCCACAGAGTTATGGCTGGGGAGGGGGAGGGAGAAAAGCAAGCAAGCTGGGGAGAAATCACAGGGCTACATAGAGATCACCCTCTTATTCCTGCCTCTAAGAGATGACACCTTTAACTCAGATCAATACAAACCCAGCTCTTACCCGAAGAAGAAAAAGGAACGAGTGAGCTTCATTTTCTTAGTTGGCTTTTCATGCTTAATATTAATATTAATCTGTTCTTCAGTGTAGGCCATCAGGAGCAAACATGCCTCTTCAGGGCTTTTCTCACAGAGAAGCGATGCCTCATTACGTTACGTGTATTAACCCGAGAGCCGCCTCAGTGGCAGGCAGACTGATGGGCATCGTTACAGGGAAGGCACAGTCATCCTCCGAGGGATCCAACCCGCCATTAGGAACTCAGCAAATGCACTGCGATTGTAGAATGGGAGTGAGATGACAGATGGAGGGAAAGAGGGAAGGGAAAGGAGCTGGGGCTGTAGCTGAGGTCATGGCGGTCCCTGTGAGAGGCATCTGATCCACACCAGCTTCAGCTCCCGTCCTCAGTGCTTACGACTCTGCCTGGCACGTTCTCAGCATTAAACCTTCATGGGAACCCAGGTAGGTGTGTGCTTTGGGTCCAGGCTGATAGATGAAGAAATTGGGGTTTAGGGGAATATTGCCACTTGTCTGGAGTCACCTGTGGGGGCTGATGGGACAGGCCAGGCTGCTGGACCAGGTGGAGTTCCCTCAGCCTCACCTACCTGTACTAGCTGGCACCATCTTCAGAGTCTCCCAATCCTACCCCTCCAGAGCCTGTGAGGCCTCCGTGTAGATGTGGATCAAAACCATTGAAGATAGCAGCACTTCGAGGCCCTCTGTCAGGCATTCATGTAATCCAGGGGCTTCCATTATTGTTCCCTCTGTAATCATGAAGGGCTTCTAGGCAGCCAAGGAGCCCAGGGAGAAGTCTGGTACCTGGCTAAGGATTGAGGACCAGAGAAGCCATCGAGTCTGCAGGTGGAAGATGCCAGAGGGACTCTCTCATCTTAAGGAGGACTCAGTAGTACACCGGACCTGCTGTTTCCATGGCCCCAAACATCGCAGGTGCATGCGTTATGACAGCCTCTATGGCTGAGAGAGCCTCATATATCACCAGTCACTTGCTGTTTCAGTAATTCACACGGCCAAAGGGAATATTTGCGTGCATTAGATACGCTTGGGCAGGTAGTTCTAGCCATCGTAAGTGCTCCCAGGACTCCAGAGGCAGGAGAAGAGGCTGGCCCCCATCTCTAGTGAAGAAGTCTCTAAGGGCACTTATGAGAGTGCCAGTTGGATTTAACTCATAAGTACAATTTGTAAATGAGTACTGGGTTGGAATCCCAACAGGACTAAAAACGCTGGGCTTGCACGTCTACAATAAGCCTAAATGAGTCTCCCTGAAGGCAACATTGTTGATGTCAGGTCATGCCCAGGCCCTAGGGAGAGTCAGACACAACAAAGAGGTTCTGCAAAAGTGGCGTACAGTACCCATCAGTGGAAGTCCCCCACGGGGAGCCTGAGGACCATGCATAGACGTCTCAGAGGCAAAGACAAATGGCATCCTAAATGCTATTATAAGAAGAGCTGAGTTGAACAGACCAGCCAAAGTGGTAACACTAAAGCATCTACTGTTGATTGGCTAGTCAGTGATTTTTAATAATATTGGATGCCAGCCAGGAGCCCTGTTGGAGGATTACAGCACAGATGTTAATAGTGACCTACAGGTTTAAACACAGGAAAATTAGGCAGCTAAATGGAGGGGCAATAGGGAGTCATTGACTTATTGATTGGGTTTCATAGAATAAATTGTAATCCTTGAAGGCCCTTTGGCCACCTTCACTGTTCAAAATGTGGACAGTGATGAGATCCTATCTTACCAAGCCAGCCTGTGAATGCCAAGGTCTTATTTATTATTTATTTATTTACGTACTCATTCATTTTTTGGCAGTACCAAAACTTGGGGCTTTGTGCTCTACCACTTGAGCTATACTCCAAGCCATTTTTGTTTTTTGTACTTTTTGAATCAAGTCTTGATTCTTGCCCAAGTCAGCCATTCCTAGATTTAAAAAAAAAAATTGGTTCAGCTAGCGGGGGTGTCTTACAAGATTTTCTCACGCTGGTTGGTCTTAACCTTAGCTTCTACAGTAGCTAAGATTACAGGCATGAGCCAGTTACTAAAGACTATCTTTGAATTCTAATACATAATTTATTGTGGGATTTTGCCAGCAACAGGTGCTGTGATTGTGGGAAAAAGTGAGGCATGCCAATTTTCTTTATTGGACAGTGAATTATTGTCTGGAAATTGCAAGGGTATGTAATATTCAAGTTTGGTGACACCCTCAGTTTGAACTACAATTTGGTCCCCAGGACTGATGAAATCCATGATGTTTTGTCAATTGAGCCATTGCCTAAAAAAAATCTCTCCTTTTAGGATGAAAAAAATAACAGGTGCTTGTGGCTCCCTTTTGCAATCCTAGCTATGCAGGAGGCTGAGAGCAGAAGGATCGTGATTCAAGGCCAACCTGGGCAGAAAAGTCCGCGAAACTCTATCTCAAAATAATAAAAAAAACAGGGCTGGAGGTGTGGCTCAAGTGGTAAAACACCAGCCTAAGAAGCAAGAGGTCTTGAGTTCAAACCCCTTTACTGACAAGAAAAAAAATCTGGGAATCCCTTGCCTCACAGATGCCCAAATGGTAAAGCAAAATCACCTGTGCCTTTTATTAATACCACAATACAAGATCCTAATATAAAACTCCTTATATCCTAAGGAGCTATAGACATTATTGGCAGAAATTATGACACACTTTTCACTTTCTAAAATACACAATTCCAGTCTCTCAGAAAGGCATTTCGCAGAATTTCTATGATCTTATAGGTCCCAGCTTACCTGTTTAAATGAAAGATACAACGTTGTCCAGAAACATCTTTCCAGATTTCAGTGGACCCCTTACATGGATCCGTTTTTCCCCAAGCCTTTACTCAGCCATATAAATTTCTGATCTTACTCTCAAAGGCCTGAAGGAGGACACATACTGTAGCCTGAGAACTGTGAACCACAGATAAATCCACAAGCCAGCAGCTGCTAATTTCTACCAGACACAGTCAAACATGACTCAAATGACACCATGGTGGTCAGCTCAACAGCCTTAGGACAGTAGCCAGACATTCTCAAGAAGCTGAGGTAGCTGATTACCTGTTCACTCCCCCTCCCCCGCCCAGCACTCTGACCTGGGTCCTCACTCACACTAGTATTCTGTCTTGAGGGAAGCTACAGGGAAGGACCGGAGAGAGAGAGAGATTACAAAGGATTATGAGACTCCTGGGAGGGATGGGATATTCCTTATCTTGTTTCTACTGATGATTTTTGAATGTAGACTTAGATCAAAATGTACCAAATTGTACATTTTCAATACATGTGATTTACTTTATGTCCATGATGCCTCAACAAAGCTCTTACTATCCAGATATCCAGCTGCAATTCAGAGGGAAGTTTTTTGATCACTGTCAGAGAGAGATGGACATGAAGAATTCGCCTCATCGATTACAGGAACCCTAGATGCTCCCTCATTCAGGCAGAGTGATGAAAATCGTGAGACATAGCTCAGGTCCCTGCTGGATCCTTGGGCCAGACAGAGGGGTCAGGTGGGCTCTGTCCTGGGAAAATATTCCTTGTCATGAGCCAAAAAGGAGATAGATGGGGTATCTAATGAGCAATCCTGAGGGAAGGTGGCTGAAGAATGTGGTGAGAAAAAGGTCTGGAAGTATGAGCCATCTTTAAATACAGAAGGGTGTGCCATGTAGAAGAAACAGTAGATGCCCTCCATGTGGCCTGAAGGAAGGACTTCCATAGTCAAAGCTGTCTAGAGATGGGCTGGACTGCCATGAGAGGTGGTGGTCTTTCCCTCATCCTGGGGATAATCAAGGAGTCAGAGAAAGCTATCACAGTGAATGGCTTAGGCTTTAGCACCAGATACCCCTGGATTTGAACTGCAATTGGGATGGGTTGAGGACAAAGGATTTCTCTTCTACAAGTCTCAGTTTCCTCGTCTGTGGGGTCATAGTCTGATCCATTGCACTGGGTTTATGAGGCTTTACTGAAGAAGAATGTATGACACATTGACATTGAGTGTCATGGGGCATAGATATATCCCAGGGTTGGAATGTGCTGGGGATCAATGTCATATTTTAGTTTTCTCTCATGACCCTTAACTGTCACTCCCTGTGAGCATTTCTCCTTCCTCTTCCTGTCCTTGTCACAGCCCCTACCCAGCGGGCCAATCCCAGTGAGTTGTGGCACTGAGGTCAAATTTCCAAGCTCCCTCCTAGCTCACAGTGCTCACATGTGTGAGGATGACTGAGTCCCACCGTGAGTATTCAGATTTTAGGGAGCAGGTATCCCTTTCCAGGGGGTGATCTGGGCATGTCTCTTCCCTTGATCATGTGTGGTGGTTCAGCTTCTCCTCCCTGGATTCTGAAAGGAACTTTAGTTTCAGGCAGAGAAACAAGCAAACCAAAGCCTCCTAATCCTTGTTGTAAATGTCTCCAAGGCTCCCTGAGGGGGAGGCAAGGCAGAGTTTTATCATTTCTGGGTCTTAGGTAAAAGGCCCCTTGGTGAGCAATGGGCCACTTAGCACTTGTTAATGGATCTAAGTTCTACAGACCTTAACTGTTTCCCTGGAATTGATCTTGCCATGGAAAGTGTGCTTGGGAGATGTGAAAGAGCCTTAAATGAATTACACTTTATCAAACAGAGAGAAACAGTAAGCTTGGAACCTGCGCTCTGAGGGCAGCAAGGGCCTGTTTTCAGTGGGGTATGGCAAGGGCGTGGGGGTCGGAGGGAGGCAGCTGCTGGGGAAGTCCAGGATCTTCTCTGCACTCAGACTGAGAAGTTCACAGCCTGAGCTTCACAGTGAAGCCAGAGCCTGCAAATGGCAGGAAGCGAGCTGCTCAGAGGCTTCCCACCATGGCCTGGGTCTGGTGCAGAGAAAGAGCTGGAATCCTGTTCATAAAGTGTCTCTGGGGTTGGTTCTTCCAGCAATCCTCAGGGAAAAAGAGCAAGGCTAGGTTGGAAAAGGCTGAGTTCCTAGGAAGCTCTCAGACAATGAGCATGATAGGAGAGAAGCTGGGGAGTAAGGATGAGACTCCAGGGCTTCTTAAATCCGGCTGTGTTGGGCCTGGGGGTTCACGTAGGTGCATGACGTCTCTATGAGATCCTGGACCTCCAGTATGCATCTTGGCAGTTGCTGGCTCACGGAGCACGTGTTGAGAGTGGAGGGCTGTGTGTTCGCTGTCTGTGGATGTGACACGTATCTGAGAAGCAGCACTTTAAAGGAGGGGAGATTTATTTTGGCTTATGGTTTTAGAGGCTTCAGTCTGGATTCATTGCTTTGGGCCTGGGTCAGAGCAGACGACCAGAACGGTGGGAGTGGGTGGCAGAGGTGTTCACCTCATGGTGGCTAGGAAGCAGGCAGGGTGACGAGCAAGCCCGGGAAAAAACAGCGCTCAAGGACATGTCTGTAGTGATCCTTTCCTTCCAGATGAGCCCCACGAATAAAAATATTTGCCAGTGGAGTCACCTTTCAAGAACACCTTCAAATAACAAATCCTTCCTTGGATAATCCATCCATTAGCCTCCATAATCCAGTCACCTCTCCGTGGTTGGCCCTGCCAGCTGGGGACCCACAACCCAGGAGCCTTTTTATGGATAGTTCATATCTAAACCCCAACAGGCTTAGAGGCTATCTTGCTTTCTCTTTCGGTAATACTGAGGTTTGAATTCAGAGCCTTTGTGCCCCGAGTGTTTGGCTACTGAAGCTTCAGTCCCTATCCCTTTTTGCTTTAGTTATTTTATTTTATTTTGACGAGGGTGTCCTACTTTTTTGACTGGGGACAGCCTCAGCTCAATCCTCTTGTCTTCTACCTTTCACATATCTGGGGAGATAGGCATGAATCAATCCCTCTCCCCCTACCCCATCCAGCCTTGGAAAGGAGATATTTGTCCTGTTATATAGTCCTTCAGAGAAGTTAATTAACTTACCTGAATGGCATGCCTAGTAAGACACAGAGCCGGTATCCCCAGCAGCCCCTGAGCTATGTGGCACACAACAGCTTTGAAGCCTGCTGCCCTGAGGTAAGGCTCTAGACTTTCTCAGTGAAATGAGACTTGTGACTCCCTGTTTGAACTCTTGTTTAGGATATGAGGAGAAGCATGAGGAAGGAAGAGCCTCACTGGGCCCTGTGCTTAGGGAGCTGTTCTTACTGGAGCGAGGGTCTGAGCATTCTCTTCTATCAGGAGAGGCACTGGGGCTGGAGGCCCACTAGGACTGGAGGTTCTGCAGTGGAACTCAAAGGGAAGTGGAGTTCCTGCCCAGGAAGGCAAGCCAGGGGTCTGTTCAGGGGTCAGAGTGTCAGCGAGAGAGTCACTTCCTCTGTGTGCATCTCCATTATCTCAGCATGAGAGCACTAGGCCTGGTGTCTGTGAAAGGTCCTTCTAGCTCTAAAGTCTAGGATTCACACTGGGGTTATAGCAGGGCAGCCTCGTTGCATTATAGAAGAGGTGGCATGTGATCAACTAAGCTCTATTCACATTTTCCCTCTCTCTCTCTCCTTGATTCTACACATTTGGCTAGTAGCAGAGGCTTCCCCAAGATGGCTGAACATCCAATAAGATCTGTTTATATCCCCTGGGACATGTGCTGGACCTGCTGAGCTTTCAGGGCTCAAGGTAGCCACAGTGCCAACTCTCTCCCACCCTGGAGCTGCTTGGGCTGTCATGATCTTTTGGCTGTTGAGCTGCTGAGCCTTGTATCCATCTGCCACACTCCTCCCCCCGCCCCCCCCCCCCTCCCAGCCTTGGGCCCAATTCTCTATTGGGACGGGGAGACACCCTGTGTTTGGGTGGCTGTTCATCCTGACCTGACAGAGGCTAATGGTGGCTCTTGTAGGGCTGTGTGGGCCCTCTGTGTGCAGCCTAGGGAGGCCTAAAGCCTTCAATTATCAGGAGCAAGGCCTTTGTGTTTCCTTGCTAGACTGAGTTTCTTCTGAAGATAGCAATTAAAGCACACATTAAGAAGTGTCATCCTGCCTCCCCCTAGAGGCTGAGAAGAGGGCATGACATAGATCTAGAAGGAGGCTGAGATACTAAGCCTGAGAGGCAGAGTCTCTGCTTATGGGGAGAGGGGTCCCCAGTGTAATTTCTGCACTTTCCTGGAGGAGGCCGGGAAAGGGGAGCAGGGCAGGGAGCCCTGGAGGAGCCAGATACCCTGGGCTTTCCATCCAAGTCCTTTTTCTTCTCTGCTGTGTAATTTTGGGCAAGTTGCTTCCCATCTCTGGACCCCTTTTCTCATCTGTAGGTAGAAATGGTGATCAGCCCTAAAAGCTGCTCATGGATACTGGCAGGGGAAAGGAGTCAGCAGAAGGGTGGACAGTGGGGCTGGAGGAAGTCACTGGTTGGGGATTTAGAGCTCATGTAAGCTCCTTGCTATCTCAAGCCCTCAGCTCCCTCATCTGCGCAATGGGTTCACCAGAGTCCTTTCCTTGCAAGTGGACATAACCTCACCTTGCATCTTGCTTCCTACCAACCCTGGCCCAGACCCTAATACAGACCTGGCTTTGCTCTCTTTGTTCTTTCCCTTTTCTTTGGAATGGCCAATGGGGACACATTTGCTCATACCTCGAGGGGAACATTGCTGTATATGGCCATTAGAGGTTTCTGGCTGAATAACCCTGGTCTACAAGCAGAGTGCGACGAGCAAATCCATTCTGAATGGTGAAGAGCCGTAGGAACACAGCATCCCTGAGGTATTGGAGGGAACTCCTCCTGAGGACTAGATGGGACTAGCCCCATCCTCAGGACTAGACGTGTGTGTGTGTGTGTGTGTGTGTGTGTGTGTGTGTGTGTGTGTGTGTGTGTGTGGCTATGCTGACTCCATTTGCACAATGACACTACCGTTGAGGATGTCAGTTTAATTTACGGGGATTTTTTTTTCTGACATATATTAATTTTATTATTTAAATTAACCCTTTTATTTGGGGACAACTGTAGTATCTCATAAAGTTGTAAGAACTCTCAAGAGAGGCCTTTCCTTGCTTGGTGCCACTAGACACAGCTGTCATCTGAAATAAGATCAGTGGAAACTGGAGGAGAAAGAGAAGAGAGGAGGGTGGCTGCCAACGACCCCCAGGCCTGACAGAACCGCACAGCCACAGGACATCTCAGACCCTGGCAGGGAGGGTCTCCCCATGGTCCCAGTGTGGCCAGAGGAGGGCTGGGTAGGTCCCCGTAGACCCTGATCTACAGGGTCAGCTCAGGACACTGGACGAGAGCAGCCGGGGGCTCTATCACAAATCTGGTTCGGGAAGTATTCTTTTTCCCTGCAGGGGAGCAAGAAGTAAAGAGATTCCACATGCTGAGGCCTCATTTTCTCCAGTGGTGGTATCTAATAAAATTCTAGGGCAGTATGACCAGGACCTTAACATAGTGCAATCTATCTTGTCCAGACTTGTCCAGACTTATCCTTTCCGTGTGTGTGTGTGTGTGTGTGTGTGTGTTTAGTTCTCTGTGATTTTGTTGGAGTGGGTATTATCACACAGCCAAACTATTTAGCACATCATAAGGAAACCCTTCTGTATGCCTTGGTATCAGCCCCTCCAGCCTCATGCCAGCAGCCAGTCATTTGCTTTCCCTCCCAGCACGATGTGGACAGGGGGTGTGGATTGGGACCTCCAGACCTGTGGGGGGAGCCACAGGCAAAGGCAGTGGGGGGACCAGCCTGCAGGCCTGCTTGGTTGAGGAAGGCAAAGGGCTGTGTTCTTAGGCCTCCAGAGACTGTTCAGAAAAAGCTACCAAGCTAGGAGCAGGAGGAGAGACTGGGCTCCAAGTTTCATATGCGTTTGGCTAGGGATATTGTTTCTTCCTCACCTTCTTCTTTGGGGTCTTCTCCATTTGGATTCTTCTCGCTGTAGCAGCCATGGTTTATCTGCGGCTCTCTTTTTTTCCTGTGTTGTCCAGGCAGCACTCATAGCCCATGGATCTACTCTGCAGCATTTTTCCCCCATAGTCATTGGCTGGGAGAAAGCACACAGCCCCATGGAGCCAGAGATTCAGTGGCACTTACATGAGCTCTCAGCCACCAGACTGCCATCCACTGCCATTCCGGAAGTCCATGGACAGCGGCTGTTCCACCATCTTAGACACAACCTAAGCCTGAAGGAGACATGGAGCAAAGCCAGGTCTCAGTGACATCTCTGAAGTCCCCTTCATGCCACTTCTGAAACAACCCATCCCAGGAAAATTCTATTACATGAACCAATGGATCCCATTTTGCTTAAGCTGGTTTGGACAAAAGACAGAAACCCTAACTCATTCACAGAACCATGCCCCGCCCCCCATTCCAAGAATCTGAAAAGTAGAAAAAATGATTAGCATGGCTGGGGAGCATGACTCAAGTGGTAGGTCACCAGCTGAACAAGTGAGAGACCTGGAGTTTAAAATCTAGTACTACTGAAATCAAAATTAAAAGGAAAAGAAAAATTGCTCAGCAGAAGCACACAAGTAGCCCACACACCCCAGATGTAGAAAGAACAGTCAAGCATCTTGAGGCCTAGGAGTCATCAACAGTAACCTACCCTCCTCCCTCCCTCCCTCTTTCCTTCCCTCCCTCCCCCCCTCTCTTAATCTTTGCTTCTTGGTCTCTCTGTCTCTTTGGCTCTGTCTGTCCCTGTATCAGTCTGTCTCTCTCTCTCACTATCTTGCCCTCTGTCTTTGCCTCTGTCTCTGTCTGTATGTCTCTCTCCAAGTCTGCTTCCATCTCTCAGACTCGTGGGGAAGATGATCCATCCATCCCTCTTCCATTCGGTCATCTTTCTCCTCACTGTAGATGGGCACCATTTTGAGCCACTATGGCCATAACAAAAGAGTGGCCTCTACCCTGAGCACGTTCTCTTTGAGCTGGCTTTCCACAGCTCAAAGCCTCTAGTTTCCAAACAGAGGTACCCTGAGAGAAAATCCGAAAGTTTTCCTAGCCTTGGTTGGACACCCACCTCAGCACTGTCAATAAGCTGAGCTCTGGGGGTGGATGGAATAAGAGCAGGGAGGTAGGCTGAGCAGGAAGGGATGAACAATGAGAAAACAAAAGTAGAAGCTGTGGGTTATTTTTCAGGTAAGTCTTGGAACACTGGCCTTCCACGTAAGTGTTTTAGAAGCGTAAAGACTTGTTCAAATTTCATAGCCAGCAAGCGGCAGGTTTGTGATTTACCTTTGAGGCTTGGCTGGGCTCTGTTCCCCAGCTCCCCCGCCCCATTTTTATGTCTCTTCCTCCAATCTGCTCCTCTCACCTGCCATTTCCTGCTAGGGCAATCTGAGCAAGAAACGAGGAGAAAAGGATTTATGGAGAAGAGAGAAAATGAGAGGGCTCCTGAGGTCTGTGAAGGTGAGCTGCCTTGCCTTGGTACCTGAAGCACTGCATAGATTCCATGAGCTCTGTACCGGGGCTGGGTCCCACATGCAATCTCTCACCCAAGTGAGGGTTTATTTCAGTTTTTATGGCAGTCTTTTGTGTGTTACTTGAACAGCGAACTGATGGCCTATATATATATATATATTTGCTATCCCACTGTGCAGGTCTTCATCCGAGGCCTTCTAGCCTCCATCAGTCATTTCCCATAATAAGCTGTGTTGTGTTTCTTGCAAAACCCTGTGTGGAACAGCTTCTCTGCCCACACGGCCCACGGTGATGGCTGCCAAATGAGCTTCCTGGGGAGCAGGGCTGGGGGTCTAAGCAGTGTCTGCTGGCTGGATGTAGGCAGCTAGGCAGGATGGATGGGTTGATGGCAGGTAAACACAGAAAGGAGGGATTTGTAAGGTCCCAGAAAACCACACCTCAGCAGTTGAGGCCATGGAGGGAGGGGATGTATGTGTACTCCTCGATCCTTGCCTAGGAGCTGCTCAGGTCCCTCTAGGGACATGTGGGTGATATTGGGTGATGACTTCACCTCTCAGCTGCTCAATTCCCACCCGGAGTCACAGATGACAGCTTCCACCCGGGGTGGGTTCATAGGAAGCCGACAGTGGGGATCAATCCAGGAGTTTCAACAATAAAACCGAGAGATCTGCGTGTCCTGTAGATACCGAGAGATCTGCGTGTCCTGCAGATGGAGCCCACTCAGTGGGCGGAGGCAGGGGAGGGGCAGGTCCTGAATGAGGCAAAGATGGGCTCCCTGAAGTCTGAGCAGAGAAGACCAGTCTGGAGAGAGAGGAGAGGGCTCTGGGCATGGGAGTGCAGCTGATGTCCCTGGGGCCCATCCGGGTCCTCTGCACCCGCCATGGCAGGACTTGCTGATGGGAGAAGATCTGGCTGGCAACAGGAAGCTCAGTGCAGACTGGAAGGCAACAAGGATGCGACTAGATGGCTTGTGCAAGACTGATAATCAGGGATCATGAGGAAGGCGAGGAGGTGGTCAGAGGACCCGGAGAGGAAAGACACCTGGTTCTTGGAGGATCCTCTGGCAGAGTAAAAGGAGCAACAGGACGTGGCCTCAGGAGATCTGGGATCTGAGCCCAACGTGGTCTCTAAAGCTGCTGTGTCACTTGGGTTGAGTTGCTCATTCTCTGGGTTTCACCTATACATCTGCAGAAGCAGGTGATTTCTAAGATCCCTCCCAGACTCGTGAATCTTTCAGGCTCTGTGTTCCCTCTGGCCTCCTCAGCCCCTGTCACCTTTAAATGAGTGCCCTTTCCGGCTGCCTTGTGCCAGAGGACACACTGGGCCAGAAACTTGTGGTGCTGATGCAGCAGCTCTCCAGATTTCAGCATGGTGCTGGGGCTGGCAGCAGCAGGGCTATTCGGTCCATTACAGTCTGGGGCTAATGTGTCCTCACCCTTGGACATGCCATTACAGGGTAGTTTCCGCTTCCTCTGTGGGAAGGAAGGAGGCAGGGGGAAAGGACGGTAGGAAATGCCACTGACCCACATGCTGGAGGAGAGGCTGAGACAGCAAAGTTTGATGCTGGTGTCAGCTTGAGACTGAGGTGCTGGAGGGAGGTGGCCATTATATGCTTTTATTTCCTGCAGGAAGACATTCTTTCTGGGTTACCTCTGGCCTCTCTTCTGCTCCTCAGCTGCTTTCTTCTGGGCCCCTCTGGTCACAGATCCACAGCGTTCTGGTGTCCCAGGGCGCTTTCTTTGGTCTCCTTAGCCTCACTCCATGGAGGCTCTATTAGATGCACAGATTCGTACATCTATTTTATGTTTATGAGTCCTGAAGTTACTTCTCAGCCCAACTCCTCTCTGATTTTCAGGCTTTTCCATCCAACTGCTATCCCTCCTTCCTTCCTCTCTTTCTTCCACCCTTCCTTTCCCTCTCTTCTGTCTTCCCCTTCCTTCCTTATCTTCTCTCCTACTCCCTCCTTCTTTTCTTTCCTACAAAAGTCCTATGTAACCCTTATGAATGTTCACACACAGGTTTGTGTGTGAATCGAACCTGTGGGGAAAGACTTTTTTTTCAGTAACAGGAACAATTTCATACTTATAGGAAGATTGCTGGAGCTGCACTCCCCGGGGGCCTCCAGAAAATGACTTTGATTCATAAACACATCTCCTTCATGCTCCAACGCAACCTGTTTGATTTCCTTTCCAAGGTCTGGGTAATCTAGCCAGCACTTCCCTGAGTGAGCGCAAAGATGGCAGGCACGGTGCCTGGTGCTGTGGAAACCAACTGAGATGAACTGAACCTGAGGCACGTCCAGAGGGGAGCTACGCTGCCGGCTGTCAGGCAGGACAGGTCTTCCAGAATTTAACTGGGGAGCTGCTGCTCTGAGGAGTCCCTGCTTCTTAAACAAGCAAGCCAGCAGCTCAGGATGAAGAGGTAGCACCCCCCCACCCCCCCGCTGTCTCCCCCGGTTTCCCCAGTGAGTGGAAGGGGCAGCCAGAAAGGGCTGAGGATGGACAGATGCTGGGAAGTGGGAGAGTTGCATTTTGTCTGTCCCCAGGAGCATACATGGAGTTTTCCAGAAACAATGGGGAATGCATTGGAATGAGGTTTTTGAAGCTACCCTAAAATACCATTGAAACAACAACAACAAGAAGAAGTTCCAGCAACCTCAGAGACAGCCGATGAGGAGTGAGAGCAATATCTTTTGGAGGATTTTAGGAACAGCTGACCATGGAGGAGGGAAATGATGGTACAAAGGCCCTGTGGTAGATGGAGCATACAGCATGACCAAGAAATTAAAGGAGGCTGGAGGTACCAGAGCCGGAGCCCGGGGTGGAGATAGACTGCTTATCCAGAGAGAGGGCAAGGCTAGGCCGGGAGATGTTTCAGATCGCCAAGGGTGCCGCTTTTATTTCTACTTTTAATTCTTTTGAAATTAAAAACCAGTTTGAACTTACGGCCTCCCACTTGCTAGGCAAGTTCTCTAGTCCTTGAGCCCAACCCCCAGCTCATGGTTTTTTTTGCTTTAGTTATTTTGCGAACAGGATTTCAATTTTTTTTTCCCTTGAGACCTACCCTATCTCCTCCTTCTCCCACAGACAGGATGGCAGGCACATAGTGCTGCACCCAACTTGGTTGTTGAGATGAGGTCTTTCTTGCTAATTTTTTTGCCTCTGGTAGTCTCAAACCATGATCCTCTTGATCTCAGCCTCTTGAATAGCTGGGATTTCAGTTGTGTGCTACCACACACCTGGCCCCCAAATTTTGTATTTTTTTAAACTCAGATTAAGCAAAATTATGTAGAAATGTGTGTGTGTGTGTGTGTGAGAGAGACAGAGACAGACAGAGAGACACATACAGAGAGAGAGAGAGAGAGAGAGAGAGAGAGAGAGAGAGATCTTTTATAGCTTTTATGGTTGGCAAATGGGACCTGTTTATTGTACTGTCATGCAGACAGGAGAGGGCAGAGCTTTTAGAAAAGTGGGTACAGAAGGACCAAGGAACAGGCCCCTTGAGAGACATTTGGGGTAACCTTGTCAGGACTTGGTAAAAGGCTGGTTGTTGGGGTAAGAAAGGAGGTATCAAGGCGACCCTTGGACATCCAACTAGGGTCACTGAGTGAGTAGAAGTGATATCTACAGATACAGTGACAGCAGAGACCAGGGGTGGAAGACGGGGAGTTGATCCTTCAAAAAAGATCTGAGGTTGCTCACTGCTATAGAATTGCTGTTTCCAGAGTGGGGTGAAAGTGGGATCAGAGTAAACATGCTTTAGGCAACAGGAATTCAAAATTTGCTCATTTTACATGAGTGATAGTACGCTCCTCTCCTCTCCTCTCCTCTCCTCTCCTCTCCTGTCTTTCCTTTCCTTTCCTTTCCTTTCCTCTCCTCTCCTCTCCTCTCCTCTCCTCTCCTCTCCTCTCTTTCCTTTTCTTTTCTTTCCTTTCCTTTCCCTCTCTCTCCCCCCTCCTTCCCTCCCTCCCTCCTTCCCTCCTTCCTTCCTGTGGGTAGGTCAGAACTGGGACCTGAACTCAGGACTTCCTCCTCTCCTTTAGCTTTTTTTCAGTTTAAGGGTAGTGTTTTACCACTTGAGCCACACCTCCACTTATGTTTTTTTTCTGGTTGTTTGGCAATAAGTGTCTCACAGGATTTTTCTGCCTGGGCTAGCTTTGAACCAAGATCTTAGATCTCAGCTTCCTGAGTAGCTAAGGGGGCCTAGCCACATTCCCCTTTTTCTTATTGAATGATGTTCCATCCACTCATGTAACTGAAGGGCCCTAATTGCATGTAGTTTGGGCAGTATGAGCATTTGTTTCAATGTTTTTGGGCAGACATATTTTTTCCCCCGGATCATTTGGAAAAACACCTGCAAACATGACTACTGGACCTAATTGTGTTTAGCTTTGTGGAAAACAGTCAAATCGCCTCCTGAATCATGCAACCATTTTGCATTTCCAGTGCAGTGTCACTTTGGTATTGTTTTAGCCAAGTGGAGATAAATCATGAAGGACATCCCCTCTCCTCCCCTTTTCTCCCCTTCTCCTTTTCTCTTCTCTTCTTAGATGGGACATAGTTCTCTTCCCCTTCATCTTGCTTTTATCATCTTCCTTCATCTCCTGTTTTTCTTTTTTCTTTTTCTTTTTCCCAGGGCTGAGGACCGAACCCAGGGCCTTGTGCATGCCAGGTGGGCGCCCTTCCACTGGGCTAAACCCCCAGCCCCTCTCTTGTTTTTCTTCTTCATCTCTTTCTCCTTCTTCTTCTTCTTCCTCTTCCTCCTCCCCCTTCCCTTCCCCCTCCTCTTCTTCCTCCTCCCCTCCCCCCCTCCTCCTCCTTGTCGTCTTCGTCTTCGTCGTCGTCTTCGTCGTCGTCTTCGTCGTCGTCTTCTTCTTCTTCTTCTTCTTCTTCTTCTTCTTCTTCTTCTTCTTCTTCTTCTTCTTCTTCTTCTTCTTCTTCTTCTTCTTCTTCTTCTTCTTCTTCTTCTTCTTCTTCTTCCTCTTCTTCTTCTTCTTTTCTTCTTCTTCTCTTCCTTTCTTTTTCCTCTTTCTCCTCCTCTCTTCCTCTTCCTCCTCCTCCTCCTTCTTCCTCCTCCTCCTCCTTCCTCCTCCTCCTCCTCCTTTTCTTCATCTTTGGTTTTGGAATATAGAAACCCAATTGTTCCAGTTGCATTTTTTCAAAACACTATCTTTTCTGCAATGATGTGCTTTGTTCCTTTGTTGCAACAGATTCTGCAGATTATATTTGTGTAGGTCTATTCGTGGGCATGCTATGTGATCCATTGATCCGTGTGCCCAACTTTTGCTGTAGTGATTACTTTAGTTTTATAGCTAATCTTGGAATTGGATTGTTCAGGTCCAATTTTGTTCTCTTTCTTTCAGATCTTTAGTTACTCTTGGCTATTCTAGTTCCTTTGCCTTTTCATATAAAAGTTAAAATCAGCTTGTCAATACCTCTAAAATATTTTGCTGGGACATTGATTGGGGTTGCATTAAGTCTATACATCAGGCTGGCAGGAAATGACATCTTAATGCTACTGAGTCTTTCAATCGATGAACATGGAATATCTATCTTTTATTTAGATAGCTAAAATATTCTGTATTTGTTACACATATAGACTCTGCAATGATTTGTTATTTGTTATTATATCTAAGTATTTCTTTTTGCATGGGCACAAATGGTATTCAATTATTTGGTTTATTTTTGGTATAAGAAAACAATTACCTTTTGGGTATATTGGTATCTGTATATCTTGGTATCCTGGGACTTGCTATGCTCAATTATTCTAGGAAGCTTGTTTTGCAGAATTTGGTGCATTTTAAAGGCAATCACACCATCTGTGAATAAGGATAGTTTTATTTGTTCCTCCCATCCTTCCATATATATATATATATATATATATATATATATATATATATATATATATATGATGTGCTATAACATATGTATATAGACATATGTGTGTCTGTATAATATATATGTATACATACTCTATCTCTCTTTCCTCCGCACCATTGCACTAGTTAAGACAATGTTGAATTCACAGGGTAAGAGGAGCTAACCTTAATTAACTCTTGGCTTTTGTCTCACTATTAAATATTTTAGCTGTTTTTTTCCCTTCTATATTTTTGTAGGTGTTCTTTATTAGATTCAGGAAATTTCCCTCAATTTCTAGGCTGCTGAGGTTGAGTGCATCTTCTGAATGGTTTCTGGGCATTGGATCCTGCCATATGCTTTTTCTCTGTCAATGCTTTTGCTCAGATCACTTCTCTTCCCTTCTTGGTTGTGAATTACTTTGGTTCTTAGAATGTATTTGTCTTCTTTCTGAATTCCATGTTTTTGGTATACTCTAGATTCAAGAGACTTAGACTTATAGTTATTTCTTTTTAGTCTGTGGCTTGTCTTTTCATTTTCTTAATGTCATTTAGAATATAATTTTCAATTTTGTTAGAGTAACATACTGAATTTCTTTAAATGGATAGCACTTTTGGTAGCAATTAGAAAGACTCAGTGCTGAACATTAAGTGATGAAAATTTCCTCCTTTGTTTTCTTCTTGAAGATGTAGCTTTAATTCTTCCCTTTAAGCCTCTGGTCTGTTTCCGGGTAACTTTTGTGTGTGGGTTTCCACTGGTTCTAGCACCTTCTTGTGACCCGATTGTCCTTTCCTCAATGCAGTTGTCCTGCATATTTCTTGAAAAATCAATTGGCCATAAATGTCTGGCTTATTTTCTGGACTCTCAACTTAGCATCAATACAGCATTGTCTTTTTTGACGTGGCTTTGTAGGGAGTTTTAAAGCCAGGCAATGCAAGTCCTCTGACTTTATTCTCTTGCAAAATTGTACACATTTCCACATAAATTTAGGAGTCACTTTATCAATTTCTACCAACCCCTCAAAACATCATCATCAGCATCATCGTCATCATCATCAGCATCATCGTCAACAACAACAACAAAACATTGACAGGATTTTGACCAGGAGTACATTTAGTATGTAGCTCAATGGGAAAAGGTTGCCTTCTTAACAACATGGAGTTGTTTAGTTGCCTCTATTTCTCCAGGCCTGCTGTAGCTGGTCTCAGCAAAGCTGGTAGCTTTCTTTTGTCCAGTTTATCTCTAGGTGTTCTCTTTCTGAGGATGCATGGCGAGTGTTGCTGGTCACATTTCCGAGGTTCGGACTCACCGATTCGGGCTGTTCTCTCCTCCACGTCTTTCCTGGGCATAGCCAGAGCCTGTTGTTCCCATTTTGCAGGTGATGAATCAGGAGATTGAGTCCGGTGGCACTTTCTACACAGCACTGCTTCAAGCTGCATCCTCCATTTCCTTCTGCTGCACCAATGGCTCATTGACACAGGGAAGGGGTGGGGGGAGACCTGGGAGGACTCAGGATGTGAGGAGCAATGTCCCTACCTGGATGAGTGCCACAAATCCTTCTTCAGTCAGGCCAGGTCGGGGCTGCGCCTTCCTTCCTACTCAGGGATGGGTGAGGAAGAGTAATAATTTTGATAAAATCAAAACAGTGCTGCCTTGAGTTGACCGTAAGGGAGACCTGAACTGGGGTTTCCTGAGGAGTCCAGGCTGATGGATCACCTGGGCAGGGGGGCTGCCATCAGCATCCCAGCTAAGGACGGTGGTGGGTAATTACTTCTCTCGCAGTGATTATCTGAGCCAGTCTGTGGTCTATTTTCCTCTTTTCTTATCACTGAATCTCAGGAAGTGTCCTCCATCGGCCCTTCTTATCTAAATGCTGTTTTTTTTTTTTTTTTTTTGTGGCTTTCTAGGCTAGAGGTGAGGTAGGGATGTTAGGGGAATGCCTGGCTCTCCGAGCGGCCTGTCTGAGCACATTGAACAGCCACCCACCACCATCAGCTCCATCTGGGACCTGAGAAATTTTCTTTCTTTTCCTTCCCTGCTCTGAGGACGGGACGTGTCAGTCTCAGGGTGGCAGGAAAGGGCTGAGAGAAAGGCGCTGTCATCCTTGGGAAATGTCAACTTTAATCCGAGCAGACAGGAACAAGGCTACAGTGTGGGGTTCAGTGAGTAAAGGAAGGTGGGAGACTTGTTGAGGTAACCTGGCAAACACGTCACCCTTGGTAGGGATGGGATGTTTCTGGGGTTGGATTGGCAGTGAGAGACGAGGAGGTGGCTCAAGTCCCTCCTCTCCATCTTCCCTTCCTCCCCCAAGGCCTTGCTCCACCTTGACTCTGTCATGGGGGCGGAGGGTGTCTATTATTACCTTCATTCAGACCTTCCGAGTACTCTTTACTCTGGGACCCCTTCAAGCTAGTGGGGACCCCTGAACACACTTGGACAGTTGGGTATGGTTACAGTGGCAGAGCCTTATCTATCTATGGGAAACACTGGTGAAATTCTTTATTGGCTCATTCATTCATTCATTCATTCATTGAGTGAGCCAGTCAGTAAGTCAATATGTATAAGCTTCTCACTACATGACAGACACTGTGCCCAGGTGCGGGGGACACAATAGAAAGAAGAATCAGATATGATTTCTGCACTGCTGGAGCTTAGCTTACAATGAGAACAGGCTACAAAAACAATCTATCATAAATGCTTATACAGCTGTCACAGGTAACTTGGAAAATATTTTTTTTTTCTTTTTAAGAAATGATGACAGGAGTACAGGCAGAGAGAAAAGTATTCTAGGCTAAAGGAACAGTATGCTCAAAAGCCCTGGAGTGGCAGGTGAGCATGACCAAGAAGCAATCGTGGCTGGCACAGATAAGGGGCTGTGGGACCAGAAGTTCTGCCTCCCTGGTTGGGGCTCCAGGAAGCCTTTGAAGGCCTTGAAACAGGGGGGCTGGGACTCCACTGTCAGACAGCCGCTCAGCTTCTCCTCCGTGTGTAAGAGAGCAGGGGTCATTGGCATTCTTTGTGGCCTGCGACTGAGGGTACCTCTGTTATCGGGGGTGGGGGTGGGGAGGGCAGGGCTGCCCCACCTGCTCTGTTCGCCTGGCCCTCACACATCTGGATGTGGGAAAGTTAGCAGTCAGATGTGCAGCAGTCTACAGAGTGGACCCCAGATCAAAGCACTGGCTGTGCCCATGCGTCAGGCCTGAGCACCCCACGGCCCTCCCAGCCACCGCCCTTCCCCTGGCAGCAGCCGTACCTGGGCACAGACGGGAAAAGACCCCATTAGCCTGTGATGACCTCACCCTTGTCTAACGGCCCACGTCATCTCTGCAGGAAGCCTGGCACTTCTAGCCTTGGCATAAAAAGAGAAAGATGAATCCTTTCAGGGCACAAAGAGACAGGAGGCTTTTTTTTTTTTTTTGAGAAGCCATCAACCCCCCATTCCAGGAAGGCCTGGACTGTGTCCTCCAGGGGCTGGGCAGACAGTCTGTCTGCCTCTCCCCTCTCCCCCCTCCCCGGTGCTCTCCTGAGTGGGCGAGGAGAAGGCATGCCTGCCATGGCTGCTGCCAGGGCCATGAGGGAGCACCTAGAACCTTCCTCCACTCCGAGGTCTCTGATCAGTGACTACACCTGACCTGGGGAAATGGGGACACCGTTCCCACCCTCTTTCTGGTCCTGGAAACAGGATCCTCTGCCTTCAGGGATATTGTTCAGAGCCCTGCCTCAGTTTCCATTTCTCCTTGGCTCCTGGAGGGACCCATCTGAAAAGTAAGTTGAATTTGATTTTTTTTTTTTTTTGGGTCCGGTCGTAGGGCCTGAACTCTGGGCCTGGGCGCTGTCCCTCAGCTCTTCAGCTCAAGGCTAGCGCTCTACCACTTGAGCTACAGCGCCACTTCCGGCTTTTTTCTTATGTGGTGCTGAGGAATCGAACCCAGGGCCTCAGGCATGCAAGGCGAGCGCTCTACCACTGAGCCACCTTCCCAGCCCCAGTAAGTTGAATTTGAGAGGCTGGTGTTCTGCGATCCACAGAACTTTCAGTTAGAATTTCAGTGCTGTCTATGTCATGTATTCTTTTTGGCTCTCAGAGACCCTCTGGTTCTCTGAGTGGCCTGAGTTCTTACCGGGCTTTCCTGGGGGCACCTTGGTGACTTCTCGGGGTACTCAGGAGCAGCAGTCTGTCACACGCCAGAAATCCTTGCCAGTGCCACACAACCTGCTGACAGCCCTCCTGCCCCAGGACAGTTACTCACACTGGCCTTGGTCACCTACTGTCCCTGGCAAGAACTTGGTGCTAACCCACTGTGTGCCATGCGCCACCAGCCACCCAGTTCCTTCTAGAAAGGAACGCGGCCTGTGTTCAATCCCAGGCCAAGACGAGACTGATGGCAAGATGCACTGCTCTGTCTCCTAGAGCCACTTCCGGTGTCAATTTCATGTGCAAAGAACCTAGTCAGGAGACAGAAACAATAAAGAATGATGAACTATTCACCTACTAGAAGGATACAGGCTGCACAGGGGTCCACCGGTAGCTAAGTCAGAGAGCAGCCATTGTAAGGAGCAAGAACTTGGGAGAGTCTTCCCCACCCCTCTCCATGTTCAGATTTCTTTGGGAATTGACTTCCTGCAAGTGTCCAAGAAGGCTGCCTTGGGTCCACTTGGAGCTGCTCCATGGAAAAGCGCCACCTGCTGGTGGAGGAGCTCGCCGGAGGGTCCCATAGGATCAGTGGGCTGGGGGCTGGCTGTATACCACTTAGAAAAGCCAACCTGGTCTTCCCCCTGGAGCTGCGTGGAAGTCAACACCCCCATACCAGACACGACTGGCCCCTTTAGCCCTTCCCTTCCTGTAACTTCCACTAACGGAGCCTACCATCAGGCCAGCTGGCGAAGGAAACAGGTTCACAAGGCCCAGCTTTTGGTAAACCCAGAGCAGTGCAGAGAAGGACAGAAATGGAGTTGAGAGGAAACTGATCAATCCCTGGCACAATGGAGACCCCGGTTGCTGGGAAATGCTCACTGGGTTTGGCATCCGATAACCTGGCAGCTGTAATCTTCACTAGCTGAGTCATCCTAGCCAAGTGACTTCCCCTCTCTGTGCTTCTGTCCCTGCATCTGCAAAGGGTGGGTCTGGTCCTGATGGTGTCTGAGGCTGAGGAGAGCCTGGAGCAGCACTGGCTCTGCAGCCAGTGACACAGGACGTGTCCGGAAGGTGGCAATCAGGTAAGCGTTCCGAAGTACCATCGTGTTTCTGTTTTCTCCTGGCTTTGTGCTTCCCTCATTGATAATCTCGGAACACTCTCATCAGTCCTGTAAATTATCGTGACCTTTGTATTTATCAGGATGCTCAGGCTCCAAATTAAAACCACAACTCAAAGTGACTTGTGTCGTAACGACGTTCATCACTGCACGTGAGGAGAATCGAGGGCTGGATGGGGGTGCAGGGCTGGTGGGTTCTGTAGCTCGAAGACTGTTCTCCAGGAGAATCAAGAAAGGGGGTCCTCTCCCTGCCCCGCCAGGTGTCAGTAGGACTGGCAGAAAGAAGAGAAGAGGGCAAGCCCAGGTACTATGTATCAAACACTCAATGTAGCATGACCTCAGACAAACCTTTAGACTTCTAAGAGCCTCATCTGTACAAGGGAAGCTCAGGCAGACAGGGGGTCTGGGTTCCCATGGAGGGCACCTGGTGGGTGGTCAGCTGGGCATTAGCTTGGTGGTAGAGCTGTTGTCCAGGCTAGTGTGTGAACATAGAGATTGTCCTGTGTTGCTTCTGGGTACAGAGGTGGATCTTGAGGAGATAAATGTAGCTCAGCCTGAAGGGCTTTATGATGTGGGGTGGCTGGCATCCTGTCCCCAGAGGTGTGGGATGTGCTGTGCCAGGTATTTGGGCCTCACCGGAGTGGCTGTCGGCCGGCTGGGAGGATGAACTTCAGAGTCCTCCACAGGGCCGGCCCCTGTGACATTGTGACATTAAAGTGACATTAAAATAGTCTTTTGGGGTTCAGCTGGATTCCTTCCCCAGCTAGCAGCCAATGGCTACAGTCTTAGCATGGCCACTGGGCATAGCTAGCCAGGTATCTCAAGCCGCAGGGCCCCCTTTCTCTGTACTTTACCATCTTTGCTCCCCCTCCACAGATGGCTGCTAGCAAGGGCTTGGCTACCATGGACAGTGTTCTGTGAACCAGCTAGCATCTGCCCTGCTGAGCCTTCTCCTGAGTCACATAACCTCTCTGAGTCTCTGGCTACCTTTTTGTAAAATGGGAACTAGTCCTACTTGGGTTCTTCCTCTGGGCGTTGTAGGAGTTCCTGTCTGTAAAGTGGGCCTGTTATCAGCTGTGCTTTGAGTTCTACGTGCCAGGCACAAGGGTTAGTGCCCTTCTTAGTAAATGGTCAGTAGCTTTCCCTTTATCTATGAAGCATTGTTAATCTCCACGGCCAGGGAGTTGTAGAGCACAGTAGGGCTGAAATAGGAGACCTCTGGTTTCCAATCTTTGCGCTAGAAACTACCAGCTGTGTGGCATCAGGCTGGTCAGCCCCCATGAACAATGTGGATCCTACACCTGCCCCCCTGAGCAGACCTGAGACTCAGAGAGGCGAGTCTGCAAGGGACTGGGAGCCCTGACTGGCATACAGTTGGTGCTGCATAAATGCAGCTGTCATTAAGGGAGCAGATCAGTATTAACATAGCGTATGGATGTGAGACACTGACGCTGGACTACGCTTGTGTCCACATCTAGCTCATTAAGAGACAGTGGGAAAATGTTTATCCAAGCCAAGGCTCAGCTTCCTGGTCTATAAAATAGGGTCATAAAGTACTGCTTAGCCCAGTGCTTGCCCCACAAGCCTGAGAGTACGGACAGATAGGGCTGGGGTCCTTGTCCATAACTCCCCAGGGAAGTGTTTAAAGAGTATAGAGATGATACTGGCCCTGGAGCTGTGACTAGGCCCGGAGCCTGCATCCCTAGTGTGCTTCTCACGGGAGGCTGGTACAGGGGTTCCTTGGAGTGGGACCTGGGGACCACTGCAGCAGACAGGTCCAGGTGAATGAAGCCTGGCTGCTAACCTGGAGGCACATACAGGCAGGAGCAAGTCCCTCACTCCTGGGAGCTCCAGGTGAGGCCAAACAGACACCAGCCTTGGGGCCAGGATACCTGGGTTGAAGCCCCGGCTCTACCACCTTCCAACTGTGCAGCCAGAGCCTCCCAGCCTCGGTTTCCTCACCTGCACAACGAGGAGAGTATGGGTTTTCTGGGAAGGAAGATGAGTTAGCTTCATGAAGAACTGGCTTTGGAGCTGGGCTTCTCTGCCCCACCCCATCATCTCTGAGGGCACCAGATGCTGGTCCCAGGTACACAAGCGACACTTGCTACCAGGAGGCAGAGGGGTCAGGGCCAGGTTGCTCTTGAGCCTGAGCACCTATGGAAGAAAGCCAGCTAGGGTTTGTGGTGGGAGGGGCGAACACCTCTTGGGCCATCACCTGCCCGGCTCTCTGCTGGGACTCTGGACACTGTAAGCAACCCTATGGAAGGGGACATCCGGCCACCTCCCAGGTCCCCACCAAGCCTCTCAATCTCACAAATCCCTTCCCTGCGCAGCCCTGGCCTTTGTCCTTCTGGACCTGGGAGGGTGGCAGAGGAGGCTGTCAGTGGTCAAGGCACATAAGGAGATTGAAGCTTGGCGTCCTTAAGTGACATCCCCAGGATCACCCGATAAGTTGGTGACCCGTGGGGCTCCTGTCAGCCCCCTGTATTCCGTATCAGACCCTCTTCCCCTGGAGTGTGGTGATGCATAGATCAGCCATAGTGGCAGCACCCCCAGCCCCTCTCCCCTGCCCTGCTGTGCCCTCCCCCCGACTCTGTCTTCTCCATCATTTCAATTAGCACTGGGGTTGTTTTATTAGGAGACATTCTTTCAGGAATGACATAAAACATGTCTTGAAAGGAAGCACAGCTTCCGTTTTACCTGTCATAGCACATTTCCATTTCAATGGCATCTTCTTTTTTCTTTTTTATGCATCACATTCAAAACCTGTAGCATGGGAAACCAGCTGGGATGGAGTGTTTGGAGCCAACACCATCTCCCTTAGTACCTGCCGGCTCTCCAGGTGTGCAGGGGCTTCTCCGGGGAGAAGGGAATCTCCCTGATCCCTGCTCCCGCAGCCTCCCTGCCTGGCTACTTAACCTTTCCCTTCCCTTCTTTTCCTTTCTCTTCTTTTCTCTTCCTTTCCCAGGGTGCAGCTTCCTGCCTTTTCAAGTTCTAAAAGACTACCTCTACTTGGAAGATTCAGAAAGAAGGATTTGAATTCCCTTCTGTCTGATGCAAATTCTAGACCCTTACTGAGCTCCCTCTTCACCCTGTACTATATCTTACAAGGTGGAGTGGTTGTGATGGTGAAAATGGCCGGGTAGTGTTGCTATATAGTGGAGACAAGAGATGTTGTACACTGAGTTGTGTCTCCTCAAGATCTGTTCAAGTCCTAATCCCCTGTCCCTCAGAAGGTGAAAACAGGCCCTGATCAGAAGGGCAAATACTAATCCCATATGACCAATATCCTTACAAAAAGGAAGTTAGCCAGATGCTAGTGGCTCGTGTCTATAATCCAGCTGACACAGGAGGCTGTAACTTGAGGATTGAGGTTCAAAGCCATCCTAGGCAGGAAAGTCTATGAGACTCTTGTCTCCAAGTAAGCACCAAAAAAGCTAGAAGTGGAAGTGTGGCTCAAGTGGTAGAGCACTAGCCTTGAGTAAAAAAAGCTCAAAGAGAGTCCCCAGGCCCTGAGTTCAAGCCCCATGACTGGCACAAATACAAAAAGGTGGGGGCAGTGGGACACAGGAGTTACTGTGGAGAGACACCTGGAAGATGGAGCGTTGAGGACACTGGGTGTCCAGAGAGGGCTGAGCCCTCCCCCAGGGCCTGCAGAGGGGCACTGCCCGGCTCATGCCTTGACTCACGGCTTCTGGCCCTCACCTAGGTTAACTCTGTGACCAGCTCTCACCAGTGCGCTGTGGGATTGGGTTATGGCGATGAAGAAGCAGCTGTGTTCTTGTCACTCTCTTTCCCCTCTGCTGGCCAAAGCAGGAGAATCTGAGGTGATGGAGGAGGGTGGAGCCCTGAGCCCTGCGGTGGATGGAACCCAAGTCCCTGAGTCGCTCCATGGAGGAGAGCTACCTATTGGCTTGGGGGCCGTGATGGGGGAGGGTCCCTAACCAAACCCGGATAAAGAAGGGGGAGCCTTCCCAGAGGAGGCCAACACCTATGCGAGGTCTTAAACAAGTAGGAAGTGACTAGGAAGAAGGAAGGAAATATCCAGAATGGAGGAGAAAGAACTTGCCATGGGGAACTTGAAAGCGCTCATGGTGGCGAGAAAGAAAATCAGAGCCAGAGGTGTGGAAGGAAGCTGGGGCATGGGTTGCCTTGGTACTGTGTGTGTGTATGTGTGTGTGTGTGTGTGACCCTGAGTCTCCAGTGCATTGCTGTTATTTGAGTGGGAGAATAATAGGGTCACATTTTTTTCCCTCTGAGTTCCAGCCTGGGGCTGGACTGGGGATGGAGATATGATACTAGAGCCAGTGAGACCAGGAGGCGGGCTGGCCTTGTGGACTAGGAAGGAGACTGTGGAGCAGAGCAGGCCAGAAAGGGCCAGCTTTTACTGTAGTTTGGTGCCTGATTTCAAGTGGAAATGGAGGAAGCAAGGGATGAAGGATGATACGTAGCTTTGGTGTGGGGTGGTAGAGCCACTGCTTTGATGAGGAAGAGGAACAGTACTCACTCAGTAGCTCTGTCTGGTTCTTTCCTCAGTTTCCCCAATTTACAACTGCATGTGCAGACCTATGGGAGGTGAACAGGTAGATGGGTAGTCAAAGGGAACCTCAAGCATGAATGCAGAGGCAGGAAGTTTATGAACAGAGACAGCTTTGCTTATGTGACATCTGTCTCCTCTACTGACCCGTGGCCATGTGCCTGTTGTGGTCTCTGCAGCCCCATGGGCAGCCTGATGCCCAGTGGACACTCAGTCCATTTGTGACTGGTTAGGAAAGGGAGCAGATAAATGCATCCAGCTGGCCTGGTTTGGCTGGAGCCTAGGCAATCGCCAGGACTCCTGGATCGGTTGGATGGAGATCTTGAGGACCAGTCGAGTGGGAGTGGGTTTAATTTTCATTCTGTCAGTTCTGGGTTTTGAGCAGAGGCAAAGCATGACAAGAAGGCAGCCAAAGCTGATGGCATGGCTAAGCTGGTCGCTTGGGAGCCAAGAAAGGGGCTGTCCTTGTCATGGTTGTGATGTATCGTTGCAAAAAAAAAGCACCTCCTGAAATTCCCTGGGTGGATGACAATAAGGGAGACTGACTGTGTGTGTGAGGGATTTCTGTCCAAGCTGGCCTTGGATAAGTGTCACCTCTGCCCTTCCTGAGCTAGGCCCTGCTCTGTCTCAGTGAGCCATCTTTCCATGTCCAGCAACAGCAGATGCTGTGAAGAACAACTCCATCCATGTTCTCCCCAGAGCCTGGGGAGTCAGGCTGCACCCCTGGCCCCAGGACACCCTGCCCTCTGCCCTCTTCCTATCTGGGGAGGTGACAGGGTGGCATGGCTGGAGCAGAGCCCTTGTTTCGCACTCACAGAGCAGAGCTGGATGCTCTCCCTGCAGCCAGGCCTGTTCCCCTGGCCAACTGGTGAGGATGCTGAGCCCACTTCTGTCTGTTTCCCCCCTGGACCAAGGATGCCCACCCAGGGTGGGTCTTTGATGGGCTCCCATGCTACCACGTATCCAAGCAGCACAAAAGCACAGGGCTAAGGGCAGCATAAGTAACATCTCTGCTCTTCCCCCATACAAAAATCAATTGCAAACAGATAAAAGATCTCAAGGTAAGATCTAGAAACTGTTAGAGGAAAACAGGGAAAACCTTTGAAGATAGAAGTACACTTAATATTTTTTTTCCTGAATAGAATCCTAATTGCTCAGAAAATAGCAAGAATTGAAAAAAATGGGCTTGCATTGACAAAGCTGCTGCACAGCAAAAGAATAAAATGCCAGAATCAAAAGAAAACGTACAGAAGAAGAGATAATCTTTGCCAGTTATTCATTTGATAAAGGATTCATATCCAGGATATATAAAGAGCTACAAAAATTAAACAAAAAACCTCAAATAATTCAACTAATAGATTAGAACAGCTAGTGAACTAAACAGTTTCCAAAGGAAGAGGTACCCATGGTTTAGAAATATATGGAGAATATTCAACATAGAAAAAAATGCAAATCAAAACACCATTGATTACCCATCCATCCATCCCAGTCAGAAAATCCATCATTAAGAATGAAAGCAACAACAAACATTATCTAAGATGGGGGTATATGATATGTATATGCATATACACGCGCATGCGCGCGCGCACACACACACATATATACGCACACACACACTCTGTTCTGGTGAGAATATAAATTAGGGTAGCCACTGTGGAAAGCAGTATGGAGCTTCCTTACAAAACAAACAGCTAAAAGAAAAAAAAATCCCTAAAACAAGAGATAGAACTACTATATAATCCTTCTATATTACTCCTGGCCACACATTGAAAGGAATTAAGTCAACATACAGCCGAAATACCTGTACACCTGTGTTTATTGCAATACTATCCACAATAACAAAGCTATGGAATTAGCCAGGTGCTAAACGACCAACGAGTGGATAAAGAAAATGTAGTGTCCATACACAACGGAGTATTTTTCCTCCATAAAGAATGAAATTGTTTTTTTTTTTGCAGGAAAGCAGATAGAACTAGAGACCATCATGTGAAGCAAACTAAGCCAGAACAAGAAAAATATAATATTGCATGGTGTCTCATAGATGGAATCTAATCTTCAAAAGCAATGGCAGGAGTGTAAAGCAGCTGGTTTGGAGGTGGATACCAGCAGGAAGGGGGAGGTGAAAGGAGAGGGTGAGGGGGAAAATGTGATTCAAAACACCTGTATGGAAACAGAACAATGAAAGGTGTTGAAATTGGTTCAGGAAGAGGGAGAGAGGATGAGGGAGAGACACAGAGGGGGTAATTTGACAAGGGCACAGAACATTGTACGCCTGTGTGGAAATATCATAAGGAGATCTCTCTGTGCAACTGCTATCTGCAAAGATAATGCAAGAGCTAATCCACATTCTAGTTCCCCACAAACACTCCCTCCCCCAGAGCACCCTAGCAGGTCTTCACCCCTGCTCCTACTCTGTTTACAAGAGGCCCTCTGGGGCTCTGGCCTGGACACACCCTGTTGTCTCAAGGACAAGGCTGACTTTTTAGGCTGGGGACTTTGGTGCAAACCTTGACTCAGCCCAACTCCTGAAGGACTTCTGCAGCCTCCCCGGGCCTCCATTTCCTCATCTCTAAACTGGAGACAAAAACTGCATCGATGGAGGTCTGCGAGTAAAGAGGTGAGTGCATGTGAAATCTTGAGCACAGTGCCTGGGTGTGTGGAAAGCTCTTGGCGTGGTCTTCTGTGATTTGTTCCTTGTATTCCTCCTCCTCCTCCTCCTCCTCCTCCTCCTCCTCCTCCTGCTCCTGCTCCTGCTCCTCCTCCTCCTCCTCCTCCTCCACCTCCTCCTCCACCTCCTCTATTTTGTTTTATGGGTTTTGTTACAAAGTCTAGGTAGTCCAGGCTGACTTCAAATTCATGATCCTCCTTCTTCAGCCTTGTCAGTGCTGGGGTGACAAGCAGCTACTACCACGCCTGGCTTCCTCTTTGCCTGACAGGACATTTTCCTTCTGAGAGCAGCCCAGCCCCGCACCACCCTACCAGCCCATCCTTGGACACCTACTCCCATGAGCCATAGCATCTCCATCTAAGGTTAGCCAGGATAAGCTGGGTTTCTATCACTTGTACCCAGGAAATCTTGACCAACCCAGGCCTGATAGGGGCAGACCAGGCTTAGCTCCTATTTGGAGGCTCCAGCCCTTTGCACCAACAGCTCTTCACACACAAGGGTCCATGCTGTCTTTGTTCTGTCTGTCCTTGTTTTCTAATGCTGGACACCTTCAACATACCCTGAAACTCACAGGCTGTGCTGAGGAAGGAAGAGAACCTTCGGTGGGGGTGGGATGGCTTCACCCTCGCTCCTCATCCGTGTGAGCACACACTTGCCTAGGAACGAGTTCACCCACCCGACACGGGAAGATTTAACACAGGCTCCACACGGGCTCTTACATGGCTTCAGCATGCGTGGTGGGAGCTGGCTCCCCCAGTCCGTGCTGGGCTGATGTCTGGGACCCATCCCCAGCCCCTCACCTCCAGTGGGCAGGCATGAACGCCAGGGGAAATCTAACCCGCCAGTCTCGCTCTGACAAGGAGAAATAGAAAATACTTTTTTTAATTCCAAAGAGTAAATGTCACCAGCTTGGGAAGGATTCTGAGGTTCTGAAAATAAACACAGGGTATGGAGGGAAGGGGAAAAAAACGGAGGGAGGGAAGGAAGGAGGAAGGGAAAGGGAGGGTAGACGTTGGGGTGGGTAAGTTGCAGAGAGGGGGGGTATCAAGGTGGGGAGATGTGGGTGAGAGACAGAGTAGGCAGGAAGAGAGGCAGAAGCTCTCCTTTTGTCCTTTTACTTATGATTGCCCGTTTACAGTGAGGGTGGGGTTCACCATGTCTTTAGACCAGGGTTGAATGTATTGTCAGATGTTTGAGAGCTGGAATTTTACACATCAATATCTGGCTTCTTTTGGTCTTGAAAAAGTGTCCCATGACACCCAGGTGTCACCTCCTCAGGGAGGCCTTCCTTGACTTCTTCCCGCTTCATGCTACCATGCTACCAGGAAGCAGCCAGAGGAGACAGGTCAGCCACCTGTCATCCTAGCTACTTGAGAGGCAGAGATCCAAAGGATCTTACTCTGAAGCCAGCTTGGGCAAAACAAACAACAACAAAAAGTTTGCAAGACTCCATCAATCACAACAAAAAACACTGGTGATGATGGCTCCTACCTGTTCTCACAGTGACAGCAGGAAGTGTAACAGGAGGATCATGGTCTGGCTTGGGCAAGAAATGAGATCCTACCTCAAAAATAACCAGCACAGCTGGGTGCCGGTGGCTCAAGCCTGTAATCCTAGCTACTCAGACGGCCCTGATCTGAGGATCATGATTCAAATCCAGTGCAGGCAGGGCTGGCAGCCTTGAGCTGAAGAGCTCAGGGACAGTACCCAGGCCCAGAGTTCAAGCCCCAGGACTGACAAAACAAAACAAAAGAAAAAAACAGCACAAAGGAATAAAAAGGAGTGGTGTTGAGGCTCAAGTGGTAGAGTACCTGCCTAGTAAGCACAAAACTCTGGGCTCAAGTTTAGGTGGTGGAGCCAGAGGAGTCTCCCCAGGCAACCTGTTCCCTGACTGTCCCACACTTCTAGGGGCAGACACAGCTGCTTGTGGGGGCCCTGGGACACTTGGCTTCATCAGTGTTCCTGTGGGGGACTTGGGGCTTCCGGGCAGAGTGGGCCTCCCCTAACCCAGGGTCTCTACCTGGCCATGGGAGGGGAGGGGGCTGGGTCAGTCATCAGGTTCACAGGAAAAAAACAACAACATCTGAAAGAAGCCTATTATATAAGTAAGGAAAATATCTAGAAGGAACTATCTCTGGGGATAGGGATTAGAGAGAATTTTGTTTTTGTTATTGGCTATGTAAAATGTATTTTCAGAAGGGGAGGAAAATAAAGAGCTTTCCATGATATAATTCTTCCTTCCTCTGGTTCTCTACTAAAAATAAAGACCCAACCATGTCATATCCTGGCTTAAACCCTGGAATCCTAGCTTTCGCCCCTGGGGCCTGCATGGCCCGGCCCTGCCACCCTGCTCCCCACGCCGCCGAGGTTGGGGGAAAGCAGACGGAAGCTGAGAGCAGGAGGAAGAGCTCAGGCCTAAGCTGGGCCTGCCACCACCTCCCAGCAGCCTTCCTGCTTCATCATCACAGGCTCAGGTGCTCAGGGCTCTGTGGATCACCACAGGTGAAGGCTGTGGTTGGGGCAGAGTGGATGATGACCCTCCTGATGGGGGTTGGAGGTCAGGGTCAGCCCAGCTAGTCCCAAGGACTCTAGCCTGACGTAACCAGACAGAAGGGGAGAGAACCCATGTGGTCTGGGAACCGGATCAGGGTGGATGCAGCCTCTGTGTCCAGGAGGAGGATGCAGCATAGGAGGCCTGGAGAGACAGGAACGGCTTTGAGTGCTGGGTGCAAAGCTTTCAGTTTAACCTGTGACCCCCACCCCACTCCCCAGGACCACCGCCTGCTCTGTTCCAGCAGGAGAATGGGCTCAGGGCACCAATCCTGGGCAAAGGAGCAGAGAGGGAGACGCTGGCCGCCTAGGGGTCACTGGAGAGCCTGTGACAGTGGGTGGAGGTGAGCAGTGCTGCCGAGGAGGGACAGTGGGAAGCAAGTGCACCCATGTCATCAGACATTGGGGGTTAATGAACACATCTGCTCCCTGCTTTGTAACTGGGACCAATGGAGGGGAAGACCCATGTGGTTGGGCTGGTAGAAGATGGAGGGGAGAGCCTGAGGATAGGTTTGGGTGATGCTGTAGAGGTGGCTAGCTTCCCAAAGGTGGGGGTGCGGGGGAGGTGGGTGTGGCCTAGTTGAAGGTCATTAGGCGATGGGACATGCCCTTGGAAGGGATGAGCACCGTTCTTAGGGCCCCACTTTTGCTCTAGATTCTGACTCATGGTGGAATCTCTCTCTCTCCCTCTCCCCTTCCCGCTCCCTTCCTCTCTCTCTCTCTGTCACTCACGCACACGCCCCTTTCCCTCCCCTCCTCTCTCTCTCACACACACACATTATCCCATCATTGTGTTACTGTCTGCCATGAGACCCAGCCTTACCAGGGCCAAGCTAACACTATGCTTGCCAATCTGAATTGTGAGCTAAATAAAATCCTTTTCTCTATATAGCCACTCAGCTTCTGGCATTTTGTTATAGTAACTGAAAACAGACTAATGCAGCTTGTGAACAAATGGGTCTGCCTAGGTCCTGAATTAAATTTACCAACCCCACCAAAGCTGGTCTAGACCTTCTCAGGCCACACATGCAATGGAGAGACAGAAGTTCAAACAATGGGCTGTATTCTCTGGAAGCAAGATGTTTAACACAGAAAGGTGAGTATACACCCTGCCTTGGCCCTGGCCTAGGACCTGTAGATTCATGTAAGAGTTCCATGGAGAGTAGGTTAGGGCATGGTGGGCTCTGAGGAATGAGTAAGAGTTCTCCAAGAGGAGGGGGAACATGGTGTTGTCTTCATGGAGTGGCACTAAGGCTTATATGAGGGCAGGAGTGAGGATATAATTCAGAGATCGAGTTCTTGCTACACTGAGTTCAATCTCCCAGAAGACAGAGGCGGGGGAGAGAGAGAAAGAGGGAGAGAAGGGTTGATATCAGCCAAGTATTTGCGTCTCAGACACTGAGCTGGGCCAGGGTGATAAGAATGCCTGCTGTCTATGATCTTGTGGTGGATTAAAAAAAACGCATTGCAAGCACTCGTATCTGTTAGACTCGGCCACATCTCAATAAATTACACTTTTTTCCCTCCTTATTGGAGGATATTTTCTGTCTCGTGGCTAGTTTCTCTCCAAAGAGTAAAAGGAAAAAAAAAATAAGTCGAGAGTCTTCTGTGAAAGATGTGTTCATAACACAGCAGGGATTTTGCCGTCTTCACTTACAGCCATGAAATTGGACACACGGAAGCCTCTAAAGCTCATTTTCAGGGTGCCTGCCCTCTGGCCTGCCCATTTCCCTACTTACTTCAGTGCATGTACAATGGTCCCTTTGCTACCTGCCGGGCTGGATGGAGCCTTCATATTTGTGCTTCTGCACTGTAGGTGCTGAGAACATGGCTCTCCATACGTGTATAATAAATAGTTGGGATTTTCTCAGTTATCTCTAGGGGGAAAATACGTCGATGTTAGACTGATAAAATCTCCAGGCCACATCCTTGCACACGCACATGGGTGTGAGCAGGAGCCAGAAGAAAGAAACCCCACACCGATGATTAACACTCCTGATTGGGGTGAAGATCCCGCTGTGCAGTTTTGGGATAGTTGCTTTTGCCTCTGGGCCTCAATATCTTCTACATCATTTCTCATGTTCCTGGTTCTGATGCTCCAGGCAGACAGGAGCTACAGAAGTTCAGGTACCAAATAAGTAAGCACCTACTGTGTGCCCAGCATCAGGCTATATCCCAGAGCAAAACAGACCTGTCCCTAATCTCAAAGAACACACATTCCGAGCAGGTTGCCTGCGTGCTGTGCAGCAGCGTATGGCAGGGATTTCTGCTCATTTTGTTCTCTGCTGCCGCCTCCTCTGGCTGCGGGGGCAACCTCTGGAAGGGGCTCATTTTCCCTTTGTGGCCCTCATGGAGGCCAGTGGTGTGTAGTGTGAGCTTTGTGAATGCCTTTAATCCCACAACCCATGGGCTGGTTCGATGCATTGTGAATGCAGCACACACCACCTCCAGCGGCCCATCCAGGCCCGATCGATCCAAACAGCTGCGGCACTGGAGGCTCCTGCCTCCGATCAATGCTGCTTATGAAGCTGGGCAGGAGGGCTGTCATTCAATTTTCCTTCCCCCATGTCCTTTCTGAAACAACCAAACCGGCTCTCTTGTGAGTGAATGCCCACCCTGTGCCCTCTCTGCAGGCCTAGAAGGCTGCCAGGCTCTGACCCAGCTCTGTACCTGATTGGAGCCTGGGCCTGTGTGTTCCCCTTCCTGTGAGATCAAGGAGGTCGAGTCACTTACCCAGAGGCTGCTCTGGCAGGTGAGCAGCTGGGCAGAGCAGATGTGCCCAGGGACTAGGAGGCAGCTGTGAGTGGTCCCAGAGACTGCAGGTAAAGAGATCCAAGGAGAGGCCAAGCCTCCCAGGCCTTGAATGTCAAACCAGGCTGGGGCTGGGGAGTCAGAGAGCCCAGAAGGGGCTTCACAGAGCTCTTCCCTTGGCTCTAAACCTCAGCTCCCATCAGCCCCTAGCACTTCTCATAGAGGCCTATGGGGCTTATTGAGTGTCTCTTCAGTGGCAGCTGGAGAGGCGGTTGTAGATAGGCCCTGGAACCAGCCCCGTTGATGTGTCCCTTCTCTAGGTTCAAATCCTGGGTGGGATAGGGGCCTGTGTCTTTCCTGCCTTCAGCTGTGCAAGGAAGATGAATCAGATCTACTATCGGCCATCTTACAAAGGAGCCATTTGCTGTGATTTAAAAACTATGAGCCATCGCCTCTTCTAGCACCCGCAATTCCCACTTCACAGATAGGGAAACTGAGGCACAGTACATATCAAGAAAGACAGTGCCCTTGACCCAGGCAGGGTTTATCCTCTGGGGCTTGTGCTGTCTGAGGTTGCGTCCTCTTACTTCCTTCCGCTCTCCTGTGTCACTGTGTTGTTCTCTACTGTTAAATAAGATAAGCAATATTCAAGGAACAAGATTGTTGCATCTTGGGCTTGGCCTTGCTGAGCTTAGGACATGGCATCTCCTCAGCTCTGACTCCATGTTTTATCTTTGCTGACAAGAGAAAGAAAATTAGACTCTATGATGTTCTTAAAGGGCTAGACACAGTAGCAGCACATCTCATATGATCCTCTGGAAACTTCTATGAGGGAAGCTTAAGTTTCTGCTATTTAAAATGGAGGCTAATGAAGCTCAGAGAGGCAAAGAAATTAGTCTGAGGTCACACAATCAGAAAGTGCCAGAGCCAAGGTATGAGACCACAGAAAAACCCTGAGTTGTCTAAGTCTGACTTCCATGAGAGGGGAGTGGAGGATGGAAAAGTAATTCATGTTTCTTTTTGGTGGTCAGAGATCATGTGGTCAGAGCTCCAAATTCCATGTCATCTAAGCTGCTCTGAGAGCAGCTGGGTTGAGTTCCTGGGCTGCGGCCGCCTCTCTAGCTGCCCTTGCCTAGAGTATGGCTTCTGGTTCAAGGGCATGGCTTTAAGGCACCAAGTTTGTGTGCTCTGTGTGCTTTGTGGGGCTGTGCTTACAGGATAGTCTCTGCCAAGAGCCAAGAGAGCTGCACCTTGGAGACGCCCACTGCACAGCTACAGGCACCACACAGGTAGTCCCTACTGCCCCCACCCCGGACCTGTTGGATGGAGGTGGTCATTTTGAACACCTCACTCAGCTGCCATTTATGGAAGGCCGCCTATTTAAGTCTGAACTAGCTAGGATGGGCAAGCATGTACTGTAATAACAAATGCAACGACTTCAAACCCAGCCAGCATTTTATTTCTTGCTAGTCCTACCTGTCACTGGTGGGTGGGGTGGCTTTGGCTCAGTCACCCGCAGACTCTGGTGGAAGAGAAGCTCTTGCACCAAATGCGAGGGGGACCCTGGCAAAGTTTGTACCAGCCCCTAACGAAGCTCCACAGGAAGTGACGGGCATGGCTTCCGCCCCCACGGTGTACAGCGAGGCATGCGCTCCCACCTCTGCCCTGCAAGTGGGGAGATGCGATCCCACGGGGGTGTCCTGGCGATCGCCGTGCAACCGGGAGCTCTCGGTTCCAGCAGTGGCCATGTGGCTCCTCTTCCCATCCAGTGCTGTTGGACTTCATGGTTCTGACCTGTCCTGAGACACCCCGGGTCAACAGCGGAATTGACTTGTGAGGGCAGATCTTGGAGTCTGTTCAAAGCCCACGTCTCCCTGAATCATAGAACTCTTCAAAAAACATTAAATAACAAAATAGAAAGCAGAGAAAAGCAGAAGTGAAGTGGGGCGAGGAGCCCTGGGGGCAGGGGAGCAGACTCACACACCCCTGCGACCTAGAGTCACGTTCGGATGGGACTCCGAGATGCCAGAAGGAGGGAAGGGCAAGCAGGTGTGTAGAGCAGAAATGATGGCAGGACCTGGGAAGAGGAACAAGAGGAGGGGGAGAGAAGAATGAGAGGAAGAATAAAGAGGAGGCTGAGAAGGAGGGCAGGGAGTTGTTGAGGTAGCAAAGAATGGGTATGACAGGCGTCGGCTCTGACTTCAGACAGACCTGGGCTGGCAGCCTAGAGCTGCCATTTCCCCACAGATTCTAAGACATGCGTTCAACCTTTCCTCCCATATTTAAGGGAAATCACAGCACAGAAAGTGGCTCTCAGATTTAAAGGAGATTAGGAAAGGAAGTACATGGGGTGGTGTTTGATGTTTGGGACTCTCAGCCATCTTAGTACAGGATGGGCTTTGTGCCCGGCCCTCTGCCAATCAGCATGCATCACCAAGTTGCCACTCCCTGGCCAGGGGTGGTCCACAGCCAACCTCATTTTATAGATGAGGAAATGAAGGCCAGAAAAGCCGATGCCCCAAGATCGCTCAGCTGACCAGTGATGGAAGGCTGAGCTCATTCATGCCACACACGACCCTTGGCTTTTCCTTGTGAGCTTCAGGGCCTGACAACCAAGTTCTGGGTTCAGAAGGCTTGTAGGAACTTGTAGCACCCTCTAACCCCACCCCCTCCATCCCTGCAGCCGTCAGTCCCTGGCCTGAGTCAGGCAGCTCCATTTTCCTGAGGAGGAACTCCTTCATTCCATGAAGTCCCTCTGCATGAGTGTGAATAGCAGAGACTAATTGAAGCTGCCCAGTTCAGCATCGCTCTGGAAAATCAATGCTCTTTGCATGAGCATCCAGCACCTGTTTGAACTGGATCTTTGTGGGTTTCTCACCAGGCTCATCTCTGCTTTGGTCAGCAGAGGCTTTGAGAAGCATCCTTGATTGTTTGCCTAATAAATCCTTGTGAAATACAAAGCTGCTCCTGGTATCAGAGAGCCATGGGCCATGCTGTGGGAGACAACAGCATAAATCCCGGGTGCCAATGCCTTGTTTCCCCATCTCCACCTTGACCTTGGCCTCCCAGCTCAGTCCTGGGAAATTGATGTCTTTTACAGTTGCATCTCTGGCTCAGAGCCACAGCGGCAGGACAGCAGTAGAGTGTTAGAGGCATTTCCAGTGGTGGTCAAGTTCCCCGTCAGGGGGCCTGGGGCCTGTTGCAGAGATTGCTTACCACCCACCTGTGTGCGGAGGCTGATTGAGTGACATGGGCTCTACCTGTGTCAGGAGCTCGGGAGGCGGTAGAGGTGGAGGGTGTTCAGGGGGTCTGGAGTCTGGAAAATTCAAACTTATAAACAGCCCGTTATTTTGTGGGTGGAAGTGGACACACGAGCAAAGATATCTTCATCTTGTATCCTGCTGCTCAGGCTGTAGGTACCTCCAGAAAGAAACAAGGAAATGCATTACTAGCAGGTCACAGATACCCAACTCTGCCATAGTGTTGCTGTAGGCCATCACAGGAGAGAACACATAGCTTCCAGTGAAGGCTCATTGTTGCTGCCTGACCATGCTTTCCTTACGTGAGTGATAATTTCCTATGGATTGCATCTCTCTGTGAAGTGTGAACACCTCACATGGTACCTAGCACATGGTAGGTGCTCAGTTAACAAAAGCTCTTCTTGTTGCTAAGGGTAACCATAGTAGGCCCCCACTTGCAGGTCAGGGCAAGTCTCAAAGCCTGGGCATGGAGATGCTTGGCGGCCAGTGGCTTTATGACTTCCTGTCCCCTTGTCACCCTGGGCCCTGAATCAATGCTTCCCCTAGAGACACTCAGGGGCCCATGCACCCTGGTTCCATCTGAGAGACCAATAAACTGTGTCCTCCCAGTGGGTGAGGAAGGTTCATGCCAGGAGCTTCCGTTGATCCTTGGGTCATGACTGTTTCCTTAGGATACATTTCCAAAGAGGATTTTTCACCCCAGATGCCTCTGATACCCCTTGCCAGGCTGTCCCACCCTTCCAGCTATTCACCAGGTGACCATAGGCAAGAATGATCATATACTTATTTATACAAACCGATTAACTAAATACACAGGGGAGAATTCCAGTGGGGGTAACTTCTTTGAAAAACTGATAGTTTAGCTAAATGAATACCGGGGAAGCTGGAACATGTGTTATGGAGGGAAGAGGATTGAGGTCAAGGGGAGAGAGGCAGACAAATGGAGAAAGGGCAGGCAAATGCAGTCATAATACCCAGGGTACATATGCAAAAATGGAGTCAGGTAAACTGTGAGTACAAGGCGTCTTGATCAATGTCATCTCTTTCATGATTCTCCGTCATCTCTCCTAGCCCCCATCCATCTCATCAATTTTTTTCTAGCTCCATTTTGCATATATACAGAGAATATTTTGACTGCAGAATTTCACTTTTATATGCTTAGAGAGGTCTGTCTTCCACCCTTTTCTGCTGTCTGAGAAGCCAGTGTCCTGGGGTTCTCATGATGTTCAGAGTTCTGTAATAGCCCTGGGTTGACCAAGGAGACTGAGGTCAGAGAGGCAGGACTTCTCCAGAACTGCTGCCCCTTCTCAAGATCTCACCGGAATGGGAACATCCCCTCCCACTCCCAAGACCAGCACACGGAGGGCAGCTGGCCTTCCAGTAATGGCAGTTCACTAATTGCTGAGTGCTGGTTAATTGATTAGTCCCTGGGGAACAGAAGAGAATAAAGCTGAGTATTCTCAAGGAGGTGCGACCCCAAGTAGAACATGAGATGGAAGGTTTGCGAAAGGAAGTGGCACTGAGACACATAGAAGATGAGTGGAAAGCGGAAAGGGAGCCACCCAAAGGCATGCATGAGGCAGGAAGTAATGGGTGCAGTATTCAGAGGCCTAAAAACACTCAGAAGACTACAGTATGGAGTGCAGGCTTGGAAGGATGGACAGGCATCAGAATGTCTGTCCAGTACCTAGCAGCACTCCTTCCTCTCTCCCTCCAGCTTAGAGCTCTCTATTATTCCTTCTCCTCCTCCCCCTCTTCCTTCCCCCCCCTCCTCTTCCTCCTCCTCCTCCTTCTCCTCTTCTTCTTCTTCCTTCTTCTTCTTCGGCCACCTCCTCCTCTTCCTCTTTTTCTTCAATCTCCCCCCTCCCTCCCCCTCCCTCCCCCTCCTTCCCCCCACCCTGCTGCTGCTGCTGCTGTTTTTCTCTTTCTCACCATGGTTCCTTTCAGGTTGTCAATCAAAGACCTTCCCACCTAATCAGGGAGCATGCGACATAGAAATGACCAATCACAAAGACCCAAGTATCTACTTGACTGGTTCAGGGGTAGGCACATAGAACATCATGCCCATCAGAGCTCTTCCCTGGGTTTATGAATGGATGCTGGGTTGTAGGGAGCCTTGCCTTATGCTGTGTTCTCTGGCTGGGTGCCTGCAAGCCTGGAGCTTTCTTCCACCTCAGCATCTCTACGTGTCTGGCCATTTGAAAGAGAGTGAGCTGGGATCTTTGTATCCATATGTGAGTGTGTGGTCTCCTGCTTTTAATTGCTACCTGCCTGATTTGCATGCTTACCTGTAGCCATGCCTCCCCCCCGCCCCCCGCCTCCCCTGATCCTCCCCCCCCCCTTCCCTGCCTTTCCTGACCCTTAGTAAAGGCCTTTCCTTCCTTCCTGCACTGAGCCACAAAGCTCTGCCATAAAGCTCTGCCATAAAGCTCTGCCATGCTGGGGGAACTGGGACACGGTCCCCGCCCATCCTGCTTCGAGGCAAGCCTGGATGTCTCAATTATTTACCAGGCTGACTTTCCATCAAAAGGGCCTGTGCAACAGTCCAGGAAACTTTTCCCTGCAGCCACCTGCTGTGAGTCGCAGGTCCCACTGATTTACTGAGCAGAGAGTAAATGATAGCTCGTGGCTCCCCAGGGGAGACCGGCTGGGCTGATCTAAAATAGGAGCCGAGGAGGCTGACCTGGTTTGGGCTGGTTATTTGGGGCTGGTCTTCTGGGATATTCCCCAGATTTGGGATTTGGAATGGAAACACAGTGTCTGGGCACTACTGGCTCTTCTTGGGTAGGCAGCGCAGAGAGGAAAGGTTGTTTGGAGGAGGATGAAGGTTCTGGTCCTCAGCTGTGTCCATGGGCGTGAGGTCCCCTCCCCTCAGGAGGAAGCCTAAGATATCAAGGCTCCATCTCCTCCCACCAACTTTGGTCTCTGAATCTCAGGACCTCAGGACATCCTAAATCTATTCAAATAAAAGTTTATTAACATTCAATCTTCACTCAGCTAAAGCCAATGGCCTTGGTAAGGCTGGCTCATAGAAATCTCTAGAAGGAACTCCTAGGGTGTGGTGTCATCAGAGGGTACCCCTTGCTTTAGGAGAGTCTCACTGTTCGGCACTGCACTTGAGGTGTGTTACAGGCTGGCCTCCAAGACATGTCTAGCCCTTTCTCCTGGCCACAATGAAGGCCAGAGTATGCTATGGACCTGTGTGGTTCCTGGGTTTCCCTGTTTGGCACTCTCTCTCTCCCCTCCCCTCGCTATAAACATCTGGCCAGAATAGACTGAGTCTCCATACTGTGTCTCCCAGCCCACCAGGCAGAGCTCCATTTTCCACTGTGATCTCAGTTCAAACTCAGAAAGAGCTTCATGGACAGACCCTATGATGCCATCCTCCCCCATCCTCTAGTCAGACTCTCCTTCCACCTTGCCTTTCTTCTTTCCAGCATCTTCTATCTATCTATCTATCTATCTATCTATCTATCTATCTATCTATCTATCTATCTATCCATCTCTCTGTCTGTCTGTCTGTCTGTCTGCCTGCTTGCCTGTCTGTCTGCCTATCAATCATCTATCTATCTTATCTAGAAGTCTTATATTTGAATATAATAAAGTTTTCTAACTCAGGGTCTTATACTTGCTAGGCAATTGCTTGACCACTTGAGCCAAGTTCCCAATACCTTGTCAGGTAGTATTTTGCTTTTTTTTTTTTTTTGCCTTGGACCTTGGTACTCTTACCTAGTTCTCCTGTGTAGCTGGGATCACAGACATGAAGCACTGTGTTTGGGTTGTGGATTAAGATGTGTTCTTAACTTTCTGTGTGGACTGGTCTCAAGCTTCCACCCTGTCAATTTCCACCTCCCAAGTAGTTGAGATTTATAGAGCCACTAAGTCCACAGATGTGTGTGTGTATTTTTAAAAGTTGTCTTAGTCGGGTGCCACTGGCTCATGCCTGTAATCCTAGCTACTCAGGAGGCTGAAATCTGAGGATCCTGGTTCAATGCCAGCCTGGGCAAGAAAGTCCGAGAGACTCTTATCTCCAATAAACCACTCAGAAAACTGGAAGTAGCACTGTGGCTCAAATGGTAGAGTGCTTGCCTTGAGCTGAAGAGCTCAGGGACAGTGCCCAGGCCCTGAGTTTAAGCCCCATGACCAACCAAAAAAACAAAGTTGTTATGTGCCATGGTGGTGCTAAGGAACAATCTGAAGTACAAACTTCCTTGAGTCTTCTTTGGGCCTTTCTCTGGCATGCACAGTTACTTCTAATTTTCCTTTTGTGTACAATATATAGCGCATATAGTCTTTGATATCAGGCTTTCAACATGGATAAAAAAGAAAAAGGAAGAAAAGGAAAGATGTGTGTGTGTGTGTGTGTGTGTGTGTGTGTGTGTGTGTGTGTGTGTGTGTGTGTGTGTGTGTTGACACCTGTGGCTTGAACTCAGGTTCTGGATACTCTCTCTGAGCATTTTGCTCAAGGCTAGTGCTCTACCACAGTTCTACTTCTTTTTTGGTGGTCTCATGGTCTTTCCTGCCCAGGCTAGCTTCAAACCACAATCCTCACATCTCAGTTTCCTGAGTAGTTAGGATTACAGGTCAGAGGGATATTAACTTCTCTGGAAGTCACTGTTGATGGAGACACCACCTTAATAACACTGGTTGTCTACTTCTTGGCCTGATCTTCTGTGATCAGAAACAACAACCAGGTACAACAACCAGACATAGATTCTGATATTTGGAGAACAGTGTCCTTTTGTATCTACTCTGGCTCCTGGAAGCCCTGGCCCTGTGTAAGTTGCTTGAGGAATGAGTGCATCATTTCCTGCTGCATGGTTTAGGGGTGTGGAATGGGTAGTTGCTACTGAGCTATAACTAAAATAGACCAAAAGTACCAGGCAGGTGGTTCATGCCTGTAATCCTAGCTACTTAGTGGGGCTGAGATACAGGGGATTGCCTTTGGAGGCCAGCACAGACAGAAAAGCCTGCAAGATTCTATTCTGCAATAAACCAGCAAAATACAGAGCTAGAGTCATGGTTCAGGCGGTGGAGTGCCAATCTAGCAAGCATGAAGATCTGAGTTCAATTCCCAGTGCAGCCTCTTTCCCCATCCCCTTAAAAATTCAAATTAACTATAGTTCATTTTCTAAGTTTTCCCTTGAAATTTACAAGCCCTTGGTTTATTCTGATGTTGAAAAGCCATTGCTCCACACATGGTAAAATTGTTTCTTAGACAAGGAGACAGACACCTGGTGTTTGCTCCTCTGTGATGTTCTTACCTCACATATCCTTTCAAGTTCTGTGTTTTGCTGTTTGTTATGCAGCCAAAGTTACCTGATACACATCTGAAGGAGCCCAGTTAAGGAGGAATGTTGCTTTCTGAACTTCAGTTCTGAGACTTCAATGCAAGTACTGGAACCTAAAGGCCAGGGTTGAAATCCCAGTTCTGAGACTTAGCATACCTGGGACAACTGGCAGGCCATTTTCCTCCTCTCTGGCATGGTTTTGGGATGTGCCGAGTGGGGACAGTGAACAGGTCTGGCACATGGTCAGCGCTTGGGAAATACTGATCTTCGATGTCGCTTTGTATTTCTGAATGTGGCATCTGAAGACTCTGGGATTCTGGCCCAGCTCAGCTGACTTGTATTCCAGGAACTGATGAGGCATGGATGGGACCCCATAGCAATCTGGTGTGTGTTGTTGTCAGGCCACCAGTGGGTCTCATAGAATCCCTGACCTGATCCTCTAGCCCATTCAGGCCTTTCTGGGGGAGTTGAACCCAGGAGATCCAGGTGTTCTGCAGGGGGGTGGAGTCTCATCTGCTAGCTCTAATGGCTTCTAATAGCAGAGACCTGCTTGATCTTAAAATAAGCATGTGTGTCACGCACACAGCACTCAAGGGAGAACATCATTCCACACGCACAAGAGACACTTGCCATATTGTTAGGTTGTTTCTCTAAACACCTGGAGGCCTCTGGGTAATGACTTCACGTAAATGGAGCATCAGAGAAATTAGAGATGACACTGCTGCTTCCACATCAGGCTTTTTAAGAAGTTGGTAAAGCATCCAGCCAACTCTTATACCCTAGTCTTCCTCATCTGCTTGGAGACAGGATGAGACCCTTAGTCTCTGCTCCTCTAACTTGTCCTAAGGTGTATGGATGTGTCAGTTATTCAAAATGTCTACGTGCCAATGGCTCACCCCTATAATCATAGCTACTCAGGATGCTGAGATCTGGAGAATCTTAGTTCAAGGAAAATATCTGCAGACATCTAGGAGGCTCTATCTCCAAAATAACCAGCAAAAAGTTGGGCTAGAGATATGGCACAAGTGGTAGAGTGCCAGTCAAGTAAGCAAGCTAAGTAAGGACAAGACTTTCTGGACTTCACACCCCGGTTCAGGCAAGAATAATAGGGAATAGCTGGGTGATGAAGGAATCAAAGATGCGATTATGGTAGTTCATCTGATGTTGTTATGAGTTGTTCTCAAATGTTATTATCTCAATTCATCCTTATGATTCAACTATGAGGAAAATCAAAGCATTTGTTTCATCTTACAGATGAAGAAGCCAAGGGTTAGTGCACTGAGCAATCTTCCTGAGACCACGTTGCCACTGGCTGAGCCCTGGAACCAGGTCTCAGCAGGGCGATGTGTTCTCTTCAAGATCTGCCTTTACTTACCAGTCTTCTTCTTTTTTGGGGGGCGGGGTCCGGTCATGGGGCCTGAACTCTGGGCCTGGGCACTGTCCCTCAGCTCTTCAGCTCAAGGCTAGCGCTCTACCACTTGAGCCACAGTGCCACTTCCAGCTTTTTTTTCCTGCTTTGTGGTGCTGAAGAATCGAACCCAGGGCCTTAAGCACGCAAGGCAAGTGCTCTACCACTGAGCCACCTTCCCAGCCCAACTCACCAGTCTTCTAAGGCAACTGTTCTAGTTCCCTATTTATGAACAAAGGAATAGAGGTTCAGGGACACAAAGCTCAACAGGACTCAGGAATTAAGCCTTCATGGGTCTGACCCCAAAGTCTGTGTGACTGATGTTCCTCACATGTCTGTTCATGTGCATGTGCCAGTACTGAAATTTGAACTCTGGGCCTTGTGATCTCATTTAGCATTTTTCCCCTCAAGGCTGGTACTCCACCACTTAAGCCACATTTCCACTTCTAAGCATTTTTGCTGGTTTCTTGGAAATAAGAACTGTATGGACTTTTTTTTTGTCCAGGTTAGCTTTGAACTACCATCCTCAGTCTTAGCCTCTTGAGTATCTAGGATTACAGGTGTGAACCACCAGCACCGGGCAATCCCCACAGGTCTTCATTCTTCCTTAAATCTCCAGGAGAAGATGGCAGACCTAGTTTGGCAACAAGACAACAGCTTTGATGGCTCTGAGTGGGTTGGATGGAGCCATTCCTCATCTGGGTTAATGGCAAATGGAGCCTTCCAGGGTCAGAAATGTCCTGGCCCAATTCCCAGAGCAGGAACCCCATGTGTTCCTTTTTGTGCACTTCCACAGATTTCTGGGTGAATAGATATCTCAAGTTACAAGCTGAGCTACTCTGGTAATAATAATGATAGTCATTATTATTATTAATAACAATACAAATGGTAAAAGCAGTGATGCCCACTTTGTTCAATGGCTTCTATGGAAGGATGCACCTCACAGCTACACTTTCCTTCCCAGGCCTACCTGAAAACATCAGAGTGTTTCCCCAGCCTCTGGGGGAGGGAGGCTGCTGTCTGTGTGAGGAGAAATCACGTATCTGCCTATAGATCGGGGTGGCAGGATCAGGAAGGGCTGGGTAGGATGGGAAGGGCAGGCCCTAGAGAAGCCCTGCCAATCAGGAAAGCTGTCTGTGCCCCTGACCAGCTGTGAGGTGGAGAAGTAGTTCTGCCTCTTGCCCCTCGGTCTCCTCATCTGTAAAATAGGGACAAGAGTGGCCCCTAACTCATGAGTTGCTGTGAAGATAAAATGATTTCATCTGGCATAAGCTCTGAACCGGCCCTGGCATATCGGTGTTCAATACATATTAGTAAGCGGGCCTCGCTAGTATTACACTTGCTTGCCTGCTTCAACAACTGAAAACACAAACAACATATGTCAAACGACCAGTTTCAAGACATTAGGCATCAATCAATGAGGAGAATGATCCCTGAGAGATGGGAAACAGCCCTATAACCCTGTAATAGTCTGGACAGATTATTACAGACTGGGGATATGAAGGAGGGGTCTAGGAAGATGTAGTTTTCTCTGAGCAGAGACTGAGCTGAGCTGCAGGCAATGAGGCAACTTGAGCACTTGAGGCAGAGCCCCAGAGATGAGAAACCTGCTCAGAGTAAGACAAGGTATTCACAAGCCTTGAGCTAAGTACTGACCAGGGCATGGTGTGGGAGGAATCTACTGTTACTGACGATTGGGGGGAAAGTCACCAGACTGCTTGAGGGAGCAGCCCTGAAACAGCACCCATCCTCACTGGTCTGTCAGTGTTAGGCCACTGTCAGTGTTCAGAAGGATCTTGCTTCGGTAGCAGGGGAAAATTAGCCCTAGATTAAAAGCCGCTCTTTTCCTATGTAGCGAGTTTAAAAGCCAGAATTGAAAGATGTCACGTGTCCATGATTCTTAACCCTGCTTACTCCAGAACAAGGTTTAAGAGCATTCACAAGAATGCAAGTATCAAGTGCTCCAGGAGGTAAATTTTATAATGTTTAGTATTCAATCAAAATACTGCGGAACGCTTACATGGGGATGCAGGCTGACCCATTGTGATGACGACATGTACAGGACACTATGTTGAAAATGAACTTTACAATGTCGGGGTGGGGGGGTGGGAGCAGTTGGGGAGGTGGGGAGGGAAGTGATGGTAGGGGGAAAACAAAGGAGGAGGTAGCAATGCTCGTTATAAAAGGTACTCATTACCCTACTCATATAACTGTAGCCCCTCTGTACAATAAATATATATATATTAAAAAAATAAAAAATAAAAGAAAAACTATACATGTTAAATCAATATGTGTATAAAAATGTGCTCAGCCTTAACAAGAATCAGGTAAATACAAATGAAAGCCATATTGAGTTACTATTTTAAACTCACCAACTAACAAAATAAATTGAATGAGGTCAAGGGTTCAAAATGATGTAAGGCAACATGAAGTTCCATGCAAAGGCTCAAGGAATTGTAAAACAGGCAAACTATTTTAAGAAACAACTTGGAGTTACTCAATAAAGCTAAAAGTGTTCATAAAAAAATTCTAGGCAAGCAAAAAAAAGTATTGAATGTGTATGAAAGTCAATCTTCAATCAAAGCCAGCTGAGAATGGACACAAATTATAGAATTAGGAGGTACAAAGAACAAGAGTAATTATCATAGTATTTTTGAAACATAGTATGTTCTGAAACAAAGGAGAAAGGCTGAAAACAATAAGTAGACCCATGTGAGATTAATGCAAAGCCCAAATGGTTTCAAGAGATGGAAATAAAAATGTGTGGGGTTAAACACACACACACACACACACACACACACACACACTCACATACACACAAGCCAGGTGCTGGTGGCTCACACCTATAATCCTAGCTACTCAGGAGGCTGAGATCTGAGGATTGAGATTCAAAGCCAGTCTGGACAGGAAAGTCTGTGAGACTCTTATCTCCAATAAATCACTCAGAAAACTGGAAGTGGTGCAGTGGCTCAAGTGGTAGAGCACTAGCCTTGAGTTAAAGAGCTGAGGAACAGCGTTCAGGCCCGAAGTTCATGCCCCATGATCGACAAACAAACAAACAAACAAACCCACAAAACACCACACTACAGTATTGGCAGCTTTAGACACTACAAAAAAGAAGGCTGACTAACAGTGATGTAGAAATACATAGCATCAAAATGACATACAAAGACAAGCCAAACAAAAACTTAAAAACTTCAAGCTGCTTATGCATGTACTTCTGGTCTTTGAAAGTTAGCAGGGATCGGAAAAAAATATTTGAAGGACAAAATGGGAAAATTCCTCCCAGATTTGATGACGACTGTAACACATAGCTCCAAGGAGCTCCATTCTTGGCAAGCATACCATTAAAATGTTTCCCAAGGCTAATGACAGAGAGAAAAACCTTAAAAGTAGGCAGAGAAAAGAAGACACATTACCTACTGAGCAACAAAAGAGGATGGAAGAGTTGTCATCTACAACAACTTGTTGCTAGGCACAGTGGTTGAAGCCTGTAAGCCTAGGTACTTAGAGGCAGAGATTGAGAATTGCAGTTTGAGGACAGCTTGGCTTGAAGGTTCAAGAGATTCCATCTCAACCAGTGGCTTTTGTTATCCTGGATACAGGCTGTCAACTCCAACGACACAATAAAGCACAAGCAGGAGGATCACAGTCCAAGCCACCTCAGGCATAATGTGAGACGCTAGCAAAAAAATAACCAGTGAAAATGGGGACTGGAAGTATGGCTCAAGCATTAGAGGCCTGCCTAGAAGGATGAGGTCCTGAGTTTAATCCCCAGTACTGAAACAGCAACAAACAACAAAATAGCCAAGATTGAGAGGCTGAGGCAGGGAAGTCTTGAGTTCAAGAACAACTTGGGCGATATACTGAGATCCTGTCTCAAAAAAATAAAAACCCAAACTAGCTCCAAAAAACCCAAATGTAAAATGCCAACCCCCCCCCCAAAAAAAAGCCCTAAAGCTGGTATCATTCATGCTTGTAATCACAGCACTTGAATAAAAGAGATGGGAGGATCCTATGTTCAGAATCTCAACAAAACCCCAACAAAAGCCCAGGAGACAAAGAAGTAAGATGTTTAAAGAACTGTCTATTGACAGTGAAATGTTTTTCAGAAACGAAGACAATGTGAAGATGTTTCCAAATATACAGAAATGGAAGATGAACGATCTCATCACTAGACTGCGTGTTCCAAGAACTCTTCAAGGCCGGTAGGAGGAAAACGACACCAGATGGGAATGAAGGGTCCCCACATCCAGAGATCAAGAGCTCTGAAAATGGCAACTGTTACATCTCTTTCACAGATAATTGGCTACTTAATACTTATTATGTAGAAGTAAATGCATGACAGCGTTAGCACAAATATCGGAAATGGCTGTTGTCAGATTTTCATACTAAATGTGAAGTGGCATATTATTACTTGAAAGTAAGTCTGTGATCAGTTAAAAAACATGTACTATGAGCTCTCAGACAAAGAGCAAAATAACAACATAAAAAAGCTACAACTAGGAAGCCTAGAGAGGAGATAAAATACAATCATAAAGCTTGCTAAACTAGTCAGGCACTGCTGGTGGCTCATATCTGTAATCCTAGCTACTTAGGAGGCTGAGATCTGAGGATCATGGTTCAAAGCTAGCCTGGGCAGGAAAGTCTGTGAGACTCATCTCCAATTAACCGCCAGAAAATGAGAAGTGGAGCTGTGGCTCAAAGTGGTAGGGTGGTAGCCTTGGGCAAAAATTGCTCAAGGACAGAACCTAGGCATTGAGTTCAAGCCCCATCATCGTCCTCCCACCCCCTGCCTCCCAAAGCCAGAAATGGAGCTGTGGCTCAGGTGGTAGAGTGCTAGCTTTGAGTACAAAAATTTAGGGAAATTACCTAGGCTCTGAATTCAAGCCCTATGACTGTCACAAAAAACAATAACATCAATAAAAGCATTTTCCAAAGGAATTCAAAGGAAGGCCAAAAAAAAAAAAAAAAAGAAAAGGAAAGAAAAAAGGTAAAGAAAGGACAGATAGAAGAACAAAAAGTAAGAATACCACAGTCATTGAAACTTGACTGTATCAGCGATCATACTGTGTCACATTACATGTGTCCAATTGAAAAGCAGAGACTGTGGTTGGAGTCATAGCTCAGTTGATAAAGTGCCAGCCAATGAGCAAAGCATCAGGTACTGAGTTCAAGTCCCAGACTGGCAACAACAAGAACAAAACAGAATAAAAGAAAACCTTTGTTTTTTAAAGAGATGATCATACTGGAGAAAACAGCAAGCCCAAGCTATGGACTGCTATCCATCTACCACTTTAGATCTAAGGACAGAAATAGGCTAAAAGTAAAGGATGGGGAATGTATACTATGCAAAACTAATTGAAAGAAAGCGCGATGTCCACACTGATAACAGACGAAATAGATTTCAGTGGAAGCAACATCATCAGAGATAAAGAGAGTCATTCAGCATAATAAAAGTATCAAATTCTCAAGGGATATATAAACCCTAAGTGTTTACAAACCCGATAAAAGAGGTCCAAAATTTATGATAGAAAACTGATAAAACTTCAAGAAGAAATAAACCAACCATTGGGATGGAGATTGCACTAGCCCGTTCTCAGTAATTGAGAAAACAAGTAGGAAATTAGAAAGCATGTAGAAGATGTGGGCATCTCTGCCAACAACTCAGCCTAATTGGCATTTATAGAACACTCAAGCCAGCAATGGTGGAATATCCATTTTTATCAAGGGTACAAGGACATCGACTAAGACAGATAACTTTCTAGGCTCTGCAAAACAAATCTCACACTTTATTTCTAACAATGTATGTTCTCTAACTACAAAAGCATTGAGTTGGAGACCAAGAGGAGAAAGATATCTAGAAAATATCCAAGTATTTAAAACAAAAGTAGCATGCTTCTAAATAATCCACAATGCAAAAGAAGAGATCCAAAGGGAAATGATGATATATCTTAAGCTGAGTGAAGATTGAAACAGCAAATAAAAAAAATAAACTTTGGGCCGGGCGCTGGTGGCTCACGCCTGTAATCCTAGCTACTCAGGAGGCTGAGATCTGAGGATCACGGTTCAAAGCCAGCTCGGGCAGGAGAGACTGTGAGACTCCTATCTCCAATAAACCACCAGAAAACCGAAGTGGCGCTGTAGCTGAAGTGGTAGAGTGCTCGCCTTGAGCTGAAGAGCTGAGGGACAGCGCCCAGGCCGAGTTCAAGCCCCACGGCCGACAAAAATAAATAAATAAATAAATAAACTTTGCTAGCCGCTGAAGTTTGCTGAAAATCACCCACACATACTCATAGTGGTTTTGTTGTACAAGTTCATTGCTTGCCTATAGTCATCAATGGATAAAACAAACTACTGGAAATCCATACAGAGGAATGCTATCCACAAATAAAGGAGAGTAAACTATTGAGCATGTAGCAACATAGATGAACCTCAGAATAATTATGCAGAGCAAATGAAGCCAGACAGAAAGATTACATATGGTACAGTTCCACTTATATAAGATTCTAGAAAACTCAGCTCATCTTTAGTGAGGAAAAGCAGATGGATGGTTGTCTGGGGACAGAGTAGGGTGAGATCACCTTTGTAGGTCAGGATCTCAAAGGAGTAAACGGGAACTTTGGGAGTGACAAATGCTTGTGATGGTTTTTTAGATGTACACGCGTCAGAACTTCCCAAGTTTGCATCCTTAAATATGTTCAGCATATTGAGTGACATTTATACCTCAATAAGCCTCTTAAAAATAAAGCTGAGAGGATTTTTTTTTTACCATTTCATCTCAGGCCTAATGCTAAGAACTGTTCTATTTAATTTTTTTAATCTTTAAGTAAAATAAGATGATGCTTTCATTATTATCCCGACTTTGTAAGGACACCTGCATTGTAAAATGACCAGGATAAAGTCATGGGTTTTGGTAGGTAACACTGCTAAGATTCTGTTCTAAGTCCACCTTACTCCAGATATCTGGCAGCTGAGATTTGAGATGCATTGTCAACGTCAGGTTCTGGTGACTGTGTTTACAGAATCTGAATATCATGTGCATAGACTCTTAGAAAGGAAAGAGGTTTCTGGGAGAAAATGGTGGAGGTGAGTGGAGGCTCAGGGTTCTTGGCATGGAGGGTTACAGTCCTGAGCGGTCATCTCCCGGGGAGGGGCATGGATAACAGCTGTTATCCATGTGTCCCACTGCTCTTGAGTGGGTGGGGTCCCTTGTTAGGGCCCCACAGGATCATACAGCCATTGCAGGATTGAGCCAAAGCTTATTCCCAGCTCTATCCCTGACAAATCTGGGTCCTCTCCCTCTCCCTGTCTCCCCCCACCCCCACGCCCTAGCACTCCTATGGCTCCTAGCTATACCTCTGAGCCTCCTGTTCAGTAGCCAGCATTTCCTATCCCAAGATTCTGAATTCCTGAAGTTGGGGAAAGGCCTGTGAAGGAAATGAGAGGGAACAAGGCTCTTCTAGCCAGAGGGACTGTCAGTTTAGCAGGCTGGCTTGGTTCAGGAGTAACAAACTTTCACCTCAAAGACCCTAATGTCTCACCTGTGAAATGGGTCACTCAGGTGAGCCTCAGGTGGTGCTGAGGAGGCTCGGAGCAGGATCCAGATCCCACCCTTCCAGGGAGCACTCAGAGACCTGGGCTCTGGATCCTGCGGCCTTCTTCCCCACCGCCCTTCCTCCCTCCTTCTTTCCCTCCCTCCCTCTCACTTCTCCTGCTGCTTAGACTCCCTGTCAGAATCTCAGAAGGAAGCTTGTCCGTCCTGCTGGCTGTAGTACTGGGGGCAGGCAGATGCTCTGGAATCAGCAGCAGT